>NC_080165.1:136003171-136342175 GCF_950295315.1 Erinaceus europaeus | reverse complement strand
GAAAGAGACCACAACATGAAAAGTACTTTCATGCATTGGGGGCCAGTGCAAACTTGCATACAGTAAAGCAGTGTACTGTCCAGGTGAGCTATTCCTTTGGCCCAAAAGTAAATGTTTTAAGGCCATGACATAGTGAGACTCCTATATTTACAGACATTTTGAGTTTCGTCATGTAAATTTTAATGTAAACTAGTAATACTCAGCATTAACTAACAGTAAATTGGCAAAATCAGTTTAGGTGCTTAGATATAGCGTAGCTGGCAAATGTTTAATTCTTTAGCCTCATATTCTTTTATTTACTAACACTTGCCAATGTATCCCCTCCAGAAAGACTATATGAACTCAGACTTATCATCTCCAAGTGAAAGAAATGATAACTTATTTATTCAGTACCTCAGTCCACCAGCTCTTAACATCTAGCATTACTTTTATTAATTAAACTGTTCAATGCTGTAGGACCATAGACAATGTCAAGTAGACTATGCAGCTTTCAAAGTCTTCTTGCCATGTTAACATGGAGTTCCCTAACTAACTTTGCCTGTAATTCATAGCCCCTCATCATTAGAACACAAAACTAACTTGAAACAACCATAGTGAGTTCTTTTCATTTATTTGCCTTCAGTTCATGAATCCTCTATGGTCAAAGACAAAGTTATGTTTTCTGTTAACTTAATGATATTGAAAAACTGAATTGGGAAAACTGATAAACATACTCCTCTAAGATTCATTGTTTTTTTTTTTTTCAGGTAAAATGTCTGTATTCTATAACTGTAAAAACTTGTTGGGTCAAATCTCAGCCTGGTTCCCTTCTGACTACTTGAAGTACTAAGGGTCTAGCTCAAAAGGTAAGATGGAAACTCTAAGTAAAGTCTATATTTTACTTGACTTAGTCTGTTCTACATTTATTCCTTCAATCTTAAAGCATTAGTATGTAAAAAAAATTATTTTTCTCCTCTACTCAAACCTTTAATCCTCCAGACTATCACTTTCAAAAAAAGCAAAAAATTCTACTCTGTAGATTTCAACAATTTCCTTAAAAGCTGGCCTGGAATATCAACCCTCCAGCTCCAATACTCTTCCACCAAGTTGCAAATACTACCATGTTGGTAACCATTCTTCTTGGGCAGATAAAATCACCAATGAGTCCTGGAACTCTACCTCCACAGCACCCTACCCCACTAGGGAAAGATAGAGTGGGAATATGGATCGACCTATCAACAACCATGTCCAGAGGAGAAGCAATTATAGAAGCCAGATCTCCCACCTTCTGAGCCCCATAATGATCTTGGGTCCATACTCTCAGAGGAATAAAGAATAGGAAAGTTCCCAGTGGAGGGGATGGGCTATGAAACTCTGGTGGTAGAAACTGCATGGAATTGTACCCCTCTTATCCTACAGTCTTATTGATCATTATTAAATCACTAGAAAAAAGAAAAAAAATAGCTTGACTTAGAGACTATAGAACATTTGCATATTTTCAGTTAACTTAGGACAGATGGATAAATGCTAGTGATTTTCCAACTTTAGTTGGCTTGACTATTTCTAATTAAAATCTCAAAAGGGATAAAGTAATTCAAATTTCATTTTGGTGATTAAATTAATAAGCAGTCAGAAGATAAGAATATTATTTGATATAACTAAATATTTAAACATCCATGTATAAACAACTGTGATTAAGAATGCTTAGTGATTCAACAATTATACTTCCTATAAATCATTAATCCCCCCAATTAAAAAAAGAAGAATGCTTAGTGACTGAGCAATAGCTCATCTGGTAGGGAAAATACTTTGTCATGTGTGGAGCCAGAGTTTAATCCTTAGCACCGCATGGGAGTATTGGCATCAGAAAATGTAGAAAAAATTATGGTGATCCTCTCTGTGTCTCTGTCTCTGTCTCTGTCTCTCTCTCTCTCTATATATATATATACACATATATATGGCAGAGGTAGTAAAACAGCAAGAAAACATATTATAGTTTATTCTATATAGTTATATTATCAAACTTTACACTAAAAAATTCTGAAGAAAAAGCTAGTTTGTCATAAGTTTAAATCTGCCTGTTTTTGTAACTGCATAAATGAGAGCTAGTCTTATTATTAAAATGTATGTTAAATGCCCTACTAAATCTCACAAATACAGTTTCGCCTTTGAATAAACTACTATGATGAAGACCACATATTCTCAGTAAAGGAAACCCTCAGAATGAACCTTTTTTTCATATTTTAAACTTGTTGAGTATATATGTTTATTTACATGTATATTTTCCTCAAATTTGTATTATAGTGACTGTACTTGCTCTTATTATCTATTTCATGACAAATTCCTAAAATATCAAGAATTCTTTAAAACATTTTATTTTAGTGGATGGATTATCTGAAGTGATGATGATATTATATGCATACTCCAGTTATTAATTTAGATTTTGTATTTATTTTTATTATAAAAAGTCCTATAATGCATTTCCTCTAAATTACTAGGTTTTCCATGGTGTACATTTCCAGTAGTAGAAAAAAAGAAGTGCTGTTAAAATAAGTATTCTGAATCAATTATCATTACATACATAAAAATAGAACATTGTTAATTTGTTTTCTAATAGTTACAGATATAGATCCCCAAGGCAGTGGAAATTGGAGGATAGATGATGCACTTTACTTCTTGTTCTCAAGCTCATCAGTTATCAAAGCGTATATTGGACATGGATCATAATTATCAATGAAAACCTGTAGATTTTATGACCAGTGAATTATCTTTTTCCAATTCTATTTACCTAACATGCTGAATTATATTTTCTTAGTTTTAAGCGGTCTGGAATTTTCACGCCCTTCTAAGTGGTAATAGACCATTTACAGTTGAAGATTATTAAAGGGTTCATTATAATGCTCTAACAAAGTCAGTATTCACTCAGAAGTTATGTGGAATTTAACTTCTAACAGATCATTTGTATTGATTAAAATTGCTTCTTTCTCTCCTCCTCTCTGTCTTCCCCTCCTCTCTCCATTTCTCTCTGTCCTATCCAACAACGACAACAACAATAATAACTACAATAATAAAACAACAAGGGCAACAAAAGGGAATAAATAAATAAAATAAATATTTAAAAAATTGCTTTCATGATATAGTCTTATCTATATCTATCCTTCTATCTGTCCATCTATTTTTCATCTTTCTATTTATCTATTTCATCAACCATCTTTTATCTGTCTATATATTTTCATATAGAATTATTAAATATGTTTGTGGTACAAATGGATTGTACAGTACAGGTTATATTGGAATAGATCTAAAAAACCATTCTGAATTGTTTATTAGGGATAACTAGCAAGGTTTTCAGAAATGAAGGACAAAAACTGAAGTTCTTGGTTTCCTTATGAAGCACAGGTGATTTAAAACTGCCTTAAGATCCTCTTACTCTTAACACAGTTTTTAAATCACTTAAGGTTTTGTTATTATCTTGAGAAGATAGAGAAGAATTGTGAAATAAAAAAATTCCTTTACATAAGGCAGTTTTTATTCATATTTTAGTTTCATATCTGCTTACTTTATAATGAGATGTGGTCATCAGAATCTCTAGTGCCAATAAAGCTTTCCTGAAGAAAAATCTTTTGCAGTACATATTAATCATGCTTCTCATTACTTTGCCTTACTTAAAGAAACTTTATCTCCACAAGTATTTAAAATTAATGACTTTCATAAATTCAACCAACACAAATTAGTTATGTAAATATCCCATGGAACAGTAAATTAGCAAACTTATGTTAATATTTCATTTTATTAATACAGAATCATAGTTCCAAAAACCTTTACCCTTGCCTTCATAATAAATATATCCAAACTCAGTTGTTACCTCTTCACATACAACTTTTTCAAAAACAATATGGAATTACTTTGGTCAGTGATGTCCAAAAAAACCTTTGCAGTACTTTGTTGAAAAATAAGTAAACTCATTTTATCTTAAAAATTTCCATTTCTACAAAATTTAAACACATATGAAGCTTATAGTCAACAGAATAAAGTTAATACCCGTTATTAGTTATGCACTCGGGGATGTTTAATTTAATCATACACAATTTCTAGACATACAGGAAATTTATTAGTTTTACTCTATGTCTCTTGGGTAAAATATGCCAAGTACAATGAAGTAATGACCTGAGAAGAGAAATACATGTTTTCATTAGAACAACTAAAAAATCCTGTAAATTTCATAAAAGCAGGAGCTCTTGCTGTCTTTTCTATAGTTTATCTTCCTAACCCTGTTCTCAGAAAATGTCTACTGGATAAGACTATCAAAATAAATGACAAATTTATGGGAAATTCAAATGAGTCATATTTTCCCAGCATAATGCTTGTTTTCATTTATTTACTTTTAAAAAAATATCAGTCCTTTCCATTCTTATTCCCCAATCCCAGTTATGGTTCTGCTCTTTATCCCTTTTCCTAAGCCTTTGTATTTATTTACTAATCTTGTCCTACTGGCTAGTATGGCATAGCCTCTACATGGAATTCAACAAAGAAATGTGTATGTTTAGAACTTGAGATGGTTGAGGTAACCTACTTACCTAAAATGCATATGAGCACATTCTTCTTTTTCTTTCCTTTTTTTAACTGGCAGTTCAGGTTTATTGAAAGGGAGATGTGAAATTACATACCCAGAGGAAAGTGAAGATTGAATCTAAAAATTTAAAGTGAAACTCATCATGACACATGGTTAAGGTCCTTATTTATTTTTATTGGAGATTTAATATTGACTAACAAAATTAAGAGATAAGAGAAGTATAGCAGTGGTATAATTCTACATCGTTCCCACCACCAGGGTTCTGTGTTCCCATCCCCTCCACAGGAAACTGTAGTGGTTCTCCCAAGGTCACAGATATGGGTTGACTATTATTTCTTTAAATATATATATATATGTATATATATATATATATATATATATATATATATATACATTTTTCTGTGGTCCTGTTTTCTCTTCCTTTCTTTTTTAAAATTAATTTATAAAATAAAAATTGTGGACAAGACCACAGGATAAGAGGGGTACACATTTTCCCAACACCAGAGTTCTGCATTACATCCCCTCCCTTGAAAGCTTTCCTATTATTTATCCCTCTGGGAACATGAACCTAGGGTCATTATGATCTAGTGCCATTCTGTAATTGCTTCTCTGCTGAACATGGGCATTGGCAGGTCGATCCATACTCCCAGCCTGTCCCTATCTTTCCCTAGTGGGCCAGGGCTCAGGAGAGGTGGGGTCCAGGGTACTTTGGTGAGGTCATCTTCCCAGGAAAATCAGGTTGGCATCATGGTAGCATCTGGAACCTGGTGGCTGAAAAAGCATTAAGATATAAAGCAGAGCAAACTGTTTAATAGTCAGGAACATAAAGACAAGAATATAGCAGATGAGTTTTGGGATCTCCGTTTTGGAAAAAGCTAGTAGATCTATTTTAGTTATATTCCAGGGGGTCCATGACTTTACTAATTTTTGACTGAGCCTGACAGCTAACATGCAGGTGGACCAGAGGCAATGTCTGGGGAGGTGGTGTCTGAGTTGGAGATAAGACTAGAAAGCTTGATCAGAGCAGAGAGTAGCTCTCAAATATGGGAAAGTTATATAAGTATCATTCTTCTCTATACACCTAAATACATTTGAATTTTAATGGAAATAGCAATGTTATTGATTGATAGTGAACATTTTTTACTTACTAAGTATAGTGTAGAAAATAATCTTGTATTAATAATATAGTATATGCCGTAACTTCAAACTCTACAAATAAAATCATTAAAAAATAAAGATTCTCTTTGACTGAGAAATTATCAGTTATCACAACTCACGTATTTGATGTTGCATTCCTATTTCCATGTTTTAAAACACAATGTTGAAAATTGTTGACTTCTAGCTCAATTACTTCCATTATGACAATAGTTTTCATGATACTGGAGTTATTTTTTGTATTACAACTTTATTACATCTTTTATTCTTTGTTAAGATGATGCATCATATAGTTGATATGTCAAGTTTTCCATTGAGTGTTGGTTGTTGCAAAAAAAAAATTCTTATGAAGCTACATCATAGCTATATCTGGATTGATAGAGAGTTAACCTATCAGTTTAGAGTAGCTAAGTGAAAGGACTAGCATAGGAAAGCTTCCCAAACTACCAATTTGGCAAATCATTGTAAATTTTAGATAAATACTGATTCAGAAACCTGGATGTAATAGATGTGCAAAGAGTTATCCTGCTACACACTGTTATCAACATGGTAATTAGTAAAACCATTAGAGGGCTTTATTTATCCACAACTCCTTGATTCTTCCCCAAATACGTACTGCACTGTAGTCAGTATATATTAAATTGGGCTTAATTTCCTAATAGTTAGATTCTTTTTTTTTTTAATTTAGCAGAACATTACTCAGCTCTGAGTTATGGTTATTCTGGGACCTCTGAGCCTCAGACATGAAAGCCTACTGCTCAAACTGCCATGCTATCTATCACTCTGGCCCCACAGTTAGGTCTCAGCACCCTACATAGGATACATTATTACTTTCCCTTTTGTGCACTTCCCATTAATTTGCTTTATAAGATAAGTTAATTTAAAATGAGGAGATCTGTGCAATTTAAGGCTTACTTACCTCTTTGGATAAGACAGATCCATATAAAAGATTGCTTGTCCTAAATCCAAATAACTGGTGTTTTCCTCTGTTCATAAAGACAGTAAGTTCACTAAAGAAACACCATTATTATTTGTATTCACCATAATTAGCAGCAGGAAGTTAATTTAAAGACCCATAAAATTTGGGACCTGGTAGTGGCACACTTGGTTAAGCACACATGTTACAATGCACAAAGATCCTAGTTCAAACCCTTGGTTCCCAACTGCATAGGGAAAATTTCACAAGGGCTGGAGCAGGGCTGCAGTTGTTTCTCTTTCTCCTCTATCTCCCTTTTTTCTCTGGATTTCTGCCTGCCTATATTCAATAACTCAATATAACAAAATTAATTAAATAAATTAAAAAACAAGAACTATAAAATTATTTTTCCAAAAGCATAAACTAGATTCTAAATCCTGATTATGACTCAAGAATGACTTTAGCTTCTCAAAAGATACTCACTGTGATTTGTTTCAACATAGGAAATGGTTTACTCTTATGAATCTAAATGTAACCTTGAGCTAAAAAAATACTCCATTTTCATCTAGACAGTGCAATGATCACTTCAATAAAATCTTTACTGTATAAGAAATACCGAAGTCTTCGATTTTGTAAGCCACATTATATTAGAAGAGAGTGACAGATATTGGTCAAGAATACTGACAAAACTAGTGAAATGTCTAGACACTCTTCATTGTCACATACAGAGTAAAGCTACAGAACCCTACTCAAAATATACTATATAAAGAGATACTCACAGGATTAGAAGTAAAAAAAAAAAAGAAGAAGAATAGAGAGAAAAACAGGTTTTATTTAATTTATACATATATAAGAACATAATGACTAAAAATATGTCAGTACCATTGTTTGCATCAAAGAAGGAGTAAGCTTCTTCTCTGAGAACTCTTGGGGACTGGAGAGACTTGCATGCCTGAGGCTCTGAAGTTCCAGCACCACCAAAAGCCAGAGCTGAACAGAGAAGAATATGTGTGTGTGTGTGTGTGTGTGTGTGTGTGTACATACTCCTCTCTGTATCTTTCACAAATAGATAAATTTGTGGAGAAACTGAATGAAAATGCGGTTGTCATCACATACCAGCTGGCCTATAGATATTTGTTATGGTATGTTTACCAATCAGATAAATTTTTTCTAGAATCCCAATACGCATATCCAAATCACTCAATAAATGACAATTGCACTTTTAACGTGAATTATACTGCTAATCAGAAACACTAACAAATATTAAATACCAACCATATACCAGTAAGTCCAGACTATTTGTATTTTTGTTTACTAGTTTCTAAGTCATTTTCACGTATATATTTTTCATGACAAATTATGAATCTGGAGAGAAGAAACAAAATCACTTATCTTCTTACCCTTGATGTAATATAACTAATAGGACAAAACCCAGCAAGTTTGTTGTCCAAAATATTGGTTCACATCTTATGCATGCCTGTTCTCTCACTCTCTCTCTCTCTCTCTCTCTCTCTCTCTCTCTCTCTCTCTCTCCTCTCTCTTTCTCTCTCCTGCAAGGTTACTACTGGTTCCTTGCACTACAATCCACTGCTCCTGGCAGCTATTTTCCACTGTTGTTGTTGCTGCTACTGTTTTTGTTGTTGCCTTTGCTATTATTGTTGTTGGATAGGACAGAGAGGAACTGAGAGAGGAGGAGAAGACAGAGAGGGGGAGAGGAAGAGAGATACCTGTAGACAAGCTTCAATGCTTGTGAAGTAACCTCCCCCTGGAGGTGGGGAGCCGGGGGCTCGAACCAAACAGGATCCTTGAGCCTGTCCCTGTGCTTCACACTATGTGGGCTTAAACTGATGCACTACTGCCAAGACCCCCACTTTTCTTTTTCTAAGGATGCATTTACTAATTTAATTTTGAGAGAACAGATCAGTGTTCTGCTATGGACCATGGCAATACTGGGATTTGAACCTGTTATGTTTGGGGACCCAGGCATGAAACTCCTGTGCTCTAGAACGATGAGTTAACTCCCATCTCATGTCTATGCATACTTGCTAATTTAGTTTCCAAGGTAATGATTAAAAAATTAAGATTGTGTGGATCAATAATGTAAGAACAGTCACTTAGTATAAATAATATTGAAATTTTACTTCTCTTTTCTCTGATGCATTAATTGATGTTTTTCAAAATCATGTACCATGCTATGAATTTACAAATTGTTCCTTATTTTGTTGAAGATGGAATTGAAGTCTCTTTTTCTTAGTTTCTTTTAATTTTTTACAGGTTGAGTTGGTGGGGAAAAAAAAAGAAAAAGAAAATCATTCCTTCCCATCAAGCAATTGCCCTGTGAAACTCAAAGCTTTGAATGTTTTTCCTTATTATTTATACAGAAATTGGTCCTTTAAGAGAGCTCAACACCTTTTCTGACAAAATGTATGAGTGATTCTACCTGGAGAAGTAAGAGAACCAAATAGTGTGCTTCAGAAATTAAGCATAATGTTGCAGGGGTTAGAAAGATATTTATTTTCTTTCTAATACTATAGAAATTGGCAATTAGTTGAAAACAGAGAAGGTGGAATTTGGAACTTCCTTTGCTCAGCTTCATTTTGACTAATGACATTGTAGGGCAAGCACCGGGATGCATTGGATCGACCTTCTCGTGGTGCATCCCGTGAGTACCCATTCATTGGGGAAACTGACGATCCTTCCTAGCCGACTGAATCCACATGGATCCCAGTCACTTTCAAAGCCAGCAACAAGCAGCTCCTGACAGCTTTCAACCTGACGCTATTGACTGGCCACGGATGAAGGGCAAACGCTAGAAGAAGAAGAAGGGCAAACACCCTGAAGAGGAAGGAAAAAGCCACTGGCTTATTCAGTAAGTGTTATGGAGAGTGTGGATGGCTTGTTCTTTGTGTTGGGCAGATTTTGTTGTAAGTGGAATATGTGGAAATAAGGAAATACATTATCTGCATTCTCTAGATAGCAAATGGATCATCATTTAGGACAAATATTTCCTTATATGCTCACACATACATAGAATTATTTTACTTATTCCGGTTTCTGTTTCTATAGATTCATTTCTAGTTTTATCGAGATAAATGAGAGAAATGAATAAAAAGAAAGCTCTGATTTTATCTATGATTTTAAACAGTTTAAAAGCTCTGATTTTCTCTGGACCTATTTAGAAGACAGCTTGTGCACCCTCTAATAGAAGGTTAAAATCACTGAAGGGAGTACCTGTCTATACCCTCACATGAGCTGTGTAAATGATGACTTGTAGTGGATCAATGTGCCAAAAGGGAGATCCATGCATCTTTGTGAGTTACAGCTTCATTTTTAATGGTAGAGGACAAAGTAAAAGCAACAGTCCTTGTAAGTCCCTTGATTTTTCAGACTCAACTATTCAAGAGTTGAGTCAATAATCAAATAATAGCCCTATTTTCTTTTTTTTTTAATTTTTATTTTTCATTTATAAAAAGGAATCATTGACAAAACCATAGGATTAAAAGGGGTACAACTCCACACAATTCCCACCACCAGAACACTGTATCCCTTCCCCTCCCCTGATAGCTTTCCTATTCTTTAACCCTCTAGAAGTATGGACCCAAGGTCATTGTGGGATGCAGTAGGTTGAAGGTCTGGCTTCTGTAATTGCTTCCCCACTGAACATGGACATTGACAGATCGATCCATACTCCTAGCCTGTCTCTCTCTTACTCTAGTGGGGTGGGGCTCTGGGGAAGCAGAGCTCTAGGACACATTGGTGGGGTTGTCTGTCCAGGGATGTCTGGTGGGTATCATGTTAGCTTCTAGAACCTGGTGGTTGAAAAGAGAGTTAACATACAAAGCCAAACAAATTGTTGACAATCATGGACCTAAAGGCTGGAATATAGTGCAGATGAAGAGTTGGGGGTGGGTACTCCATTTTGTAGATAGCTAATAGGCATATTTTAGTTATATTCCAAAGGGTCTATTCTCAAGTACCTTTCCCAACCAATCCTGTCCCGACACGTCACTCCTGGCTGTTGCCCTATAAAAAGCCCTCCTACTTCTGCCTCCCCTCTCTTGCCCGTTTTTTACCTCGGTGATGGAAGGGTGGTGTACGTAGCAGGGGATGGCCATTTTTGGCTAGCTCCACATGGCCCGAACCACTGCACTCTCACCCCACCCTGAGGTGCCCGGCAAATAAAGAATTGTGTTCCCTCTCTGCACCGGATCCTCTTTTCTTCTCTCCATGTCCTGCCACCGCAAAGCGACAGTTTTCTTTTTCTTTTTCTTTTTTTCTTTTTATTTTTCTTTTTTTTCCCCTGAGCCTGAAATCTGATATGCAGGTGGATCCAGGTTATTGTCTAGGGAGATGATGTTATGGCTGGAAAAAAAAGAGAAATCTGGGTCAGGGAAGAGAGTAGTTCCCTAATATGGGAAAGTGGTATAAATATTGTTGACTGAAAACCCCATTGATTTGATTTGGTCAGCTTAGGATCCTATGTGACCTCTGCATCCATGTAGATCTGAGCTTATATCCTGTGGTCATGAGTAGGAACATTCCAAGCTGCCCCAATATTGACCTATCTTCCTCAGGTGTAGTATAGAGTATGTTGTCCATCCTCCCTTTGGAGGATGGAATACTCTCTACAATTGTTGATCCAAATTGAGGGCAAGATCCTATGGGGAACACAAAGGTGTCTATTGTGTTTGTTCCTGATAGAATTGACCAGTAAAAATGGAGAGAGGGATTTATTTGAGGTTTAGGCCCATCATGTCTATTTGGGAATCTCCAGACTCCCTGATTAGAGCCCGCGCTGACGGGGTGGCCTATTAGTGACAAAAGAGTCATCATTAAAGTATGCCAGGATCTTGCCCTTATTCATCTTTTGCAGTTCTTGCTTTGATAAGGTTAGCTTTGGAATGAGTGAGAGAACTATAATAGGAAATAGGTGAATAGGTATCTAATTCTAATTAAGCACTACTTCTTTATGAATTTTATCACTACAGACTATTGTGTTCTTTTGCTTTCAGGTATATATTTTGCCATAATTTATGGATACATGTGAACATATGCTGTATCTTACAGGACCTGGTTTATATCTAGGTTTTGCAACTTTGTTAGGAAGTGAACCGCCTGGGATGGAATTAGAGAATACTATGAAAGGAAAGTTCTCACCCAAGTAATGAGGGTGAAGGGATGACATTCCATGCCTGATGTCTCTGAGCACAGTCTGAAGTGAAGCATGGTGAGGTGGTATTTTTTGCATTGATTAGGTTGGGATCGGCAGATGCAATATCATTTGGTAAAAATTGAGAGACGAATGCAGGAAAGTGAGCCCCACCCTAGAGGTTCCAGGAATGGGGGAACTATAGGCTCTATAGAGGAAGCAGAAAGTTCCTGCTCTCTTAAGGTTAAGACAATAGGTAGTTACTGCTGTTATCACATTATTTTGCAATTGGGTTAACTTTGAAAAACCCCTTTGTTATGATTTGTTGTATCATACATAACATCACGATAATTTATGTCCTTTGACATTATTTATATATAGCTGTGACACCAGTTGCTTCTGCTCTCCCTTGTCTAGGCTTTTAAAAGACTTAGCCTATGTATTAAAATAAAAGACTCAGTCTATTGGGCATTATGTCAGCCCCCCCTGCTCTGCTCCATGCTCCATTGCTGACACTATGGTCTATTTACATAATCATTGTTTTTCCTGAAAGATCCCCACCACATTATCCCCTCAGGGTATTGCTAATTCAGTTAAAACCATTGCAACAGTTGCTAAGGACACTTCCACCTTCCCAGCATGCCTTTTGCCTCTCTCCATCCCCTTTCCTAGCCATTTCCACTTCCGACTTGCCACTTCATTTTTACCCTATAAAGCCCACTGCTGTTCCGGTTTTTCTCTCTTTCTCTTCTGCATCCAGACCTGGAGAAGGGCTGGTGTGCATAGCGGGAGGCGGACATTTTGCTAGTTCCACATGGTCTAAGCCTGCTATGCTCACAACCGCCTCTGGGGCATCCACTTCAATAAAGAATTGTATTACCATGCCACCACGAGTCCCTCGTCTCTCTCTGGTGAAGCTAGCACGGCATCAGTCTGTGCTTTAAAAAGATTGAGACATTGAATCAATTATTCTCCTCTCATATTAATTAAATAGTGATTTATATGACTACAAATTAATAGGAGTGCACATCAACACCATTCCCACCACCAAAAGACTGTGTCCTATCCCATCAGCCGACCCCCCCCCCCCCCCGCCACTCTGCCCCATGAAGCCAGGCATCTACCCTCACCCTCAACCCAGGGTTTTTACTTTGGTGCCCTACTCAATAGCCCTATTTTCAAGAGGAAAATGTAACCTACTAGAATTTTTATAGTAGTCATAGCTTAAAAGGACTGTGAGAAGTGGAAGAGATTTCAAACATAATGGCAGAGATTGGCAAGTTTTCAAACATATTGGCAAGAGATTAATAAATGATGTACTTATGTCTGTTGATTTCTTACTGAGGCATATGGAAAGGGTATATGCAGAGACTAATAGTAGACCATATCTTAGGTCACAAATACATTGTCAGTAAGTTCAAGAGCACTGAACTCATCCTAAGTGCCTTTTTTTTCTTATAACAGATATTCTTTTTTTATTTATTTTACTTGATGAGACAACACTGCTTTGCCACTCATGAAACTTCTCTGCAGGTGGGGAACAAGAGTTTGAAACCAGGTCCTTGAGCACGTAGTGTATGTTCAATCATGTGTGCCAAGTCTAGTCCCTGGAGCTTGTGTTCAATCTTTAACTACTGAGTACGATTATTATTGTGATAAGGAAGTAAAAGATGTTGTAGGATCATTTTTTCTTGACAGAAAACAAAATAACAGTATGAAACAACAATAAATAATGTTACTAGAACTTTGGTGGTTGGTATGGTGAGCATTATACACATATATAGATGTGAAATTCTATTCTGAAAATCTTATTAGATTTTAAAACCATATGAAAAAAGAAGAAAATAACAATTCTAAAGAAAATGATGCATCACTAATAACTTTTATAACATAAAGTCACATGAAGAGGAAAAACCAATAAGATTATTAGAGAATTCCTGGAGCACATGAACTCTAAAATTCAGAAAAGGATGTCAAGATATATACTAAGCACATGATGAGAACAGTTTTCATCCAAGAATACTCTGTCCTGCCAGATGTCATTCACAGTAGATGGAGAGATAAAAAAAACCTCAGGCAAGCAATAGTTGAAGGAATCAACTATCACTGAATCTTCTTTACAAGAAGTTATATAAAGTCTCCTATGAACAATAACAACATCACCAAAAACATGCCATATATCAGAACAGTCAGAAATGTTTAGAATAATGGCATTGAAGCATCTTAAATCCATAATATTGATGGCTTGAATTTCCCATATATCATTTGCAGGAATCCCACCTAACCCAACAGGCTCAAAGTGAAAAGATGGAAAACTATCATACAAGCTAGCAGACCACAAAAAAGGGGGGCAGGAATAGCTATTTTCATATCAGACACAATAGACTTTAAAATAAAGTAACAATAGATGTTAAAATAAAATAACAAAAGATGGGGGTAGCTATTACATAATGTTCAGAGGATCAGTCAACCAAGAAGATGTAACAATTATTAACAAAAGTGCATGATTAGCTCAAATACAGGATGTATACATACTAAGATGATTTGGGAAACACTTTTTGAGATTTAAAATGAATAAGAGGAACTGAAAGCTCATTTGGTAAGGTGTTTCCATTGTCATTTGTACAGTCCTGGTGAAAGATAAGGTGGCCATACAGGACAGTCATAGTGCCTAGATAAGCTCTGTTCTCTCTACTCCTATTCCTCTCTAAAGCAAGAATTAAAAGTCTCCCGGTTCGAGCCCCTGGCTCCCCACCTGCAGGGGAGTCGCTTCACAGGTGGTGAAGCAGGTCCGCAGGTGTCTTTCTCTCCCCCTCTCTGTCTTCCCCTCCTCTCTCCATTTCTCTCTGTCCTATCCAACAACGATGACAGCAATAACAACAACAACGATAAACAACAAGGGCAACAAAAGGGAAAATAAATAAATAAATGTAAAAAAAATAAAAAATTAAATTAAAAAAAGGAATTAAAAAGTCGATCGATGAGAACTCCTACGTCTGTGAGGCCCCAGCACTACCATCACCAGCACTACAAAAACAAAATAAAGACAAAAATAAAATTAAAATGGATAAGATATGAAACATAGATGAGGAAATATTTATTTTCAAAATGATAAGCTTTCATAGATGTTAATTAGTTTTTATTTATAAAATGATGATATAGTTATAAGAAGTCTCTGTAGTTATTAGAAACAAATACATGAAAACATTTAAGATGATTGACAATGTAAGATGCTTCATCATATCTAGTAGGAACGGGGAAAGGGGATATCTAGATAGAAGGGAATGTTAGCTACTGAGGCCAGATAGTAGCTCACCTGGCAGAGCAAACAATTATCCAGAGTGATGGCCTGGCACACATGGTTAAGCACTCACATTATCATGCATAAGGCAGGACCAGTTAGAGCTCCTACTTCCAGCATGAGTGGTGAATCAGGCCTTCAGGTGTCTCTCTCTCTCTCCCTATCTCCCTTCTCCTCTCAATTTTTCTGTCATAAAAAAGTAGAGAGAGAGAGAGAGAAGAAACAAAGGGGGGAAGTGGCTATCAGGAGCAGTGAATTCATAGTGCCAGCACCCAGCTGAAAAATAAATAAAGAATAAAAGCTTTGGACCAATTCAAGGCCCAGTCTACCACTATAAGAGAATGTTTCATTAGCAGTAAAGCTTTGGACTCAGTGAAAGCATACAGTACCAACAATGACCCTGGTGGCAAAGAAAGAAGGGGTGTGGAGTTTAACCACATGGACTGGAATCATTGTAAAGGCATGAGCTTAATTTTTAAAGACACCTAAGATCTACTTGTGAGGATGGTATGGTATCAAGTTTTAAACTATAGTCACATTTGGGTTCCTATTTATTGAACAATTTGTTTTATATTGTACTGTCTTTCAGCCACCAAGTTACAGATGCTAACACGATGCCATCCTGACCTCCCTGGGCAGACAAACTCACCAATGTGTCTCAGAACCTCACCTCTCCAGAGCCCTACATCACTAAAAAAAAAAAAAAAAAATAGAAACAGGCTATGACTATGGATTGACTTGCCAGCACCCATGTTCAGCAGAGGAGCAATTAGAGAAGTCAGAACTCCCACCTTCTGCACCCCATAAAGAATTTTGCTTCATGCTCCCAGTGAGGGATAGAGTAAGGAAGCTGTCAATGGAGGGGATAGGACACAGGACTCTGATGGTGGGAACTGTGTGCAATTGTACCCCTGTTACCTTACTAATTTTTAATCATTATTAAATCACTAATAAAAAATAAAATAGTCACAAGCAAGTATAGTGGACTTTAGGAGGCTAGACTCAAGCTCCGAGGTTGAGTAAGACAGAAGAGTAAGATGTTCAAGATGGCCAGCTCCTAGGCCTAGTCACCGAGGGCTCTGACAAGGTCAAATAATGCAGGATTGAACTTAAAATCTGAACACAGTGCCTTAGATCACTCAGCCATCCCTGTAGCTCATGAATTTGAAGTCTAAACAATCACATTTTCCTGATAAAAGGGAAAAATTAAAAAGTTAAGATTATTGGAAGAGTAGAATGCCAAAAGTTAGTCTTATTTTAAAAATATGGCAGTAATAAACTAAAAAAAATATAAAAGGAAGCATTCAATTCTCAATGACAATGAATCTTACAAAATGCTCAGAAATGTATACAATTCATAATAGAGAAATATAATCTTATTAAAGGACATAAATTTATTATCTACAGATTGAAGACAGTCTTTGTTTTTTCTTAGATAAAAAGCTATAAAGATGTCAACACTTCCCAAGTCAATGTATAAATGTATTGAATTTTAGTTAATTTCACTAAAGAGAGAGCTCAGAATAATACTCAAATCTGCTATATAGTAACAGTAAGGAAGGAACCTGGGACCGTTGGGACTTCAGGCATGCCAGTTGACTCCTCTACTGCTGAGTTATTTCCCTGATCCCATGTTAATTAATTGCAAATTCAATTAAAAATCTTAATTAGGTTTTTGAATTGTAAAGTTATCTTCAGTGTAGGGAAACATAATTATCTGATGACAACCAAGGCAACTCTTTTTGCCAAAGAAACATTGACACAGCACATACTATAAATTCTACATTAGTAAAATATTCTGGATATTGTTGGATACCAATATTTGCAAAATGAGAAAAACCTCAGGTTGAGTTGCCATGTGACTGGGACACCAGCAGGGTGAATTACTCCCTTAAGGTTGTTTCTTCTTGAAGGAAGTATACCACTTCCTTCAGGTGCTTTTTCTATAATAAGAATAATAATTTGAGGTATTCGATCATTAGGTTAATGATACATGCAGATATCATATTCTTGATCTTTGCCTGCATACACAGATATTGTAACTTTGACCTTTGTTAAAGTTTTCTTTAACTCAAGATATGCTATTTTGATCTCAAATGTATATCAACATATACTCCGCTGTGATTATAAAAACTTGACTGGGGAGTCCGGCGGTAGCACAGCGGGTTAAGCGCACATGGCACAAAGCCCAAGGACTGGCTTAAGAATCCAGGTCCCAGCTCCCGGCTCCCAACCTGCAGGGGAGTCGCTTCACAGGGGGTGAAGCAGGTCTGCAGGTGTCTTTCTATCCCCCTCTCTGGCTTCCCCTCCTTTATCCGTTCCTCTCTGTCCTATCCAACAACAACATCAATAACAACAATAGCAACTACAACAATAAAGCAACAAGGGCAACAAAAGGGAATAAATAAATAAATAAATAAATATATTTTTTAAAAACCTGACTGAATTGTCCAATAAAGGGAGCATTCTTTGAATGGTTCCAAGGATCTCTGGTGGTGGTTTTAAGCCTTTTCTTGGAGGCTGGGGTGTAAACTCTGCAGGATACAACATAAGAAAAGGCATCTCTGAAGTCCAGAAATAAATTCCAGGATAAGTGCAGATTTAGTGAAAACTATTACAATCCATTTTCATATTTGTGCTTTGTTGTGGGATTAATGGTTTGCAGTACAGTTGTTGACACATAGGTACAACTCATTATCCCATGATAGCTGCCTAGGTATATGAGAGACACTGACTCCCCCAACCGAGAGCCACCTCCCCCATCATAAACCAAGCCCATAACACCCCTAAGTCCCATCCCTTTCTCTCCTTTCCTAGAGTCCACCATACTCAATCCAATTTTTATCTTACATTTTTCCTTACTGTAAGAAGTTCCATCTGGGAATGAGATCATTGGGTGTTGGTCCTTCTTTTTCTGGCTTATCTCACTCAAATTGATAACTTACAGTTCTGATCAAGAATTTGCAGTTGAGATGATCTCACTGATTTGGCAGCTGCGTATTATCATACTGTGTATATATCCCTCACTTTCTTAGTCACTCATCAGTCACTGGGCATCTGGGTTGCTTCCAAAATTGGGCTATTGACAAACTGTGCTGCTATAAAAAATGAGCGTACACTGGTGTCTGTTAGAGATGTTTAGCTTTTGCTGTGTATATATCCCCAGGCAAGGGAATTCTCGGTTGTTAGGTAAGACCACTTCTAGAGTTCAAAAGCAAAGAAGCTTTTGTAGTTTTTTATTTACACTATAACAAAAATATACAGCATTAGAAAAAGTTTTTCACATAGAGAATATCAAATAATGAAAAATTAGGTAATAGTTTTGAGTCTGTCTGTATGATCCAGAAATTTGAGCAGTTCTTCATCAAGACTGGATAATCAGAAAGTACCTTTAAAATGCCTTTATTATTCTTTTATATATAAATAATTTTAGCATAAAATAAAATCTTTTACATATAAATAATTTAGCGTAAATTGTTAACATAAATAAAATAACACAAACTATTTCAAAGATACATTAAATTTTGAGAAATATTTTTCTGGGCATTTGATAAATTTAACATATTCTATAAAAATCAATCAAACAGAAAAATGGCTAAAATTTTCAAATAAATAATCCACTGATTGTTGAATTCCAGAAACTAATAAATATGTGAAAATGTAATCAAGCTACTAATAAAATATTAAAATTTGTTTGACCTCATTAGTATTTGACAAGAGGTAAATTTTAAATTAATAACAAGATCATACTTCTTAAATTTTTGATTGCAAAATATGATGAATAATAGCAGCTACATATGGTGCTCATGAGTGGTAGTATTATACCTGCATTTGCTGGTGGAAAAATAAAACATTATAGAAGTTGGAGAACAACCATTCAATAGTTACTCAAAATAACAATAGATCTGTATTTGATCCAATAAATTTATTTCTGAGGCTCATTCTTATAGAAATCAAAGCACTAATACATAGAGATAAATACAATATGTATTACACCCTATTTATTTATTACCACGAGTGCTATTGCTAGGGATTAATGAATACATGAAGAATCTACTGCTCCTGGCAACCAGTTTTCTTTCTTTTAAAAACCTTAATTAATTTTAATTACTCTTCTTTTCTGTTTTTAAGAATAGAAAATCTTGTGTTAATGTTTATTTATTTATACAGTCAGAGAGAAATAAAGAGGTGGAGATAGAGAAGGAGAAAGACACTTGTAACACTACTCCACTGCTCATGAAGAAGAAGGAGGAGGGAGGTGAGAGGGAAGAAGGGGAGGGGAGGAGGAAGGGGAGGAAAGGGAGGAAAGGAGAGAGAGAGAACATAAAGAAAGAGACAGAAGGAGAGGTGAAGACACAGCACAGTCATTACCCTGAGAACAATAGTACAGCCATGTGGTTTATTGGGGTTTAAATGGGTTGCAGTGATGTCAAAGATAGCTCACTATGAGCTATCTTGATGGGCACACAAGTAAATTTTAACCTTTTTTTTAATTTTAAAACTCTTTTTCTTTATTTATTTATTGGATAGAGACAGTGAGAAATCAAGAGGAATGGGGAGAGAGAGACAGCTGCAACACTGCTTCACCACTTGTCATTTCCCCCTTGCAAAGCTCTTGTGCACTGTCACGTGTGTGCTCAATCAGGTGTGCCACTACTCACCCCAGTCACACAAGTATTGTTACATAGATTTTTAAAAAGATATATAACATTATCTCATACTTTTGAAAACATTAATGTTACATGTACTATTTTTTTCTTTCCCAATAGTAACTGTTTCCCCAAACTATCTTTTCTGATTTTTTTCTTTTATTTGTGGAGGGCTTAATTTCTGTATTTCACATTAAAGAATTTTCTTAAATATCTGCCAATCTTTATCTGCCTGATCATATTTAAGAGTACATGATTATGAAAACTAAATATAAGATAGAGATAAGTCTTGAAAATTTCCTGAAGCAACAAAAAATAATTTAAGCCACATAAGAATAACTGAATATAGCTTATTTTCTGAATATAAATAAGACAACACTTAGGCTTAATCTTGTAAATGCTTCTTAAAATCATAAAATAAACTTAAATCATCTTAAAAATGGTCTGAATTGTAACTTTCAGTCAATCACATTCTGCCACTTGGATCCCACATTATAATACCTAAACATTATAAAGGTTAAATAACTCTTCACTTTTCACTTCATAAATCATTTTCTAATATGAAGCCCCTGAACTTCATATCAGTTTTGAGTTTGAAAAGACCCACTTTTTGATCTCTGTGTATATATGTGTGCATATGAGTTCATGCCTGTGTCAGTGACAGCACCTGTGTATGCCTGTAAATTATTTTTATTTTTTCTTTAATTGTCACCAAGGTTATTACTGAGGTTCATTGCCTGCATGAGGAATACACTTCTCCCAGAAGACATTTTTTCCCCAATTATTTCTCTTCTATTTGATAAGATGGAGAAAAATTGAGAGGAAGTAGTGAAGCAGAGAGAGACAGAGGAAAGGAGAGACAGAGAGAAAGAGAGAGAGAGAGAGAGAGAGAGAGAAACATCTACAGAACTACTTTACCACTCCAGAAGCTTCACCTTGCAGGTAGGAGCTGGGGCTTGAACCCAGGTCCTTGAACATGGTAGCTTCTGTATTCAACCAGGTGTGCCACTATCCAACCCTGCATAATAAAGTTTAAGGAGAAATAATTTGATGTTATTGATCTAATGGTTTTAAATATATTATTTCTAATTTTTTTTTGCCAAAACTAGAACTCTATCTACAGTGTGTTAGTAGATGTAGGACTCATTACATTTTAAATTTCACCAACTATTGGGTGAGATTCTGGGACACATCGGTAAGGTCATTTTCCCAGGGAAGTCAGGATGGAATTATGGTAGTATCTGAAACTTGGTGGCTGAAAGGCAATTAGATACAAATAGGTCCAAATGTTTAATAAACAGGAACTAAAAAGTAGGAATAGAGCAGATGAGAATAGGGATCTTAGGTGGAGAGAAGCTAGGAAGTGTATTTAAGATATAGTCCCTGGAGCCATTACTTTAGCAATTTTTGTCTTAGTTTGATAGCTAACATGCAGGTGGAATAAATATGGGAAGATTGTGTCAGAGTTTAGAATAGGACTAGAAAGATGAAGTAGGGCAGAGTAGCTTCCAAACTTGAAGAAAGTATATAAATATAATTAAATATTTACCCTATTGATCTGACCCTGTATAACTGCTTAGTACCTATCAGTCTGGGCCCACAGTCCATGCTCATAGCTATGAACATTCTAGGCTAAACTCATTTCAGGACCCATTTTTCTCAAGTGACAGATGTCCCAGCCTCCCTTCAGAGAGTGGGACAGTTCCTACCATTGCTGTTCTACATTGAGGGCAAGGTCCTATAGAAGTCCTCAATAAGACTTATGATGATATTCCTAATGGAAGTGACCAGTGATAGTGATGAGAGGGATCCATCAGAAGTCTAGGCCCATCATATCTATGTGAGAATCCAAGGATCCCCTGAATAGGGCCCAGGATGATGGGGTGGCCTTGTATTGGCTAAAAAGGCCATCATTAAGCAAGTCAGTCTCTTGCCCTTATCCAGAATTTGTAGCCTTCTCTTTATCTGATGAGCTTAGACTTTCTCCCAGTTGTTAAAGCATGAGTGTCATTTGTTGTATCCAAACCAGTATTATGCTTATTACTAATATATAGCAATATCTGGAAGCTAAGTTTTCTTTTGTTTGTTTGTTTTTTACAAAGAGGAAACTTCTGTCTTCTTCACAGGAGTAATAAATCCAGATGAAAGTATTCTGAAACTCACTGAAGAGGGAGCTGTCAGTCTCAAAATCATTTTGTTGGTATACTGTATTCATTAGTTTTCTAATGTGCCATCTTTCTTTACCTGAATGTTAGTTAGAGAGATTATATATCACTTCTTGGTAAAGAAGACAAGTCTAGACAAGTCCAGCAGATGGAGACTTGTCTCAAGTGGCCTCCCCCAGGGCTCTGTTCTGGCTCCTACGCTATTTAATATTTACATCAATGACCTCCCAGAAACTTCTTCAAGGAAGTTCATCTACGCCGATGACATCTGCTGTGCAACTCAGGCATCCAAGTTCGACATCCTCGAGGAAACACTCACTAAAGACATGTCTCTGATATCTGATTACTGTAAAAAATGGCGACTAATCCCTAGCACTGCAAAAATGGTATCATCTGTTTTCCATCTACACCATGCCTCGGCCTCACGTGAGCTTAATGTGCAGCTTGGCGATACGAGAATCCGGCATGAAGCCCAGCCAGTCTATCTTGGCGTTACTCTCGATCGCACTCTGTCATTTCACGAACATCTCATAAAAACTGCAGCAAAGGTGGGCGCGAGGAATCACATCATTGCAAGACTGGCCAGCTCCTCATGGGGCGCGAGCGCTTCCACACTACGATCATCCTCTCTGGCATTATGCTATTCCACTGCAGAATACTGTACCCCAGTATGGTTCCGTAGCCCCCATGCCCACTTGGTCGATTCCAAATTATATTCCTCCATGAGGATAATTTCTGGAACCATCCGTTCCACCCCGGTTCCATGGCTGCCAGTTCTTAGCAACATCGCCCCGCCAGATATTCGTCGGGATGCGGCATCATCTAAGTTCATTTCCCACGTCTACGCTCGACCGGACCTGCCAATATACGCAGATATCTTCGCCCACCCTGTCCAACGCTTGACGTCTCGTCACCCAATCTGGTCCCCTACGCCTACAATGAACTTCTCTGTTCCAGACTCTTGGAAACAGAGCTGGCAGTCAGCTCTGTTTCACCTCATCACAGACCCCTGCAAGCGTCAACCCGGCTTTGACCTAGCACTTTATGATTGGGCCCTCCTCAATCGCTATCGAACAGGCCATGGCCGGTGCGCTGCTATGTTCCATCGCTGGGGAGCCAGAGACGACCCGAACTGCCCCTGCAGCTCCAGACAGACTATGATCCACATAGTCAATGACTGCCACCTCTCCAGATTCAAAGGAGGTCTCGAAACTTTACATCAGGCTCAACCTGATGCTGTTGACTGGCTACGGAAGAAGGGCAAACGCTAGAAGAAGAACTTCTTGGTAAGTAGAAGAGGGAAATGGATCTAGCTAAGTTGAAATATGGAGCAAAGAAGGCCCAAATCTACCCAGTTAAATTTTTCTGATGTATCAGTATAAATCCTAGAATCACTTCTTATGGAAATATATATATTTAAATATTTATTTATTTATTTCCTTTTGTCACCCTTGTTTTATTGTAGTTATTATTGTTGTTATTGATGTTGTCATTGCTGGATAGGATAGAGAGAAATGGAGAGAGGAGGGGAAGACAGAGAGGGGTAGAGAAAGATAGACACCTGCAGACCTGCTTCACTACTTGTGAAGCAACTTCCCTGTAGGTGGGGAGCTGGGGCTAGAACCAGGAACCTTAGGTGGGTCCTTGGCTTTGAGTCACGTGCGCTTAACCTGCTGTGCTACCGCCCGACTCTTGGAAATATTTTAATACACTACCTCAACCTTTATAAACAGGTTAATTTCCTCCCTTATAGACTCTCAGAATACTAATCTCTTCTATACACCAAATTTTAATCTCATAATATATATCTATGATCTGTCATCTACATCCATATGTCTTCTGTCACCTGACATATTTATATTTATATTCATATTTATATTTTCTACTCAGAATTCTTTTAGTTCAAACTCAAGACAAAGTCAATGGCGTGACAGTATCCTAAGTCAAGGAATATATATAAATATATAGATATATATAGATATATATATATAGATAGATAGATATTCTGTCGTTTTCTTCCACAAAGAATTTTTTATATGCATGACTATTTTTCTCAAAATGTGTAATATTTTTTGATATTATCTATCATAACTATTGTTCTAAGACTAGTGTTATTGTGAGAAATATCAGCAGTAAAACTCCGCCAGTCCTACTCTAATGAATGCCAACCAGATGGAGAAGTTTTATGATAAGGATTGCCTCTACACATCATCTCTAATCTTTGGTTCCATGAAATAGAAGATAGCAGTCAGAACAAGAAATGCATAATTTTGAAGGTAAACCAGGTAGAAGCGATTTTTTTCTTTTAGGATTAAAAGAAAAAAAAACTATTTAGTTTTAGAACAATTTTGGTTCCACAGGAAAATTGAGCTGAAGGTAAAGTTTCTCCCTTATGACACTAGCCTCAGTTACTCAATGTCACTTATTAACAAGCCACAGTAGATTACCATGGGTATTCTCTGGTTTTTTGTTTGTTTGTTTTTGAGTTGTTGTTGTTGTTTGTTTTTGTGTTTTGTCCTCCAGACAAAAAACTGGGACTCAGTGCCTGCTCTAAGAATCCATTGCTCATAGAGGTTATTTTTTTTTTCTTTTTCATTGCCCTTGTTGTTTATCATTGTTGTTATTGTTGTCACTGTTGTTGGATAGGACAGAGAGAAATTGAGAGAGGAGGGAAAGGCAAAGATGGGGAGAGAAGTCTAGACACTCGCAGACCTGCTTGACTGCTTGTGAAGCGACCCCCCTGCAAGTGGGGAGCCATGGCTCGAACCTACATGCTTATGCTTTGTGCCATGTGCTTAACCCGCTGCACACCGCCCCACCCCAGGTATTCTCTGTTTTTAGTTTATATTTTGCCACTGTGATTTTACAAGAGACTGTTTCGCTTACTAAGTCATGTTCAATGAGCAGCTTCACTTTTGTAAGAAAAGACATTAAGGGAAAACAACGTTCAGCATTTCTTTTCAGTGAGCAGCTCGAGTGGCTACTGTCCAGATATATATTTCAGTCTTGTTTAATTAAAATACTTAAAATAGTGATTAATACTTCTGCTTTAAATCATTTGGAAGTTTGTTATTTAATCCCCAAGTTCTTGATTTTTCCAACCATTTTTCTGTTAGTGATTTCTAGTTTACTACCATTGTTCTGAGATTAGATACTGTGACATTTCCAATTAATGAGAAAGAAACAAAAAAATCTACTTCATGGCCCTGAATGGGGATTATGTCAGTGAATATTTCACATGCCACATGCTCTTGAGAAGATGTATATTCAGTTGTTATTGATTAATATAATCTATTGATTTTTTTTATAACCAAATGGTTAAGATATTTTTGCATTCAGTTAGGTCCTTACTGATTTTCTGACTGTTGGATTTGTCCTTCATGTCAGCGAATTGTTGAAATTTTTAACTATAATAATGAATTTACCTATTTCCCTTGCAGTTCTATCAATTGCTTCCTTACAGATTTTTAATGCTCTACCATTAATCCCATCCACTGTAAGGATTGTTACGTCTTCTGTAGCACTGTCTCATGTTCATGATGTAATGTCCTTTTTAATTGCTCATAAGTCTCTGGGCACTGAAGTCTGTTCTCTTTAAAATTAATAAAGCTACAGTTACTGTTTTTATTTCAGTGTTGGCATATTAGATTTCTCTGTCCTTCCAATTTGGGGGTGTGTGGTGGTTAATGCTTTACAGTGAAGTCATTGGCATATAAGTAAATTTCATTATACACCAGAACCCCACAATTATCTCCCCTTTGCTTTGAATCAGTACACTATGCCTAGTCCAAATTTCATTTTGTGTTCTTCCTAAGTTAAATAGTTTGTAAAGCTTTCCTTCTACTGGTGAGCACTGGGGGCTTGAACCAGGGTCCTTATACATGGTCCGTGAATACTTACAATCCTAGGTACTCCTTAGGGACTTCTTCTGAACAACATACAGCTGGATCTCATTTTTTGTTCTATTCTGACAATCTTAACTTTTCTAATAAGCTGTTATTTTTATGAACATATTGTGGTCTGCTGGGTCAGTTTAGAGCATGAATTTTGAACTAGTCAGATATCCTAATGGTTATTCGAAAGTCTTTCATTCCTGAGGTCCTGAGGACCCAGGTTCTCTCCCCTACACCATCATTAACCAGACGTGAGCAATTCTCTGGTTTCCCTCTCTCTCTCTTCTGTTTATCTCTCATTAATAGTAAAATTAAATATAAAAAGTAAAAACTTATTTGGAAAATAACATGCATTTTAAGAAATTACTTTCACTGTTCTCTTTATTTACACAGATCCAAGTTTCTGAGTTGTTTTCTTTGAGAAATATCTGTTACGTTCTTTAAATATTTGCACTTAGTTTTTTAATTATTTATATTTATTTTATTATTTATTTATAACTTATTATTTTTTTACCAAGTACTGAATAGTTCTAGGTTATGGTGATGCACGATTAAACCTAGGATTTAAACCTCAGTCATCAGAGTGTCTTTGTATAACCAGCAATTCTAAGCATAGAATCTGCAAATAGTTATATATATATTTCTATTTAGTATATATTTCCTGAATATAAAAAGTAATAACTTTAAATTCATAAGAATAGTGTTCAGATTTTAACTTTATTCTTCACTATTTATGAGGCTGACAAGTTAACTGACCTCACATGTCAATTTCCTCATCACTAAGTTGGGCAGACTGTTGCCTGGCCTAGCTTATCAGAATTTTGTAAGATTCCTTCTTTCAAAATTTCCAGTGTAGTGTTAAATATTTAATAAGACATCAGCACAACTGTGGATAAATCTGTTAAATTTCTGTGAGTCAGATTGTGAAGTACGTTCAGTGGATTAACTTGATCTAGAAGATGCTAGTCAAATACTTAATTTTCCTAAGTAAATCAGTGTATATAAGTCAATTAACATGCATTTATATCATAGGACTTCGTTAGTGACCAAAATGTAAACTAAGACTATGACAATTTGTAGTCTTAAAATCATACTGTGGTAGCTATCTAAAAAGTCATATTTGCTATAACGATTTTTAGGTCCAGAAACTCCTAGTAGTGTCAGTATTTCCCCTTGAAAATAGAAAGCAAAATTGATGCCATCTGTTGACTTTGAATCAAAACAGGCATAATGTCTAGTTCTTTACAGGAGTACGTTCAGGTCTTTTTTGTAAGTTTGCCATAGGAAATATTGGAATGTAAAATATTTTACATAAAGTTGCGCTTCGCAGCAACTTATCAGCAGAAAAATTACGTTAGATAAATGAAGTAATATGATATGCTGGAACAATGCTGTTTTCCATCAAAGCACACACTAAGTAGGTAAAATACAGCTGGATATCTCCAGAGAGAAATCCTCTTCAAATAATAGACTTAAGACACTGGTGAAAGATGAAAGCAAAAGGTTTTTATTCTATTAGTAAGAGTAAAATTTAATGTCAATTCTGATTCATTTGTTTTTTGTTTTATTTTAATGAGATACAGATATAAAGACTGAGAGACCTAGACACAGAGACCAGAACACTGCTCTGCTCTAACTTATGATGGTCCTGGGAATTGAGCCTGGGACTTTAGAGCCTTTGGCATGAAAGTATTTTTGTATAATCACTGTTCTGTCTTTCCTGAACAAAAAATAAAATATTCCTTATCTTCATTGAAAAAAATGTAGTTTGTAAAGGTAGTTATACAAAAGTATCAAGATGTTTCTTGTATTCTAACCTAGAAAATTACCTCCAGTAAACATTTTAAGCATGAAAAAATATATACAAGGAAGTTCATTCAAATGTTATTTATACAAATAGATTAGTGTAAGACACTCAAGGTATCCAACATATGATAATGGATTATATACTGAAAAATGTAGCATGCCATGTAACCTTAAGATACCATACTAGAGAATAATGCTAGTGATAAAATAAATAGTCATGATGTTACTTAGAAATTCTTAAATTAAAAATGGTATGTACATCTGGGAAGTTAGCTTAGTGGTAGAACACAGAATCAGCAGCTCTGAGGTTCCGAATCCAATTCCAAGCATAAGCTAAAACTGAGCCATGCTCTGCATGGTCTCTCTCATGAAAATAAATGAAGAAATAAATATTTAGATAATTATTATTATGCATACCTACAAAAGTACACAGAGGTCATGAATCACTTGCACAAAAACGGTGGTGCTTCCATTTTAGTAAAATGAGCCTTGTAAATACATATTGCCTACAGGGTTATCGCTGGGGCTCAGTGCCAACACTACAAAATGGCTCCTGGTGGCAATTTTTTCTCCATTTTTATTTCACAAGGCAGACATAAATGTGGAGGGGAGGGGAAAATAGAGAGGTAAAGAGAAAGATAGACACCTGCAGACCTACTTTGCTGCTTGTGAAGCATCCCCCCTGCAGGTGGGGAGCTTGAACCCAGATCCTTGCGCGTAGTACTATGAACACATATATTTTATCAATAAATACACTTTTCCAATATATTTCTTCCAATTAATATATTCTTTCCAATAGATTACTGCTATTTCTGCTTCATTTTCTTTTAGAATAGAAAGAGACAGAGAAGCTGAGATAGAGAGTATAAGAGACCAAAACACCAAAACTCCTTCAACACATTGGGGGTTGGAAGCCCACCTGGGTCTAGTATATCACAAAGCAACACACTCATCAGGTGAGATATTTCTCTTACCCAATATTAGTTTGTAACCAGAAAAGATGTTACATGACTTATGTACCATACTTACCTTTGTTCTGCGGTACTTAAAAATGAGTTTCAGCCATATGTCTGCCATTCAAAATACAGTCACACAAGCTGGAATAGCATTGACAGAAATTATAAACCTGAGTAAAGGCCTTAAAGACAGATATGATAGAGGCATTTTATAAGTAACTTGATTTGGACTGCATCAACTCTACCTCAGAATTTCAAGGGAGACTAAGTTTGAGATAAAGACTACTAGCTGCGATATGGGGAGATTCTGCTTATCGATAGCAGACTAGGGATTTGAATCCAAAACTCCAAGTACATAGAGAAAGGGAAAAAAGAACATGGAAGAAAACAAAAAGAGAATAGGTTCTGGCATTTTGGTTATAGATTATAATTCATAAAGTTTCCGTATTATGAGATTTTATGTGTAAATTTTTTTAGTACAAGATGGAACTCTAGAGCTCAAAACATGCTCTTCTTTTACTAAAATAGAACTCAGAAATGTTTTCTTATTTTTGTAGTGATTAACAGAATATCCAATACAGCATATGTTCTCATTAACCCTCTTGCTGTGTTATAGTATTAGTAAGATTCCCTTAAAACAAGTCTAGTTCTGTCCATATGATCCCCAGACTGAAATATACTCTTTGTGTAATAATTACAAGAATAAAGTAGCCCTCCAGATATATTAACTAAATTATGTCAAACTGTTAAGCTGTTAAATTACCAACAAAATGTCCCAAGGCAACCCATAATTAACATCATTTGTCATCTTTCAACATTAAGCTATGAAATTTCACCTATTTGATGCATTGGCAAGTTGGTGAAACATAAATATGATAAGAAAGATGGAGAGAAGAGAGTTCTAAGACTAAGATCTCAAGAATGAATAATGTACCACAGGCATTTTGGCACCTCAGATAACTGCATTTTCAGAAGACATTGTCTAGTTCTGACTGTATTTCGAT
The DNA here is from genome assembly GCF_950295315.1 of Erinaceus europaeus. Classification (NCBI taxonomy): domain Eukaryota; kingdom Metazoa; phylum Chordata; class Mammalia; order Eulipotyphla; family Erinaceidae; genus Erinaceus; species Erinaceus europaeus. Next base: position 136,312,629 of record NC_080165.1, on the reverse strand, counting down.
GGAGCTAACCAAGCATTTCCATGTAGTGATATGAGAACTCGGGACATGTTTTCTTTCTTTCTTTCTTTCTTTCTTTCTTTCTTTCTTTCTTTCTTTCTTTCTTTCTTTCTTTCTTTCTTTCTTTCTGTTTTAATTAAAGCTCCCACAAGAATAATCAATACAGTGAAGGCTGGGTTTGAACCTGGGTCGTGCACATGACAAAGCAGTGCACTATTCAAGCGGAGTATTTCATTGGCCCTCTTTTAACCTATTCCATAGAAATAGAGAAAAATTAAAGGCAAAGGGATGTATATATATGAAAAGAGACAGAAAGAGAAAGAGAGAGAGACAGAGAGACAGAGACAGAGAGAGAGAGAGACAGAGAGAGGCAGAGAGAGAGAGAGAAAGAGAGAGACCAGCAGCATTGCTTTGTCTCTTCTGAAGCTTCTCCCCTGTTGGTGGTAATCAAGAGCTCAATCCTGGGTCCTTGTACATTGGGATATGTTTAGTGGCTTATAAAACTGTGGCATTACATACCACACCCAACACCAAAGTTCTGTATCCCCACTCTTCCACCTCCCAAATACAGCCACCATAGTTTTCACAAGTCTTTGAAACAATTTGGTAGTTTCTGGTTTTTGTTTGTTGTGGTTGCCATAGTATTTTGTTTTGTTTTCTTGCAATTTCACTTGTATCAGTTCTCTACATTCTACGTATGTGGCTCCATGAACCTTAATTACAACAAAACATTACTCCAAAGAACTCTATTCTCTTTTCTTGACTTAAGGTCAATAATAGTATCTTCATTTTTGGAGTAGATAGCTAGTTTATTGCTACCAGCATTTTTTTTCATTGTACAGCTATAAACACAAATAATTTCATAAAGAGGGTAATAATAGCCTTTTTAAAACTTCTAATTTAATCTGAAGACTTGATAACTTTTTCAAGTCAATTTATCTGATAAATGCTTTATAGTACAGTTGTTGAAACATGGGTACAATATCTCATCTCCCCCAAAACACTCTCACCCCCAACTGAGGTCCCCCTCCATCATCATGCATCTGAACCCCAAGACTCCTCCCCCACAAGCCCCTCCCCACCCACCCTTCCCAGCTTCCTTTGTTTTGGTCCAATACTTCTCTGCTGCCATTGCTCCTAAAAACATCAAGTTTTTAAGATTCTCTTTACCTATCTGGCATATTTCACAAAGCATAGTGTCTGTAGGTCCATTCTTGTTTTTGTAAGTGGCAAGGTTTTTTGTTTGTTTGTTTGTCTTTGATATCTGATATATATATATATATATATATATATATATACAAATATATATATTTTTTCTGACAGTTGTACACAACTCCATCTATTTAATATTATTATATTTTTAGCAATGTCTAAGGCAAAAAAAAAATCTTTCAAACAAACCGCTTTTTAAAAATGTTGAAGAAAGCAGCTGGGAAAATGATTAATGTGATAGTCATGAATAGTGAAGCTGTATACTCTTTTTTAAAATACTCATATTTTAAGTCATTGTATTCTGCTGATTTTTCTTGCCAATACCGGCAAATTTAGGACCTAGTTTTTATATTGCAAGATATCAATACTTTCATATGAGTTCAGGAGCAACACTGTGAGACAATGCATGGTATTATTATTATTATTATTAATTATTAATTATTACTTGGCAAATCTAGTTGCTTAACTAATGATATAAGGATAAGATGTTCATCTTTCCCTTTCTCTAGTCATTTCACATCTGGTATCCTTGTTATTCTACTTTCGGAAGATATTTTTTTCTCATCAGATTTTACTGCAGCTCATAGGTGGATGTTATGAATTATAAGTAAGCAAGGCTGACAAGATGCAGAAAATACCATTTTATTGATAAATAAAAAGTATAGCTTTCCATATTTTTAATGTGTTGAGCCCCAATGAAATTTATGTTTATTCTGTTAGATAGATATGTATGTACAGCTACATATTTGTATAATGTGCATCCATGTGTTGATTAAAGCATTAAGGATAAAATCAAAAGTATGGTTTCATTTGATTATTTACTAAAGTCTAAATGATAGGATTTTGGAAGGCTGATAATAGAATTCTGGGCCTTGATGCAAATGGTTGTGTGACCATGAAGATTAAATTAATTTCTCTGGTTCTTATTTTCTGGAAAGATAAGTATAAGTATATTCATTTTATTTCATAATATTAATAGAGGTGTTCCTGATTTACAACAGTGTTCACTGAATGTTTAATTTCAATTCCTCTAGTCTTCACCTTTGCAGCATTAATAAGGCCATTATGTGGTTTGCAATGGGTTTCATCTACTATTGTTAAAAAATGTATTGGCTTATATATTCCAACGACTCATCAATTTTTATGATAGGAGAAAACAGATGCATAACCAGAGAGTTGGGATAAGGATGGTTAACTAAAAGATCAAAGTATTTTATTAGCCAACTGCTTTCTTTGTTTAAGTTTTATTAGTGATTTATTATTGATTTACAAAGTTATGAGATAACATGGGTATAATTCCATACCATTCCCACCACCAAAATTTTATGTCACCATTCCCTCCACTGGAAACTACAGAAGTTCTCCCAAAGTTGCAGATATAGATTGACTATTATTTCTATAGCTATCTATCTCTAGTTATATATATTTGGCAACTTTTTTCCTATGGTTCTGCCTCTTTTCCTTTCTCTTCAATTCTTTTCTTTTTAATTTATTTATAAAATAATAAATAGAAAGTATCAACAAAACCATAGAATAAGAGGGATGAAATTCCACACATTTCCCACCACCAATGTTCCATATCCCTGGCTGGAATTCCCTCTCCTTTAGAACTTTGAATATGCCTTTCCACTCTCTCTTTGCCTCTAGAGTTTGTGAAGCGACTCTAATGAAAGTCCTGTAGCTCTGCCTTTGTATGTGACTTCTTTCCTTTCCCTAGCATCCAGAAAATTTTTTTCCTTGTTGCTGACTTTTGATAGCTTTACAATAATGTGCCTTGGCATTGGTCTTTGTGTATTTCTAAATCTGGGTGATCTTTCTGCCTCTTGAATGAGAATGTTCTGATGGTTTCTTAAGTGAGGGAAGTTCTCAGATAAAATTGCTCTGAAAATGGACTCTGGGTCTTTGGTCTTGTCCCCCTCTTCAGATATACCTATAACTCTTATATTCAGTCTTTTGATGGAGTCTGCAATTTCACAGAGAGTTGTTTCTAAACCATTCCTCTCCCTCATATTTGAATTGAAAGAGGGGCTGGCTATATCTTCTAGATTGGAGATAATTTCTTCTGAATGTGTGGATCTACTTCCTAAGCCTTCTACCTGGGCATGGATTGACTTCTTTCAAGATTTGAAGGTTCTTAGTGAACTCTGTTATAAGTTCCTCTCTTGTGTGTTTTAATTCCATAGTAACATGCTTTTTTAATTCTTGCTTAAATTCTTGGAGAGTCCTCATAATGAGCTCTGTGTAGTATGTCTCTGAGAGTCTCTCTAAATCTGTAATTCCTTGGATTTATTCTGTTACATTTCTGTCTGGCTGATACGGCATAGTTGGCTATTTAGTTCTGTTTCTCTGCTTGTGCATTTTATTTATTTATTTTATTTATTTATTCCCTTTTGTTGCCCTTGTTGTTTTTTTATTGTTGTAGTTATTATTGTTGTTGTCGTTGTTGGATAGGACAGAGAGAAATGGAGAGAGGAGGGGAAGACAGAGAGGAGGAGAGAAAGATAGACACCTGCAGACCTGCTTCACCGCCTGTGAAGCGACTCCCCTGCAGGTGGGGAGCCGGGGTTCGAACCGGGATCCTTATGCCGGTCCTTGTGCTTTGCGCCACCTGCGCTTAACCCGCTGCGCTACATACTCCCCAATATGTGCATTTTTTTTGTGCTGGTTACTGCAGGCCAGTAGGTGGTGCTACTGTGATCTCTAGGTTTCTCTGTATCCTCTGTGGCAAGTGGGATGGAGTGGGGGTAGTTGCTTTGGGCTGTCTTCAGGTGCCCAGTTTTATGCTGTGTCCTTGCCTTGAATTCAGAAGGCTAAACCCCCCCCCTGAGTCAAAGACTGTGAGGTTTTAAGCCCCTGTCTCTTTTCTTCAGGCACCAGGAACAATGTTACTTGCTTGCTGCGTTTAAAGTGAAATCACCAACATGGTGCAGCTTAGTGCCCTGCACTGCCCAGAGCTCTGATTGGACTTTGCTGTTCTTCAACCCGCACTTCTTTCCCCTCAAACCCCATGCAAGCACCCATCTGAGGCAGCAGAACTTTCAGCTGTAGATTATGACTTCAGTTAGGTCTTTTGTCTTTATTTGTTGTTTTGGGAGGAGAGGCAATTTGGTCCCAGTTATTCCATGGACCTGTCTTACAGAAGTCCCTGCCAACCACTTTCTTTATCTCCTCTTTAGGAGTTGCATTTAATGGCTATTAAAATAAATTGAAATGCCATGTCTTCATGTATTATTCTTTTAAAAATCACAATTTTAAACAGTTCAAAGCTAAGAAAACATTAATTTGTTAGAGAACTAATTTTTTAAAAAATGTATTTTATTTATTTTGTATAAAGACATAGAAATTGAGAGGGAAAGTGAAAATGATAGATACACACAGAGAGAGAGAGAGAGAGAGAGAGAGAGAGAGAGAGAGAGAGAAGGAAAGAGAAGACACAGTACTGCTTTACCATTTATGAAGCCTCCTTCCTGTAAATGGGGACTGTGTGTTTGAACACTGGGTCCTTGAGAATCATTAATCTACTAGGTTTATCACTGTCTGGTGTTCAGGGACCTAACTTCTATTTGTATTCTTCCCTGCTACTCCTAATGCTTTATTACTTCAAAGAAAATCTTCCTCCCAGAATTCCATCAATCATCTCTAATGTTACAGGTAGAAAAATCGAGGGCAAAGAGATAAGGGGACTTTTCTGAGTTTCACTCAAGGACTTTCTCTCTCACCTCCATCAACCTTTCTAACTGCAAGAGAGGCTAAGTAAACAGTTTTTGAGACAAATGTGTCACCACCACTCCATTAAATAAGTTGCATTAGTAAGAAAGAAGAGGAAAATGCATAAGAAATAAATATTTTCTGTTATACATTATTATCAACACAAGTGATCTTATTTTCACTCATAGAAGGTTGTTGGTATGCTTCTAAATTCTGCTTCTAAGACCCCTTCTGTTACATTGCTTGAAGCTGTGGTCTATTTACATAATTATTGTTTTCATTGGTTTAATCCCCACTGGTTCAAGCGCACTATTTTCCTTCTCCCCACCCCCTATCCTACTTACTTCCTCTTCCTGACACTTCCACCTCAGGAGATATAAAAGACAGGACTTTATAATGAAGAGAGATTAGAAGAGATTTGATTGTTGAACTGCATCCCAGCTCCTCAATAAAGATTGAACTGTGTTCCCAGCTCAGCCATGAGTCCCTAGCTGTCTGTCTCCCACCCACAAAGCTAGCCCGGCAGAAGGTGAAGTTAGAACAGATGGCAAAATTGATACTATCCTTTTTCTCAGTGGGAGTCATACCCAGAAGAAGTCAGAGTTAAGACCATGCTTATATGTAGGAACAACTTAACATGCAGGACCATGTAAGATGGAGGAAAGAGTAAAAATTATCAACAATGGAGTTTAGAATAAATCTTCAACATTATCTGGTGTGGGACTATGTGTAAGCTTAGGGAAAACTTCCCCCATCTTTGGATGGGGGTCTGGGAAAGACACCCCCTTGTTAGCCTCTCTCACTGAGATGATCAAAGGGAAAAAACAGTCTCTCAGACTCAGTTCTCCCTTTTCAGACTCTCAAGCCCACAGAGATCTCACTGCCTCTCCCCACTAACTTCAGGCCACATGGCTGCCTGCTTTAAGGTTCATTTACTCATAGTTCACCTCACCTTCTGATCACAGAGGAGAACACACCTTATCACACACTCTATCATACACCTCAAACCCCAGACAAGAGAAATTCCAAACTCTATGGCCTTTGATATCCATCAAACCTTATCTTCTCTCTGTCTCACCCTACTGGTTTAACCCCTATGTTTCTCTCAAATACTTTTGGATAATTAAGTTGCTTGCATCATGAAGAATAATTGTCTTGACCTTTATGTATCTCATCAAATCCTGTCATACCAGCCACCTACCATAGGGGCCAGCTGACCTTTAAGAAACCTGTAATTTCTGACATATTTGAAAAATGCTCTTTGTTTGGTTCTCTATTTAAACCCATGTCCATCTGCCATTAAATGAAAGTGTCCCAATTCTCCCCGGTGTCTCTTGCCTATATCACATTGTCTCTTGAACAAGCGAGGGAGAACCAGTCATTTACCTTCCTGACTGAGAGCTAACCCACATGAGCTCCAGCAATCTGGGGGGTGGGGGTATTTGGATCCTGGAGCATGATTGCAGAAAAGAAACTGAGAAATGTTACACATGCACAAACTACTGTATTTTGCTCTCAACTATAAACCATTAATCCCCTTTACCCAACAAAGAAAAAAAAAAGCTTTAACATTAAGTGAATAGTACAGGAAGATACAAGCCCATGTTTAAGACCTTGTTTTTGTTTTTGTTAGGCAAGAAAGCAATGCTTAAATTGCTAACAAGGAGATCAGAATTTTTTTTTCTTGAAGTGCTTTATAGCAATCACTTATATTAATATTTCCCATACCTTCTTTGCTATGTTCTAAGTACTTCTGGGACTCTAATATTAGAGCAGTAGATCCTAAACATAAAGCCAAATAGAAGCCAGAATACAATTAAAATTCAAATACTACAGGTCAAGCACTACTGGGTAAATTGCTGACTTAGTACATGCTCAGGTATTAATGCCACAGTATTTTATAACCAAGCTTAAAACATAAGAAAGACACCTTCTCCCAAGCCCCATTCCAAGTAACGATCAACTATGAGGCATTTGAATTCTAAAGAAACAACTGAGCATCTTTTTAAACCATTTCAAGAAAATTAAAGAATATATTTTCCAAGTGCAGTCAAGATTTCTTTTTCTTACCATATATTTTGCCCATTGTGACCCTGGTAAATTTCACTCTATACTGAAGGACATTGAAACATGTGCTTAAAGCATGTTCAATTAATTACAACACTAACATGTTAAATAATTCTGCAACCTCATGCCTAATTATAAATGGGAAAAAGAAATGTGGTAGCACATTTTGAAAGTCTGAGTGTTAACAAGTACAGACATTCTGAGGATAACATCTGGATATGGAACTATTGCAAAGGTGTGAGCTTGAATAGAGAGAATAAATTGTCAGTAATTTTCTAAATGTGGAAATTTTATAGGAGACAGATTGCATAAAGCATTGGAAATGGAAAATATAACATCAGTCAGTAGTTATAGAGATTGACATGCCATAGATTTTACTCTGTAAACTCAGAGAATTTTCATAGAATGTTCCCTTTACCTGGAAAAAAGTTTTAATCTCTTTTGTAAACCCTCTTCAGACTAAAAATGATGAGAGATGACCATCTTGTAGACTCCTATTGCATCAACTATAGTTTTTTTTCTGCCATTATAATCACATTTTATAATATTGCATTTTTTTTTCTGTTTTCATGATATCAAGCTAATGGGTGGTACTGGGGAGGTATTGCTTAGACTTGAGGGTTTGTTGTAATCTGCTTCAGAATCTCTAATTAATATAGTAAAAAACATAAAAAGGTTGATAAATAAAAGCACCTTCATAAAGACTTATTAAATCAGTTTTTTAACAAGGAAAACAATCAGAGAGCAGACATTGCATTGATCATGACCAATGCTTTAGTCTCTTCATGATGTATTTCATATAATATAGCATCTAGGAATATAAGTTCTGGACACATGGTATATTATTATCAGTGATACTTCCCATGCATGTAACATGCAGTAAACTCATTCATCCTGTTGTATCTATAGTTATGAATCTCAATTCCTCATCTATAAAGTATAATAATATTTAACTTATACCACAAAGGGCTTGGGGGACTATTAATTCCATGTGTATCATACAATTAAAGTCAGACTTATGCATGAAAGCAGAGAAATATAGTCTGCATTTTTGTTTTAATTTGTCCCTTTTAGTTTCAGACAGGGAGAAAGAGAGAGGAACTGAGTGACCAGAGCACTGGTCCAGCGTTGAAGGAATTCCCCTAAAGTGTTCCTAGGCATTGCTCACACCTAATGTCCTCTCACACTGTAAAGTAGATGCTTTCTCAGGTGTGTTATCTCTCAGCACCTTCCTCCATTACTACTATTTGAAATCCAGACCAGGAAATTATTTTAAGAAATCAGGAAAATCCAAAAAGTCATGGCTGATTTCAAGACAGAAACCAAAAGTTTTATTACTTTTTCTAAAAAAAAAAAGAAAAAAATCACACTATTTGTGAAGATGCTTATTACTGACAAAAAGCATATTGGCACTTTCTGTCTCTTAGATGACAGTCATGCATGTAAACTGAATAGCTCTAATAATTCTTGAGTAAGATGTCTTATCCAAATAGAGTTTTGGAAAATATTGGGTACAAAATGAAGGTGAAGGCAGTTGAAGAGTTGGGATATAATCAATCAAGTAGGAGAACACATAACCAAAAATGCTTTTTGTGAAGACTATAATCAAGAAAAATATTCTTCTGTCATGAAAATTTATCCATTCAAGTGTAGAGCAATGGAGAAAATAAGAATTACTAGCTGGGATAAATCTACTTAATCAGTTAAAAATGAATATCCAGGCAAGGAAGATAGTTTCTGATGCAATTAAAAATTTTTTTTTTTTCTAACTCTAACACCATCTCCCCAGATAATAACTTTGGTCCACCTTCATGTTAGCTGTCAGGCTCTACCAAAAACTAGTAAAGTCACAGGACCCTTGGAATACACCTAAAATAGACAGACTAGCTTTTTCCAAAATGGATATCCCAAATATCTCCTGCTTTATTATTCTCTTTAAGTTCCTGATTATTTAACAATTTGTTCATATATATATGGCTTCCAGGGTTATCACTGGGGCTAGGTGCCTGCACTATGAATTCACTGCTCGTGGAAGCTATTTCCCTCCCCTTTTTGACCTTTTTGTTTATCATTGTTATTATTACTGTTGTTGTTGTTGCTGTCATTGTTGTTGGTAAGACAGAGAGAAATCAAGAGAGGAGGGGAAGGTACAGAGGAGGAGAGAGATACACACCTGCAGACCTGCTTTACTGCTTGAGAAGTGAGACTTCCCTGCTTGTGGGAAGCCTAGGGCTTGAACCAGGATCTTTACATTGGTCCTTGCACTCCACACCATGAGTGCTTAACACACTGTGCTACCACCTGCTATATATAAAAAAAGAATTGACATATTTATTCACATAGAGGAAGGCAGAGACAGAGACAGAGTGAGAGAGGGAAAGATAACCTCAGTACCAAGGCTTCCTCTAATGCAAGGGAGACAAAATTAGCTGTGCTATATCCATGACAAAGAACTGTTCTAACTTCTACTCATTGCAGTTTTAATTGCTTTTCCTTTTTAAATTAAACTTTTGTGAATGAAATTCAATTTTAAATACACTTCTCAAAAAGATGGTAGAATGAACAAAGGTTTCTGACAGGACTTAAATAAGTAGATGCTACTTTAGGCCCATAGTTAGTTATAAAAAAAATTAAAAACTAACCAATTTTAAGAAATATCTATGTGTCATTTATGCAGTGAAAGGATTGAAAAAAATGCTTCAACAAAAAGCTTTGATAATTTTATGAAAAGTCTATGTTAAAGTCCAATATTTCTGCTTCCTGTACTTCATAAGGTATCTGTATTCTAAGTTCAACTTTACTACATACTAGCCAATTTGCCTAAGTAATAATTTTTTGATTTAACTAAGATTTATTTATTAGGCAGGACAGAAAAAAATTGAGAAGAAATGGGGAGAGAGGGAGAGAGATAAATACCTACATCACTGTGAGGAAAGACCCACTGTCTGGGAAATCCAGGCCATTATCTCCATGAGAGTCTGAGAGGGTCGACCCCAAGCCCCCTCCTCACAGGAAGGGCAGTTGGTAGGTCCCCACTCAACCCCATGTCCTTAAGATGGATGGAGTTTTCCAGACCGGGAGCCTTCTTGCACATACTTCCTTGTTCCTTTGAACAAGGCCATAAATTACCATATGTGGCCAACTGTAACCCACTGCAAATATCCTGGTTTTGCTTAACTGCCCCCTTCTCCCCTGCCCTGAGGTGCTTCTAATTTGCCTTTAGAGAGGAGCCTGCCTATGCATGGTGAGCTCATGACCAGACCTTATGTGGTAACTTCCCCATTAAGGAACAAACACCTGATAGGTCAAGACTTATCCCTGTATTGTGTGTAGCTTAATGATTACCTTAACTTTTTCCTAACCCTTGAGTATATCTACCTGTATGTACACCTGTTAAATTAGATGTCTCCCTGAAGCATCTCCCAAGTGGTAGTTTACTCCACATGCTCGCCTTCATCAGCAGTGTCCCCAGGAACCCCGGGGTGGCTCGTTTCCCCTCTCCCCCACGGTCTCCAGTCGATGCACAAAGGAGAACCATCCTCCACACCTGGCGCCCAAACAGGGACCCTGCTGTGACTCAGTCTGGTGGAAATCAGATGAGTGATTCCTGCGAACAGGAGTAATGTCCCTTCTAACTGAAGGGACCTATGGCTCCAAGCATTCTTAGGACGTTGTGTGCTGTTCCATTATGGGGAACATCCCATTGAGTCAGAGAGACCCACAGCTCCAGTGTCTTCAGACACTGCTTGAGACCAGAGGTCTGAAGATTTCAAAAAAGCAAGCTGAGTCCTTCTGGGACAGAGTCTTATCTATTGCTTCCTGGATTACAGCGTCTCATATCTTTGATATAGATGTCCGGTCTCAGGTGGCTTTCCTTGCCTGCTGCACCAAGTTCTGTGATGGCTTCGCTCTCCCCCTCCACTTTTTTGCTGTCATCTCTGACATCAGGCTAAGCACTGAAACTCCCAAGACATTAGAGCAGGCTATAGAGAAATGTGTGGCTCAGCCAAATTCCATAGAAACCAAAGAGGCTGAGGCCAAGGACCTCTGCCAACACCCAAAGACAGACTCCATGAATGAATCAGATTAAAAAGAGCTAGAGGCAGTCATAAAACAGCTAAACACAGATCTGGAAGACCTTAAAATCAGGTTGGCTCCCCCAGAACTCACTCTACACTAAAACTTTATCTGCCCCTACCTACCTATGATGGAAGAGAGGATCAAGATCCCCCACCCCTGGTGTCGACAAATGGCAAACCTCCAATTTCCTGGCCAGAACCTCCCCCTGGAGCTTCCCTGGCATCACCCTCTCCTTAGGAGAAGACATCCAGCCCCCTTTCACTTATCCCCCTGATGGATGTTCTACCCCCACCACGCCTTGAGGCTATTCCTGTAAACCTTATACAAAATGCACAGCTCCCCTTATGTTGGTATGCTTATACTGCTACAAAGCTTAAGGAGCTCCTCACAGCAGTTAAAGAGGACAGAATTCATGCTTTGAGGACAAAGTCCATCCTTCATGGCATGGCGCAAAATCTAAATACCCCCCAAGACTGGAAAGACCTTACTAGGGCCACACTGCCAGGCCCACCTTTTAATGGTCTCTGCTAGTTACAACACTCCTGCCTGCCCTAGACTGGGTAAACAATGACCCTGTCTGTGTTGAGCAGTGGCCACTTCTGCAGGAAAAAATTACAAGCTTTAAAATAATTAGTTAATGAACAGCTGATTAAAAGATATATTCATCTGCCCTGCAGCCCTTGAAATACTCCTGTATTTAACATAAAAAAAGAGATCAGGCAAGTGGAGGATCCTTCAAGACTTGAGGGCTATTAACAAGACTATGAAAATTTGGGACACCCCCCAGTGAGGTTTGCCGCTTGCCTCTGCTATCCCAACAGGTGTGCCTGTAGTTGCCACTGTCATCCCAGATTGCTTTTACTCTATTCCTTTACACCCCAGTGATTGCTAGCATTTTCTTTTTACTGTCCCCACCATTAACAATTCCAGGCCAGCTAACAGATATGAATGGGCCATTCTGCCCCAAGGAATGGCCAATAGCCCCACCATATGTCAAGAGGCAGTAAAACGTGCTCTTGCTAATAGTCACAATAAAAGATTACAGAAATTACTTTAAATGCCATACACCCCCTCAGACCAACAAGTGCATGGTTCAAAGACTTTTGCTCTCTCTGGCATATTACTCATTCCACAGGAATCCCCTTCAACCCCCAGTGTCAAGGCATAGTTGAAAGAGCACATGAATTAGTAAAAGGAAAAGGGGGGATATACCCCCCAACATACAATTAGCTATGGCCTTAACTACACTTAATCTTTTCAATATTTATAAAAATTTCGAACAACCCCCCCCATGATTATCCACTGGCAATCTCCATCTGCAGCTCCCCCAATATGGGTGAGATGAGGAGATCCTCTAGATGTCCTATGGAAGGCACCCAACCCCCTCCCAACACAGGAAGAGGGTTTGCTTGTGTTTAGCCACAGGACCAACCAAAGCCCCTGTGGATACCGGATCGAAATGTCAGACACCAGGCCACCCAAAGACTCTCCGGAATCAACACATGTTCAACCTGCTGATGGCTGAGAAGAGTTGGATCTGTATCTTTCTACAGGAGGAATGCTGTTTTTACATTAATGAATCTGGACTGGTAGAACAAAATATTCAGACTCTGACCAAACTCAGGGAGGACCTTCACAGCTGCTACTTCCTTGGGTTCTCCTCTTTATGGCTTCAAGGCCTGCTAACCACTTGTATTCTCTGCCTTGTGGGGCCCCTGATTCTGATTTCTTTGTTCTTTCTCCTTGCCCCCTTCCCACTTAAGTTCATCCAACTTCACATTAGCAAGATGACCAGAGTAGTTGTTGATCAGGTTCTCGTCCACCCTTATAAGTTCCTGACCACAGATCCTCTGTATCTCTACTTTGATTCCAAGCTCTAGATATTTTCCGTTGTCATGCCCACCCTACATTTTTTTAAGATTTAAAAAAAATTATCTTTATCCCTTCCCCTAGAGGTGTTACAGATGTGACTGCTGTCACATGTGTGTCAATAGGTGGCAGAGAGAAGAGAGGCTTGTCTACGTCCAGTGCTCTGACCTGTGAGCCACTGGGTGATTGATAGTCTGACACTCAGCACCGCGCCCCCAACTGTTACTGCGTGTTTATTGGCGACCCGAATCCTGTCGTGTAAGCAAACTCTTATTCTTCCTTTAAAAAAAAATTATCTTTATTTAATGTATAGAGACAGCCAGAAATCAAGGGGGAGCTGATAAAGAGGAAGAAAGACTGAGAGATACTTGCAGCCCTGCTTCACCTCTCATGAAGCTTTCCCCCTGCAGGCGGGGACCAGGGACTTGAACCCAGGTCCGTGCACACTGTAATGTGTGCACTTAACCAGGTGCACCACCACCTGCCCCCCCCCCGTATATTTTACATTAAAGAAAAAAGGGGGACATGTGGGTAAAGGCGAGCGCTTCCACACTACAATCACCATCTCTGGCATTATGCTATTCCACTGCAGAATACTGTGCCCCAGTATGGTTCCGTAGCCCCCATGTCCACTTGGTCGATTCCAAATTATATTCCTCCATGAGGATAATTTCTGGAACCATCCGTTCTACCCCGGTTCCACAGCTGCCAGTTCTTAGCAACATCACCCCGCCAGATATTCGTCGGGATGCGGCATCATCTAAGTTCATTTCCCACGTCTACGCTCGACCGGACCAGCCTATATACGCGGTTATCTTCACCCACCCTGTCCAATGCTTGACGTCTTGTCACCCAATCTGGTCCCCTACGCCTACAATGAACTTCTCTGTTCCAGACTCTTGGAAACAGAGTTGGCAGTCAGCTGAGGTAAAGAACAAACACCTCATCACAGACCCCTGTAAGCGTCAACCCGGCTTTGACCTAGCACGTTATGATTGGGCCCTCCTCAATCACTATTGAACAGGCCATGGCCGGTGCACTGCTATGTTCCATTGCTGGGGACCCAGAGATGACCCAAATTACCCCTGTGGCTCCAGACAGACTATGACCCACATAGTCAACGACTGCCACCTCTCCAGATTCAAAGGAGGTCTCGAAACTTTATATCAGGCTCAACCTGACGGTGTTGACTGGCTACGGAAGAAGGGCAAACGCTAGAAGAAGAAGAATATATGGGAAATCCAGGCCATTATCTCCGTGAGAGTCTGAGAGGGTCAACCCTGAGCCCCCTCCTCACAGGGAGGCAGTAGGGAGGTCCCCACTCGACCCCATGACCTTCAGATGGATATAAACATATCTACATTTTCTTTTAAGTAGCTCATGTGGACAAAATTAATAATTAGGAATTTTCTCTTCTAAGCAGTAGAGGGGGGAGATAGAGACACAGAATGATAGGCACCGGCAGGCCTACTTAACCAATCATGAAGTATGCCTGCTGCAGGTGGGAAGCATGAGCTCGAGCCTGGGTCCTTGCACACAGTACTATGTGCACTTAGCTGGGTTTGCCAGCACCCAGCCTCTTGATATTGTGCCTTAAAATTATATATAATGCAAGGCAACTTGTGTGAAAAAGCTGCAATTTAAGAGAATGGACCAGAGAAGTTAGGAACCATTTATTATTTACTGGATAGCTTTAATAACTTCCATTTTTCTTCATATGTTTGATTAGTGATCATACCAAATACACTTATCCATAAAATTGTGTATTAATTTTATAAATTTCAAAAGTAATATATCTTCTCTGTCGCTTATATAGAGACTAGAACTGAAGTGCAGAACAAAATTTTTGTTTGCTTGTCACCTCTGTAGTTTCACCACAGCAGGATGACATTTTTGCTAGGTACAAAAGGACAAAGACAGAGACAGGACTGAGGGAAAGAAATCACGGTAGCACAGCATCCTTCCACATGGGGGGCACTGGTACAGAGACTGTGTTATGTTGCTATGTCACACACAAAGCAAAATGTTGCACTATTCAAGTGTAATATTTTTCTGTTATCCAAAGTCCAAGTTTTTTTTTTAATCTAAGAGACATGGAAAGCCAACATTACTATAACATTCCATGACTGGATTACACTAAAGGGCTATTTTACTCCATTTGTACAAACACACCATAAATTATATCTGAATGAATAAGTAGGAAAAATCTTATCTCACCTTGCTTTGATTTGAACTTCAAAGTCTACTTTAATGGATTGACATAAACTGTTAAAAGGTTTCATTTTCATTTATAATCCGATACTGTTGCTTACTGAAATATCTACTTTTTCAGGAAATATATAAGAAAAATAGCATCAATATCCAATACATGAATGAAATAAACTAGAAAAACAAAGTTTCTTCAAAGGTAATAAAACACAGTACACAACCTTTCAATATGAATTTTAACTCACATAAAAAGAAATGTGACAAATAGAATAGGTATGCTAAAGGAAGAGATAGGGAGATATCTAGAGATAGTTGTTAGTCTAAAGAAAGACAAATACATCAAATTGATGGGGTTTACAATCAACAATATTTATACCCATTTCCCATATTAGGGAGTTACTCTCTTCTCTGATATAGCTTTCTGGTCCTTTTTCCAGCCATGAAATCATCTCCCCAGACAATAACTTGGATTTACCTACTGCCAGTCACAGTTCGGGACGCCAGATGCCAGGCTAGCTTCGCAGGCGTCAGAGAGACAACCAGGGACTCATGGCTGAGCTGGGAATGCAGTTCAATCTTTATTGAGCGGGAATACAGTTTGATCTCTCTATCTCTAATCACAATCTTGTCCTATATATCTCCTGAAGCGGAAGTGTCAGGTCAGAAGAGGATGTATGTAGGATGGGGGTGGGGAGAAGGAAAAAGCACTGGAACCAGTGGGGATTAAACATTGAAAACAATGATTATGTAAATAGACCACAGAGTTAAGCAATGCAACAGAAGGGGTCTTAGAAGCAGACCAACAACCTACATATCAGATTTCAGGCTCAGGGGAAAAAAGAAAAAGAAAAAAAAAAAAACTAGTATAGCCACAGGCCCTTTGGAATGTAACTAAAATATGCCTACTAGCTTTCTACAAAATGGAGGGCCCCCCAACTCTTCATCTGCAATAATCCTGCCTTTAGGTCCATGACTGGTCAACAATTTGGCTTTGTATGTTAACTCTCTTTGCAGCCACCAGGTTCCAGATGCCAGCATGATAACCAGTCAGACTTCCCTGGACAGACAACCCCATCAATGTGTCCTGAAGCTCCACTTCCCCTGAGCGCTTCCTCACTAGGGAAAGAGAGAGACAGGCTGGGAGTATGAATTGACCTGCCAATGCACATGTTCAGCAGGGAAGCAATTACAGAAGCCAGAACTTCAACCTTCTGCATCCCACAATTACCTTGGTCCCATATTCTCAGAGGGTTAAAGAATAGGAAAGCTATCAGGAGACAGGATGGGATACAGAGTTCTGGTGGTGGGAATCGTGTGGAGTTATACCCCTCTTATCCTAGGGTTTAGTCAATATTTTCTTGTTATAAATAAAAAAAGTTAAAAAGAAAGATAAATAGAAACTTGTACTAGCAAAACTCTAAAGAAATACATAAAAAAGACAATATACTTTCAAAAATAAACATCAGGAAACTAAAGACATTACATATAATGGAAAGGATGAGGAAAACAAAAAAAGAGGAAGAAAGAAGTAGGAAAGTTTTGAAAGCATAAGAAAATGATATCATTTATAAAGTTCTAAAGGACTATGCATGCTGGTAAATGTGTGATATATACCTATAATCTATATGTAAATACATATGAGAGGGTTTTTTGTTTCAAAATCATTATTGCCCCACTATTCATTTTTATTTATTGCCACCAAGATTATCAATGGAGTTTGTTGCCAGTGCTATGAATCTACTACACCCAAGCAGCCACCCCCTCTTATTCCTTTCTATTTTATTAATAGTAAAGAGAGAAATTGAGAGGGCTGGGGAGATACCTGCAGGAGACACCATAACCCCTATTTTATATATAGCTCCTGGAACAACATACTATATAGCACATGGGAAATATTCTTGTAAAATACATGTAAAACATATACAAAATCTGAATAATGAGTACATACAGAAACAAATATATATATATATATCAAATATAAGTAATGATGACTTCATTCTTGATTATTCCATTTTTGTCAGTCTGAGAAGTGAAGAATATAAGGTGTTTAGGACTGCTTTATAATGAATTCATGATATCAGTGGCAGTTGAAATACTATGTCTGAAAGTCCACCTAAATGAACACTGCTTCTGTTTTATAAAATTTTCAACGAATGTTATCTTAATTTTTTTTTTTTTGCAAAAAGTATAATGGATACCTACAATTAAAGCAGAAATTTCTATTGGAAAGGATCTAAGAAGCTCTTCCATTTGTCAGATAGGCAACGGCAGGTCTCACAACATGAACTAGCGGCTCAATCCAGCATCATTGCTAGAATTTGCTTTTCCTAGCTTTCATACCCATGTTCTTTATTTTTTGAAATATTTTCATGAGGGAGAGAAAGGGATAGTGATTCACAGCACAGGTTATAGGGCAGTTGTTGATACATAGGCAAAATTTCTCATCTCTCTGTCATTTGTGTCTGCACAGCACCCCACCCCAATCTTAGGTCTTTCTCTGCCTTTGCATGTTTAGCTTCAATGTCCTCTCTACTTCCTCCCAGTTGCATCTCCTCCAGATTCCTTTGCTTTGCTATTTTCCAATACATCAACCAGTAGTTTGATTCAAAGTCTCAGAATTCTGCTTTAAAAACCAGAGGTCAATAAATACATCTCATTGCTATGCATTTGAAAATCAATTTTTATTTACTGTCAAATTCATGA
The DNA here is from genome assembly GCF_950295315.1 of Erinaceus europaeus. Taxonomy (NCBI): domain Eukaryota; kingdom Metazoa; phylum Chordata; class Mammalia; order Eulipotyphla; family Erinaceidae; genus Erinaceus; species Erinaceus europaeus. The sequence goes on along the minus strand of NC_080165.1, from coordinate 136,294,785 downwards.
GTTAAAATGTTCTTAGTGTAATGTTTAAATCTGCTATGAACAGTTAGATTGAATTAAAATCTTTGAGCAAAATACCTCTTAGCAAGATTTTGAAGGTATGCTAAAGGAAGAGATAGGGAGATATCTAGAGATAGTTGTTAGTCTAAAGAAAGACAAATACATCAAATCGATGGGGTTTACAATCAACAATATTTATACCAATTTCCCATATTAGGGAGTTACTCTTTTCTCTGATATAGCTTTCTGGTCCTTTTTCCAGCCATGAAATCATCTCCCTAGACAATAACTTGGATTTACCTACTGCCAGTCGCAGTTCAGGACACCAGATGCCGGGCTAGCTTTGCAGGCGTGAGAGAGAGACGACCAGGAACTAAAAATAGTCACATTAACTTTATGTATCTTTCTGCTAGATATTTCTTGCCATATAATACTTTTCATCATTTAATGTAGAATGAACTATTACATTGAGTTAACACATATTTCATATTTGTAAAGCTGCAAAGCTGTGGGAAGTTTTATGTACCATTAAAAAATCTGATGGGTGCAATACACCAATTCCAGTTCAGGTTCTACTTGTGTTTTCTCTTCTGATCTTGTTTTTCAACTTCTACCTGAGAGTGAGACCATCCATAGTCATCCTTCTACTCCTGACTTATTTCACTTAACATGATTTCTTCAAGTTCCATCCAAGATAAGCTGAAAACGGTGAAATCACCGTGTTTAATAGCTGAGTAGTATTCCATTGTGTATATATACCACAACTTGCTCAGCCACTCATCTGTTGTTGGATACAAAGTAAAAGATTGTGGGATGGGTGAGGGGGGGAAGTACAGGTCCTGGAAAAGGATGATAGAGGACCTAGTAGGGATTTATTTTATGTGGAAAACTGAGAAATGTTATACATGTGCAAACTATTGTATTTACTGTTGACTGTACAACATTAATCACCCAATAAAAAAAATCCTAAAGAAAAAAAATCTAACGGGCCAAGCAGGTATCTCACTTGGTAGAACAGACATAGTACTATATGCAAGCATTGGGGTTTGAGCCTGGGCCATCTGATGACAGCAAGACAGAAGGTTTGCAAATGGTGAAGAGATCCCAAGGCGTCTCTCTTTCCTTTGTCTCCCTTCATCTCTGTGTCTACTTCTCACTCTCTGTCTAGAGCAAGGAAAAGTAAAGATTGACTGACAGAAGTAGTAAAACCATTCAGTTACCAAAACCTAGTAATAAAAATGGCAGCAAAAATTAATAAATCTTGATTATCTATATTCCACATATCAAAACCATCAGGTAGTTGTCTTGTATTTCAACTTTATTTCATTTAGCATAATTATCTCCAATTCCATCCACTGTATCCAGAATAACACACCATCGTATTTTATTTTTTTATGTTTTATTGTCACCAAGGTTATCACTGGGGCTCAGCACCAGCACTATAAATCCACTGCTCCTGGTGGCCTTTTTTTTTTTCTTTTTTCTTTCTTTCTTTTTTTTTTAAGTTTTTATTTATAAAATGGAAACACTGACAATACCATAGGATAAGAAGGATACAATCCCTGCCACTGGAACTCCATATTCCATTCCCTCCCCTGGTAGCTTTTCTATTCTTTATCCCTCTGGGAGCATGGACCCAGGGATGTTATGGGGTGCAGAAGGTGGAAGGTCTGGCTTCTGTTATTGCTTTCACGCTGAACATGGGCATTGACAGATCAATCCATACTCCCAGCCTGTCTTTCTTTGTCCCTAGTGGGTCAGGGCTCTGGGGAGGTGGGGCTCCAGGACACATGATGGGGTTATCAGCCCTGTGGAGTCCGGTTGTCATCCTGGTAACATCTGGAACCTGGTGTTTGAAAAAAAGTTAAGATAGAGAGCAGAGCAAATTGTTGATTAATCATGAACCTAAAGGCAAGAATATTGTGGATGGAGACTTGGGGGTCTCCGTTTTGGAAAAAGCTAATAGGTCTATTTTAGGAATATTCCAAGGGGCCCACGACCCATCTAGTTTTTGCCTGTGCCTGACAGCTAATATGCAGGTGTTTTTCGGCTTTTTTATTTTTATTAGGCAGAAAAGAGAAATTAAGAGTGCACAGGGAGATAGAGGGAGAGAAAGATAGACACCTGCAGACCTGCTTCATCTCTCATAAGCAGAGTCCCTGCAGATGCGAAGTGGGGAGTGCACCACTCCCTGGCCCCCACAATACCATCTTTTTAATTATAGACTAGTACCCTATTAAATATATACCCCACAATGTCTTTATCTAGTCATCTGTCAGTGGAAGATTAGATAACTATGACAACAAACTTGCAGAAAATATAGTACTTGAAATATTGTTCCGTAGATGTTTGGAGAACTGTGGTTACTATCAGAGAAAAAGGTTGATGGGTGACATGATTTACGCACACAAAAACGTACGGGTCTGAAACTGAACCCATGGATTCCTATAATTTTGTAAACCAGTACTATGACACAAATAATGGAAATCATTTTAGACATCTTGATTATGTGAAATTCCTAGTCCACAAGATCCTGCTGTTCTTTCTCTGTTTCAGGTAAACTTCCATCCCCCAAGTACATATACATATATACATACACATATATGATTTAGAGATATATTATTATATGATAGCTGATTTTCTGGTGTAATGAAAATCCTACAAAAACTCATGTTCCTATTATTGATCGCAGACTGTGGAGGATAACAACAGAAGCTCAGATGTAGATAATATTGCAGACACTTTTCCCCAGGACGGCATACTGAGATCCGGACCAGAATTTTCATCAGTAAAGAATGCTGACCTGGGAAGTATATGGAGTGGGACATGGAACAGTTAAAATATCAAGGGTCCACTTACCCTTTATTCTAGCAGTGGCTGAACTAATAAAAGTCAAGGGTTATTGAAAATATATCTTTCCATTACTAGTATTTTTCTGTAGCAGTTATCACCACTGGGCCTCCGAGTTTTGACAAAGGAGCTTTTTAACATGAAAGTAGCAAGAAGCAAACCTCAGAGCACAGTGAGTTGGAGGTCCAACTGGAACTTTTTAAAAATAAGCTTGGAGAGCATTAAGCATCTCTAAGCAGGCATTTCCTTCCCCTCAGGATCATAAATGCTACTTGCAGACTTTTTCTTCTTTTTTAAGATCCATGGGAACTGGGGCCAAATAAGATAGCTCTGCAAACATTCATTCCGTGCCCTTAGAGTGAGGATGACTCTCTAAGAAAGTAGAGAGAAAAAGTGAATAGACACAGAAGAAAAAAATGAAAAGTGAAATAATCAATAAAATTGGGATAATAATAAACAAATTTTAAAAGGAAAAAATGGGGTAATAAAAAACACATGCATGTGTGTGTGTGTGTGTGTGTGTGTGTGTGTGTACATGCACGTATATATAATTTCTCATTTAAAGTCTGGCAATTTTTCAATATATTCTCAAGCATTTCCTTTGCAAATATGAAACAACCCATTTGTTTCTATATGTTATCAGTTTTCAAATGGTAGACTAACAATGGTGTAGGGTTAAACTCAATAAATCATTGGAGTCAGACTTAGTAATATAATAACTATTATTCTGATCAAAATGTCACAAGATAGCAAGAAATGTCTTCTGTATAAGGGATAGATACTATCCTCATGCAATGACATCACTTTTTAAATTTTTAATTAGTAGAGATGTGTTCTTCGGAGGAAATTTATATGCCTACGCATATTTTCATGAAAAAGTGACTAATTATTAGATCATTTTAACAAATCACAGATTTTTAAAAAATCAGCCTAATTCCTCTTTTTTTCGACTTTAACTATGTGTATCTCTTCACTGTTCTGCTGAAAAATACTTACTAAATGCTTCCTATGTGATATATCTGTGTTCATATGTCTTAAAGAAACATCTGAGAAAGAAACAATAAATGCCAACAATTAGGAGGGTAAGTTTGACTGTTTCATAATTCTTGGGCTCTAAATAAAACCAATTTCAGTTTTCATAGTTACTTATTCTAAAAAATAAAATGATGTCTATTCCATAATCTAAGTAAACACCCCTATGCGTTAATTAGCATAGGCAGTCTGCAGTGCTGACTGAAAGCATCTCAACAGGAGGGATATATATATATATATATATGGAATTCCCTTCTGCAGAGAACTCTTAGCTCTTAGATAGAAATGCTTATTGTTTTCTCTCTATGCATTACAGTAACATCAGCCTCCCACTGGTATTAATTCAGTTCTTAGAATTAGTGATAAAGATGCTTCCAATTTCTGAGACAAATCTTCCATTGTTAGCCAGTGATATTGATAGCATACTATGGAAAAAACCACAGGCAAATGCTAAGCATTTTAACAAAAGATAAGAAGTTTGTAAAATCAAAGAGTAGTAGCTAGTATATATTACACTAGATATGATCTTATCTACATATTTTGTTAGTTACACATGGAAAAGGCTTGAGTTTTCATTTTCATGTACTATTGATTATAAATCTATTATTTTTCTATATTTATTTGAAGAAAAGTTATATTGATAGCATATTATGTGCTAGCTATCTATGATAAAAATATATATACATATATGTTATCTTGTTCAATTCTTGAATTATAGAGTGAAACTGATATTAGCATGTGTATTTGTGAATGAAAGTAATAAAACTTGGATAATGTGTGTAACATGCTCAAAGTCATAAACTTCATAAGGTCTGAAGCTAATCTGTAACCCAGGATTGTCAGAATGCTAAGATTCAAGAACTATTCTTCCTGTCATGTTTGCTACAATCTTTCTTTACTTCATATGAAATAGTATATAACAGTTAAAATTAGGTAAAAGTTAAATGTATGTATTTGTAGCATTTACAAAACAAACTACTGTTTCTATAAATTAATTGCCTAGCTATGTGCAATAATTACTGAAATATTTATCTCCTAATATTTTCACCCACTCGTTTCATAAAAAATTTCCATAAGTAATTATCAGATTTTAAATGACTCACAATTTTTATTACAATCATTACTTTTTAAGGTGAAAACTATTTCCTTTAGTAATATCCACATGTAACAAAAATTGGATAGTGGAATATTTGTTAATATTTAAATAATGTTTAGTAAATTTTTCATATAATATTTTTGTCTCTTACACATATAAATTACTACTAGTTATTTTAGCAATAGAGGGGGAAAAACTATATTTGATGAGTAATGAAGAAAATAATGCATATCAACTTTTGAATGAGCATTAGTTTAATAAATTCATTCAAACTACTTTATAGTATTGTTTTTAATTTCCATTGTTTTTCTTTTATTTTTATTGAGGGGGAATAATGGTTCTCAAAAATACAGTTGTTGGTATACATGTAAAATTTCTCAGTTTTCTGCAAAACACTCTCACCCCCAGCTTAGATCTTCCTCCACCATATTGCACCAGGACCTGAAAGAAAGCTACCAACCTCCACCCTTAGTACCTCTGCCCCTCAGTCCTTTACTTTGGTAGAATACACCAAACCCAGTCCAAGTTCCACTTCACATTTCCCCTTTCTGTTGTCAAGCTTGATTATTGTATTTAAAATTTAGGTTACCTTAAAACTGTGTTTGTGGGTAGTTGGGTGGTAGCACCGTGGGTTAAGCACACATGGTGGAAAGCACAAGGACTAGTGTAAGGATCCCGATTCAAGCCCCCGGCTCCCCACCTGCAGGGGGGTTGTTTCACAAGCGGTGAAGCAGGTCTGCAGGTGTCTATCTTTCTCTCCCCCTCTCTGTCTTCCCCTCCTCTCTCCATTTCTCTCTTTCCTATCCAACAACGACAACATCAACAACAATTAATAACTACAACAAGAGAACAACATGGGCAACAAAAGGGAATAAATTTAAAAAAATAAAAAAGAAAACTGTGTTTGTAAAAAAAAAGTCCCCCATATACAGGCACTGCAGATTTGTGTTTCTGAATGTATAGTCATTAAAAGTCTGGTTTTATCATATGAAACAATGAAAAAGCAGGGCAGTGTGAGTGATAACATAGGAGAAATTAGGGCAGTCTAAGTACTATTGCTGAGATAGTCTGAATAGAGGAAGTAAGTAAATATTTATTAAAGGTTCTAAATTTATGTAAGCTTGATCCATCAATTTTACTTCAAGGCATAATGAGAAAGGCATGCATAGATTCAGGCATATAAATATTTATTGCAAACATATTAATAATATTGAGAAAATAGATGTCATATAAATAACATTGACAAGCAGTGAGAAAAATTTTTTGTGCACTCCAAGGGCATTATCAACATGATGAAGAGACAGACTAAAGAAAGGGAAAATATTTACAAATTATGTGTCTCATAAGAATATAGTATCCGGATTTATAAAGAATGCTTAGAACTCAACAAAAAATAGAACTAATTTGAAAACTAGGAAATGGCTTGAATAAACATTTTTTCAAAGAAAGACACATAGTAAGTACATGAAAAAATACTCAATATCTTAGTTCACAGGAAGTATAAGTGAAAGCCACATATAATATGTGAACAGAGATGTGATGCAGTTATTTTGATTTTGTCTCAACAATATTAAACATAGTCATTGAAAAAATATGTGTACACACTAGGAAAACAGTATATTAAAAGTTAAAAAAGCAAGTGATGAAAAAGGACATGGAGAAATTGGAATTCTTACGAATTTAACTTGGGAGCATAAAATAATTCAGGTATTGAGCGAACAGTTTATCAAAAAGTTATTCAACAATTCTTTTCCTGAGTGAGTACTCAAAATATTGAAAATAAGGATCAGACACTTATGTGTACAACAATATTTATATCAGCATTCTCCAAAAAATAGAAAAGGTAGAGATTTCTCAAGAGTTCATCATAATTAGATGGATAAATAAAATGTAGTGTGTGTGTGTGTGTGTATGTGTAGAATATAGAAAAATCATCTGAACAGACTACTTTCTTATTCATACAAATTCAAATAATCGCTATCCAAATGAAAGAGCCAAAGCCTACACAATTTTGATTTATATCTAGTTAGTGTGGGTAGGTGGTTAGCCAGAGAGTACCTGTAAAAATTTATTTGATTGAGGCTATATACTCTGTTAACAAATGTCAGCTACAAGGCCTTAGCATGATGATACATAATACCTAATATTTGGGTTAATAGGGCCACAACATCAGAACATCCAACAAAAGGATATTTGGGATATAAACATTGCACAATATTGTACCTTTCTGAGAATCATGATTTTTTTTCCATTCATATATATTCCTGTGGATAAACTACAAAGAAAAGTTTGAAGGGGAAAAAAAGAGAATGAGAGAACTATCAAACTGAAGCTTTGTCCTTGGCTTTTCATTGCTCAACTGGGAGAAAATAGCTACCATAGAGGTCTGCAACCTTACTCTGCCATATCGTTCAGAATGTCAGTCATAGATCACCTGTGACAAGTATTTAATTCTTTGTCTCACCAGGGACAATGGGCAACCTTCTACTGAAAGTGAGGTGTTTTGTTTCATTTTAAAGCTGCCAAGAGTAGTTGTCTTTCTGGCCTCGCAGTAAGATCTCTTTCGACTTTATTATTCCCAATTTCTACCTCTAGAAGCATTGAAGCTTATGCCCTTTCTACTTATTTCCCAATTAAATATTTTCAAAAGTCAAAGATATACACCCCTCTACCAGGGGTGTGTTTTCTGTTTTCACACAGAAAGTCCTGTAGATCATCTTTACCTTTGGTTTTACAACTTAATGGAAGTAAATATTTGATTGCAGTGATTAAAGAGTCAGACCAAATGCTTTTGGCTATTGTGCCTCTGATGGGGAGGAAATATAGATTAGAGTGAATTTAGATAATCAGATTTATAGGAGATGTATTGAAATGCACAGATTATGTCCTAGTAATAGATAATACATACTATAATTATAAGAGTCATTCTACCACTAATAAAAGAATATAGGCAGAGTCAAATATCGCTTCATGTAATTTTACAGAACATTGGAAACTCAGTATGCCTGTACCTGGATCATGCCACAGCCACAGAGCTGTACAGGTTAAATTTCTGATTCTCTCTGTATATGTCCATCTTGATGGAATATGAATTACCAACAATGATGTTTATTAAAGATAGCATATATTTAAAGTGTTCTTAATTTTGTACCAATTATTTAAGAAGACTCTCTTTTGAGAGGTTTAAAGGCACAGTTACATAGCTCTATAGTTTCTGCCTTGCAGATACAGTGAACAAAAATAAATATTGTTTTGTTTAGATAGAAAAAAAGGGGCATATGTAAGCAATCAAATAAGCTGCACATTATTTGGTCTTGAAAGTTGCAACATTATTTGTGTGGACAATAAAAATAGGTTAGAAAACTGTTTTAGGCTCAATATGTAACCTTTATTTATGAGAACAAAACAGAAATGCACATAAATAATTCAGATCATCACAAAGTTCAGGTTTAATGATACTTACCTGGATGAGATCAAATTTATTCAATTCGATTAGAAATTCTAAGTTATGATCATACTTTTTAGTTGTATTCCTTAGTTTTCTTTTATAACAATATTTAAAGGGAAGTAGGTCTTATACAATAAATCTATTCAATAAAGGTGCAAAGATTTAGTATTTTGTTAACTTTAATTTCTGCACTTACAGTTTAGAAGTATTATTTCTTTAGCCCCAGTCACACCTCATTTTCTCATGCACTATGCTTATTGCTTCCATATGGAGTTCCCTGTGGGCTTCAGTAAACTGAATATAATAAGTGAGTTGGCAACTTGCCATAATTCCTGTGACAGTCATATTTAAAAATTTGCTTTCTTGGCTAAAAATGTTGCAAGAAGTGTGAAGAAGTCACTTTCTATTTGTTGGTTTCTGAATGCATTTTTGACCCACCCATGCCAGTAAGATAGATACTAGAAAATATTATGGCATTTATAATAGTGTGTTCAAGTGGAACTTATTCCTATGGGACATATTTTATGTGGGCTGTAGATACTAGAGAGAAAATCATTTAGGGGCATGTTACTCAAACTGAAGCTGTCTCTGGGAAATAGGGTACTGCAGTACTTGGGTGAAATGATACTGATAGACTTATTTTATTTTCCAGTGGGAACATTTTTAACTGGATAGCTCTTAAGAGTCTGAAAATTGTCTAAGCAGAGGAAAAGGCAACAAGGCTGATAAAATCATAAATAGCTTTTCTGTCATTGCCACAATTCTAATTTTCTTGCTTATTGCTTGAGTTGATAAAACAAATAAAAGAAGGAATCTCAAAAAGATTTCTTTAATATGCAAAATGAATTTCAATGTACTCTCCTGCTGGTATTTTTATGGAAAACCTGACTACATGGTACACATGGAATGTAGAAATCTGCATTTAAATAGAAATATTATAAAATGCATGGTATAGTACAAAGTCGGTCTTTTAATGGAGATAGCAAAGTGATGCATTATATGGCTGAGTGGAAAGACAGCATGCATGTAGGTTTTCACATCTTTTGTAATCAAGTGCCTTGTTTGCCCAAGAGACTATTACTACATTATTTTGAGTCTCTGACAAATACTGTTGCAAGAATACATATCAGATGATTAAGCTTCTCCAAGCGAATTTGTGTGCTGTCTATAAGACATACATACAATTTCTAAATTTCTTTTTTTTTTCTTTTAAGAAATAGCAAAAACTGATTCTATTGGAAAGTATTCCATTGGATCTAAATAAACTGACTGTGGAGAACTGAGTGATGTCTCATGGTTACAGTAAAATAACAGAGGCCAAATATACTTGATTTTGTCATTACAATTACTTTTGTGGGTGACTTCAAGAATTTGATAGTCTCTCAGGGATTTAAACAGTCTCCCCCCCTCTCTCTATATATATATGTATATATATATATTGCCTTTCATCAACCAATTTCTGGCTTGTATATTTACTGAAAGGAAATAAAATAGTCCATCAGGAGGAAACTATGGACACCTACATTGATAGGAGTAATACCCAAAATTTGGAAGCAACCCAGATGTCTAATGATAGATGAAAAACTATATCAGAAAGGGCAGTAAAAACAAATGTTGGAGAAGTTAGGAGGAGGAGTAAGGAACACTTTCACACTGCTGATGGGAGTGCAAATTGGTCCAGCCTCTATGGAGAACAGACTGGAGGATTCTCAGAAGGCTAGAATTGTACATATCCTATGACCCAACAATTCCTTTCCTAGCAATATCTACTAAGGAAACAAAAACATCCATCTGAAAAGATATGTGGATGTTTATAGCAAACCAAACTTGGAAGCAACCTAGGTGTTCAAAAACAGATTCATGGCTAAGAAACCTGTGGTATGTATACAACTTAGCTGTTAATGTTGAATTGAACTCACCTTCTTCACCTCATCTTGAATGGAGCTTGAAAGAATCATGGTAAGTGAGGTAAGCCAAAAAGAGATAATCTTACCCATGTGCAGAATTTAAGAAGAACAGAAAGATGACATCATCTCCCCTGACAATAACTTGGAGCCACAGGCATATCAGATTTCAGGCTCAGAGAAAAAAAAAAAAACTAGTATAGCCACAGGCCTTTTGGAATACAACTAAAATATGCCTACTAGCTATTTACAAAATGGAGGAACCCCCCAGCTCTTCATCTGCTCTATTCCAGCCTTTAGGTCCATGACTGGTCAACAATTTGTTTGGCTTTGTATGTTAACTCTCTTTTCAACCACCAGGTTCCAGATGCTAGCAGTATGCTAACCAGACTTCTCTGGACAGACAACCCTACGAATATGTCGTGGAGCTCCACTTCCCCAGAGCCCACCCTACCAGGGAAAGAGAGAGGCAGGATGGGAGTATGGATGGACCTGTCCAAGCCCATGTTCAGTAGAGAAGCAATTGCAGAAACCAGACCTTCAACCTTCTGCATCACACAATGACCTTGGCTCCATATTCCCAGAGGGTTAAAGAATAGGAAAGCTATCAGGGGAGGAGATGGGATAAGGAGATCTGGTGGTGGGAATTGTGTGGAGTTGTACCCCCCTTATCCTAGGGTTTTGTCAATGCTTCCTTTTTATAAAAAGGAAGAAGAAGGAGGAGAAGGAGGAGGAGGAGGAGGAATAGGAGGAGGAGGAGGAGAAGGAGAAGAGGAGGAGGAGGAGGAAGAGACAACGAGTAAAACTTGGACTGATTGAGTGTATGGCTCCAAAGCAAAGGTCTCTGACAAAGGAGCACAGGGAGGAGGCCTTCAGGTCCTGGACATGATAAGGAAAGGGACCTAGTTTGGGGCTGAGAGTGTTTTGTAGACATTTGTCTTGGTGAGCAACTGCACCCATATGTCAACAACTGTACTGTAAGCCATTAACTCCTCAATAAAAAAATGAATATAGCAAGAGGTTTAAAATTGTTAATTGGGTTCTATATCTATACATATCCATACATATATGTGTGTGAATATTACTCAGCTGTTAAAAATGATAGTCATGGGAGTTGAGCGGTGGTGCAGTGGGTTAAGCGCACTTGGCGCAAAGCACAGGGACCGGCGTAAGGATCCCGGTTTGAGCCCCCGGCTTCCCACCTGCAGGGGAGTCGCTTCACGGGCGGTGAAGCAGGTCTGCAGGTGTCTATCTTTCTCTCCCCTCTCTCTCTGTCTTCCCCTCCTCTCTCCATTTCTCTCTGTCATATCCAACAACAAAGCATGGTCAACAATGGCAATAATAACCGCAACGAGGCTGCAACAACTAGGGCAACAAAAAGGGGAGAAAATGCCCTCCAGGAGCGGTGGATTCATGGTGCAGGCGCCGAGCCCAGCAATAACCCTGGAGGAAAAAAAAATGATAGTCATCTCTGTTATGTAATCTTGGTTGACACTTGAAGACAGCATGTTAAGTTTCATAAGCTGAATAGAGAACAATTTTAAATGACCTCACTTATTGGTGGGACTTAATAAATAGGGGCAGGGAAAGAGAATATAATTTGAAACGTGGACCAGATGTGGTGTGTTGCACCAAAGAAAATGAGTCTATAGCAGGAGAGGAAGGGAAGGACTGAGGAGAATCTTGGGGTTGGTGCACAATGATGTAAAAAGGCATAGACTGGAGGAGAGTGTTCAACAGAGAACTTTCACATGAAGATGAGTGATTGTGCCCATATCTCAGTTACTGTACAATAAATCATTAACATCTCCAGTAAAAATTATTTAAAAAATAAACAATACGAGCTCTTTCCCACCAGGGAAAGAGAGAGACAGGTTGGGGAGTATGGATCCACCAGTCAACACCCATGTTCAGCGGGGAAGTAGTTACAGAAGCCAGACCTTCCACCTTCCCCAGAGGGTTAAAGAATAGGAAAGCTATCAGGGGAGGGGATGGGATACAGAGTTCTGGTGGTGGGAATTGTGTGGAGTTGTACCCCTCTTATCCTATGGTTTAGTCAATGTTTCCTTTTTATAAATAAAAAAATTAAAAAATAAAATAATAAACAATAAAAATGAAAGCTGATACATTTGAGAGCATTGTTTCTTCAGACACAGAATCTAAATGATTGGTAATATTTTGGTAATCAAAGTTAAAATAAATCTCTTCTTTATTAGAATTTCTTGCTAGTCAGTGTTTTTTTCTATTTTTTCTTAAGAGTTTATGTTTTTATTTTATGTATTTATTAATGAGAGAAATAGGGTAAGAAACAAAGAGAGCAAGATATTACTCTGTTGTAGGTACTGCCTGGGTTTAAACTCAGGATTTCATGCTTGAGAGTCCAGTATTTTATCTACTATGCTACTTCTCAGATCATAATTTATCTACCTTTTTAAAAATAGAAATAGACTGGAGGTATGGATCAACCTATCAACATCCATGTTCAGTGGAGAAGCAATTACAAAAAGCCAGATCTTCCACATTTTGCTCTCCATAAGGAATTTTGGTCCATATTCCCAGAGAGGGATAAAGAATAGGGAAGTTTCCAATGGAGGGGATGGGACACAGATCTCTGGTGGTGGGGATTGTATATAACTGTAACCCTGCTACCTTACAATCTTGTTAATCATTATTAAATCATGAACAAAAATTATGTTTAAAAAGAATTTTCTGAACCAATATTAGAGTATTCTTTATATTCTTATTTGTATTATCATTGAATTTATCTCTTTCTATAACTTCAAAATAATTAAAAGTGATCATTTTTAAAAAGGCTATTTTAGGACAAATATAACATGGTTAGGTTTAAATATCTCACATAAATATTGATTCTATTCATAGACTACTGAAGCTATAAGTGGAAAATAAAGGCAACCAGATTCATATCAGTAAACATAATAGAGTTGAAATGCACTTTTTGATAAGGCTTCAGTTAATTAGGATAACATAATAAGAAAACGCCTCTTTTCCAAATTTCCACCTGCTTTAGAAATAATAGAAATAGAAGTAAAATGAAATGTCATTTTAACTAGGGAGATGTTTCAGGATATTCCAAAGTGTCCCAATATCATGGGAATCGTTCTCAAAAACATCCAAATGCTTATTTTTTCACATCCCCTTCTAATATAATTTATGCCCAGTTAACTCTTAAAGAGTTGAAATAGTCTAAATATACTTGTCTGCAAAAATTTCCAGAAACACTTCTGGGCACATTCATGTTCACTGTGTAATGTAATGGAGATATATATTTTGAGCTTGCCATGGTGACTCAATTTTCCAGAAATTAATAGTTGACTCTAGCTGAATTATCAAACATAATATTACTGTATTATAATAATGACTTTTATTTATTTATTGGATAGAGATAGGTAGAAATAGAGAGGGGAAGGGGTGATAGAGAGGGATAGAGACAAAAAGACACCTGCAACACTGCTTCACCACTTGGAAATCTTTCCCCCTGCTGGTAGGGACCAGGTCTCAAACCTGGATCCTTAAGCATTGTAAGATGTGTGCTCAACCAGGTGTGCCACCACCTGGCCTCTTTATTATAATTTATGTAGATATAGATAAGTATATATAGTCATTCAAATGAACAAAATGCACATTTTTCTTTACCCATAGTACCTGACTCCCAGCTCCCAAAAGCCTTGGAATTTTCTACTTGGTAAATCTGACAGATATTACTTACAGTGCCAATGAAGATAATTTTTGAAAAACATCTCAGTTTGGAGGCCAGAAAAAGGGGGGGAAGGGAGTCAGACGGTAGCACAGCGAGTTAAGCTCAAGTGGCACAAAGCCCAAGAACCAGCAGAAGGATCCTGGTTTGAGCCCCTGGCTCCCCACCTGCAGGTGGGCCGCTTCCCTTCTCTCCATTTCTCTCTGTCCTATCCAACAACAATGACATCAGTAACAACAGCAATATTAATAACTACAACAATTGAAAAAAAAAGACCTTCAGGAGCAGTGAATTCATAGTGAGGGCACCGTGCCCCAATAATAACCCTGCAGGCAAAAAAAAAGGGGGTGATAAAGAATAGTTACTTCTAGTTTTCCTCCTGAGCTCTTGGCAGAGGAGGTGAACTAGAGGTTGGATTCACCTGCCTCCATAAAAGTCTAAGAAGTGTTGAGTGGAAGACGTCAGAGTGCTTTTGGGTTTAATTAACACTTGAAGTTTTGTAGGCGAGTGTGAACCTAAAGGAAGCATCAAAGTTCCTTTCCTGTTTGCCATACTTTATCAGATGCATTTTTCCACATGTAGTGTTTCTTCTCAGTTATAACCTTCATAAAAAATAGGTGATCTAGTAATCAAATGGGTCTCCTGATTTCTGTGTACTATACCAGCAAATTAATTTAACCTCAAGAGGGTGTCCTGGGAATCTCTTTGTATTACAGTCTGCCATTCCATCATTCAGTTACTTCACTGACTTGTCAGAAACCTACCGCAGCCTGGGATTGTAGGGGACACTTTTCACTTCAGAGTGAGTCTTTACCCTATGGGATCTGTTATCTCCAAGAATATAATTTCAGAACTGGGTAAAATTGAAACATATTCTGACACTTTAATGGCATTCCAGAATCACTTGGTGTGGGGAAGCCTCTTCTTATATTCCTTGGAGGTGATTGTAGTAAATTCAGACAGAAATATCCTACAGACTTGGACCAAGGCAAAATAGCAACCACTTTACTCTGCTATAAACTTCAAAGAATCACTTGTTGACTTTAAAAACCTCACTAATGTTGACTTTAAAACGTCACTGGTGTTGACTCTTACTGACTTGAAAATAGCTGTTTCAATTTTCTGATCAGGGAAATCAATTAGAGAGTTATTCTACAAAACGCTACCACTGTGAATACAGCAGCAAATAAATTATGCAAGCTTAAGACATTCAGAATTTATAGAAGGAAAGTGAATGAATGATGAGTCTCGAAGATATAATATAAAGCACACACTTCACTTGCTGATGTGATTTTTTTATATATCAATCTAGTATGTCAAAAATATTAAATGTGATTCAATAATTTTACAATTTTTCTAACAAAAATGTGATCACTCAAGACGTAGGAAACATGAAATAAAACTATAAAACACACACACATACACACACACACACACACACACACATATATATCAGGCATAAAGTCCACCATCATCGCCAAATCTACTCAGGAGGAAAGGATAAAAATGACAGCTGAGACTGAGCCTGAAGATGGCAGACTGAGAAGCTGCTAGTGGCCTGAGCTCTGATCACATCTTCTGGAAATAGTAGGATTTTCTGCCTTTAGTAGACCAGTCAATAAGGAGTCCTAGTGGTGACACCAAGGAGGTGACTATAACTTAATTTGGGTTAAGAATTAGAGTAAAGGTGGCACGGACTAGTGGGCAGGCTGCTCCAGACATCCCAGGAGGCGGCGGAAAAGGTGGGTGAGCCAGGCACTCTCCTCAGCCCGGGAAGGCGGCTCCTCCGCCGGTTGCAGAGTGCTGCTGGATGGCCGGCAGAGGACCGGGAGGGAGCACTGTAGCTCGGGACTTTCTCTTGGGAGTCTCCGGGGAACACCGTGACCCTGAGGGCAGATCCAAGGACTTCTTGAGTACAGCTGTCATTGGATCAAAAGAACTTGGGGCTAGTTTTCATTTTTGAGAAATCCTTTAAAAAAGTCTGGAGGGGGCGGTTACCGGAAGATGGCGGACTGAGAAGCTGCTAGTGGCTGAGCTCCGACCACATATCCTGGAAACGGTAGGATTTTCTGCCTTTAGCAGGCCAGCCAATAAGGGGTCCTAGCGGTGACACCAAGGAGGTGACTATAACTTAATTTGGGTTAAGAATTAGAGTAGGGAAAAAAGGGGAAAAAAAAATTTTTTTTCTTCCTTTTTATTTTCAAGCATACCTCCTTCCCAGCCCCCCCCCATAAGCAGTCCCTGGGGACCAGCTCCTAGCAGGATTCCCCCACACCACCAAACAGGGTGCTTTTTTGAATTCACTGATACACATTTGGGAATTTCCTTTCACTGCTCTTTAATTACAGCTTTTTCTTATCTTCTCCCTTTTCTCTCTCTTGTCTCTCTCTCTCTCTTTTTTGTTTTTTAATCTTGTCATACACTTCTTCCTTCTTCTTTGCCTTTCTGAAATGTGAATTATTTTGGGGAAGAAATCTGACTCAGAGTGGACTCTCTATGTATGTATCTCTGCTCTAGTTCCCTTTCCCCTATTGTTACCCCTAGAATATACAGTGGATAGTAGATTTGCATAACTGTCTATTCTTGCTATCCTTTCTTTCTTTTCTCTTTCTTCACTGGGATTTGGTTACTATTATTCACGGACTGGAGAAATTGTTTGGTTAACTGGTAACGATTAAGCTACTATAATACTTCAGTTGCTACTGTAATTCCTGAGGTTGGTGAGTGCAATTGTCATAAAGGTATTTAGTACAGTGTTACTTGTACTCAAGACACAACAACTGAGGAACAGAGCATAAAAAAAGAAAAACATAAATAAAAAAATGGGTAGATCAAAAACAAATAAAACTGCTACTCCAATGAATGAAGACAAGAGCCCAGAAGAAACTACAAATCAGCCAGAAGTAACCATAGATAAGAAAAGTATGCAAGCAATAACAAACTTATTAATCACAGAAATGAAAACAACATTGGAGGAAGGAATGGCAGTATTAGGGAAACAACAGTTGAGACCCCCAAGGAAAATACTGATTATCTTGAGGCAATTAGAGAACTGAAAGCTGAAATAGCTGTAATGAAGAAAGAAGCTGAGGCAAGGGAAAGCAGACTAACAGACGCAGAAAACAATTAGTCAGACAGAGGATGAGTTAGAGAAAACAAAGAAAGAGGTTAAAGAGCTTAAAAAGAGATTGAGAGACACTGAAAACAACAACAGAGACATATGGGATGATCTCAAAAGAAGTAACATTCACATAATTGGCCTGCCAGAGGAAGAAAGAGAGGAAGGGGAAGCAAACATTCTAGAGGAAATAATAGAAGAAAACTTCCCAGACCTGAATAACAGAAAGGACATCAAGATTCAAGAGGCCCAGAGAGTACCAAACAGAATCAACCCAGACCTCAAGACACCAAGACACATCATAGTCACAATGAGAAGAAGTAAGGATAAAGAAAGATTCCTAAAGGCTGCAAGAGAGAAACAAAAAGTGACATACAACGGAAAACCCATAAGATTATCTGCAGACTTCTCCACTCAAACTCTAAAAGTCAGAAGGGAGTGGCAAGATATCTATTGAGCCCTGAATTAAAAAGGGTTTCAACCAAGGATAATATATCCTGCTAGACTTTCATTCAAACTAGATGGAGGGATCAAAACCTTCTTAGATAAACAACAGTTAAAGGAGGCAACCATCACCAAGCCGGCCCTGAAAGAGGTTCTAAAAGACCTCTTATAAACAAGAACATCACTATAATACTTGCAATATATCAGAGCAAACAAATTTTTTTTTTCAAAAATGGCACTACAATACATTAAATCCATAATATCAATAAATGTCAATGGATTAAACTCACCAATCAAAAGGCACAGGGTGGGGGGATGGATCAGAAAAGATAACCGAACCATTTGCTGCTTGCAAGAATCCCATCTGTCACAACCAGATAAACACAGACTTAAAGTGAAAGGATGGAAAACTATCATACAGGCGAATGGACCACAAAAAAGGGCAGGAACAGCCATTCTCATCTCAGACACGATAGATTTTAAATTAAATAAAGTAATAAAAGATAGGCAAGGACATTACATAATGGTTAGAGGATCAGTCAGCCAAGAAGACTTAACAATTATTAACATCTGTGTACCCAATGAGGGACCATCTAAATACATTAAGCACCTACTGAAAGAATTTCAAAAATACATCAATAGTAATACAATAATAGTGGGAGACTTCAATACCCCATTCTCACACTTAGACAGATCAAGAAAGCAGAACCAATAAAGATACAAGAGAATTGAATGAAGAGATCGACAGACTAGACCTCTTGGACATTTTCAGAGTACTTCACCCCCCAAAACTGGAAAACACCTTCTTTTCAAATCCACATAACACATACTCAAGGATAGACCACATGTTAGGCCACAAAGACAGCATCAATAAATTCAAGAGCATTGAAATCATCCCAAGTATCTTCTAAGACCACAGTGGAGTAAAACTAACATTTAACAACAAACAGAAAATTATTAAAAGACACAGAATTTGGAAACTAAACAACATGCTCTTTAAGAACCACTGGGTCAGAGACTCATTCAAGCAGGAAATTCAAATGTTCCTGGAAACTAATGAAAATGAAGACACAACCTATCAAAATATTTGGGACACAGCTAAAGCGGTGCTGAGAGGGAAACTTACAGCCATACAATCACATATTAAACACCAAGAAGAAGCTCAAATGAATGACCTTACTGCACACCTCAAGGACTTAGAGGAAGAGGAACAAAGGAACCCTAAAGCAACCTGAAGGACAGAAATCACTAAAGTTAGAGCAGAAATAAACAACATCGAAAATAAAAGAACCATACAAAAGATCAATGAAGACAAATATTGGTTCTTTGAAAGATTAAACAAAATTGACACACCCCTAGCCAGACTCACCAAACAAAAAAGAGAGAAGACTCAAATTAATAGAATTGTAAACGATGGAGGAGATATCACAACTGACACCACAGAAATCCAGAGAATCCTGCGAAACTTCTATAAAGAACTATATGCCACTAAGCTAGAGAATCTGGAAGAAATGGAACAATTCCTAGAAGCATATGCCCTTCCAAAACTGAACCAAGAAGAACTACAAAATCTAAATGCACCAATCACAGACAAAGAAATTGAAACCGTTATTAAGAATCTCCCCAACAACAAAAGTCCTGGACCAGATGGCTTCACAAACGAATTCTACAAAACTTTCAGGAAACAGTTAGTACCCATACTTCTTAAGCTATTCCATAAAATTGAAGAAACAGGAATACTCCCTTCCACCTTTTATGAAGCCAACATCACCCTGATACCAAAAGCTGATAGGGACAGAACAAAAAAGGAAAACTACAGACCAATATCTCTGATGAACATAGATGCCAAAATATTAAACAAGATCTTGGCCAACCGGATATAGCAACATATCAAAAAGATTGTTCATCACAACCAAGTGGGATTCATCCCAGGAATGCAAGGTTGGTTCAACATCCATAAGTCAATCAATGTCATTCACCACATCAAGAAAAGCAAAGCCAAAAACCACATGATTATTTCAATAGATGCAGAGAAAGCCTTTGACAAAATCCAACACCCATTCATGCTCAAAACTCTACAAAAAATGGGAATAGATGGGAAATTCCTCAAGATAGTGGAGTCTATATATAGCAGACCTACAGCCAACATCATACTCAATGGACAGAAGCTGAAAGCATTCCCCATTAGATCAGGGACTAGACAGGGCTGTCCACTGTCACCGTTACTCTTTAACATAGTATTGGAAGTTCTTGCCATAGCAATCAGGCAAGAGAAAGAAATCAAAGGAATACAGATTGGAAGGGAAGAAGTCAAGCTCTCACTATTTGCAGATGATATGATAGTATACATAGAAAAACCTAAAGAATCCAGCAGAAAATTACTGGAAGTTATTAGGCAATATAGCAAGGTATCAGGCTACAAAATCAATGTAGAAAAATCAGTGGCATTTCTTTATGCTAACACTAAATCTGAAGAAGAAGACATCCAGAAATCACTCCCATTTACTGTTTCAGCAAAATCAATCAAATACCTAGGAATAAAGTTGACCAAAGAAGTGAAAGACTTGTATACTGAAAACTATGTGTCGCTACTCAAGGAGATAGAAACTGATACCAAGAAATGGAAAGATATCCCATGCTCATGGATTGGAAGAATAAATATCATCAAAATGAATATTCTCCCCAGAGCCATATACAAATTTAATGCAATACCCATGAAAGTTTCACCAAGCTTCTTTTAGAGAATAGAACAAACACTACAATCATTTATCTGGAACCTGAAAACACCTAGAATTGCCAAAACCATCTTGAGGAAAAGAAACAGAAATGGAGGCATCACACTCCCAGACCTTAAACTATATTATAAATCCATCATCATCAAAAAAGCATGGTAATGGAACAATAATAGGCACACAGACCAGTGGAACAAAATTGAAAGCACAGAAATAAATCCCCACACCTATGGACATCTAATCTTTGATAATGGGGCCGAAAGGATTAAATGGAAAAAGGAGGTTCTCTTCAATAAATGGTGCTGGGAAAACAGGGTTGTAACATGCAGAAGAATGAAATAAAACCACTTTATCTCACCAGAAACAAAAGTCAACTCCAAATGGATCAAAGACCTAGATGTCAGACCAGAAACAATCAAATACTTAGAGGAAAACATTGGTAAAACACTTTCCCACCTACACCTCAAGGACATCTTTGATGAATCAAACCCAATTGCAAGGAAGACTAAAGCAGAAACAAACCAATGGGACTACATCAAATTGAAAAGCTTCTGCACATCCAAAGAAACTATTAAACAAACAGAGAGACCCCTCACAGAATGGGAGAAGATCTTCACATGCCTTACATCAGACAAGAAACTAATCACCAAAATATATAAAGAGCTCAGCAAACTTAGCACCAAAAAAGCAAATGACCCCATCCAAAAATGGGCAGAGGATATGAACAAAACATTCACCTCAGAGGAGATCCAAAAGGCTAACAAACATATGAAAAACTGCTCTAGGTCACTGATTGTCAGAGAAATGCAAATTAAGACAACACTAAGATACCACCTCACTCCTATAAGAATGGCATACATCAAAAAGGACAGTAGCAACAAATGCTGGAGAGGATGTGGGGACAGAGGAACCCTTTTACATTGCTGGTGGGAGTGTAAATTGGTCCAGCCCCTGTGGAGAGCAGTCTGGAAAAGTCTCAGAAGGCTAGACATGGACCTTCCATATGATCCAGTAATTCCTCTCCTGGGGTTATACCCCAAGGACTCCATAACACCCAACCAAAAAGAGGTTTGTACTCCTATGTTCATAGCAGCACAATTCATAATAGCTAATACCTGGAAGCAACCCAGGTGCCCAACAACAAATGAGTGGCTGAGAAAGCTGTGCTATATATACACAATGGAATACTATGCAGCTATCAAGAACAATGAACCCACCTTCTCTGACCTTCTTGGACAGAGCTAGAAGGAATTATGTTAAGTGAACTAAGTCAGAAAGATAAAGATGAGTATGGGATGATCCCACTCATCAACAGAAGCTGACTAAGAAGATCTGAAAGGGAAACTGAAAGCAGGACCTGATCAAATTATAAGTAGGGCACCAAAGTAAAAACCCTGTGGTAAGGGATAGATATGCAGCTTTCTGGGCCAGTGGGGGGTGGGAGTGGGTGGGAGGAATGGGTCACAGTCTTTTGGTGGTGGGAATGGTGTTTATGTACACTCCTAACAAAATGTAGACATATAAATCAGTAGTTTATTAATATGAGAGGGGGAATATCAGTTGTATGTCTCAAAGTTTCTCAAAACACAAACTGAATCTTTTTTAATATAGGCTGTGTATTTGATATGCAGACTCTCTCAAAAGCCTAGACCAAGTAGATTAGAAGCATCCAATAGCACAGCTATATACAGGGTACTGGGTACTGTACAGCAAACCCTAACAAAAGGACTTTTCAAAGTTAACCCTATTACCAAATAATGTGATGATAACATTAACTATCGATTGTCTTTTGGAACCCTAAGACAGCAGGAACCTCACATCTCCACTATAGAGCCCCTACTTCCCCCAGTCTTGGAACCCTTGGATAGGGCCCACTTTCCTGTTTGCATCTCCCAATCTATAGCAAATAATATTGTATCCACCGATCACAACCTAACCAACGCAACGATTGCCACCTCAACATGCTTCACCTCAGACTGTCCAGAGACTTCACATGTGGAATGACAACCCTTCAGCTTCATTACTCGGGTGAGACCTTTCCTTTTATAGTACACTCTAATTTCATCTCAGGTGGTTCACTTTCTAACAAAGTCCCATAACCTAGATATACACCAGTTTCTGTGAGAGAGAGCTTATGTTCACACGTATCTATAAACTACTGCAAAATATATACCTGAAAGCAGAAGTACACTAGAGTTTGCAGTGAGTACCCCCCTAACACTTCCTCTCCTCTATTCCAAGCTTTGGGTCCATGATTGCTCAACAATTTGTTTGGCTTCATATGTTAACTCTCTTTTCAACCACCAGGTTCCAGATGCCACCAGGATGCTGGCCAGGCTTCCCTGGATTGAAGACCCCACCAATGTGTCCTGGAGCTCAGCTTCCCCAGAGACCCACCCTACTAGGGAAAGAGCGAGGCAGACTGGGAGTATGGACCGACCAGTCAATGCCCATGTTCAGCGGGGAAGCAATTACAGAAGCCAGACCTTCTACCTTCTGCAACCCTCAATGACCCTGGGTCCATGCTCCCAGAGGGATAGATAATGGGAAAGCTATCAGGGGAGGGGGGTGGGTTATGGAGATTGGGTGGTGGGAATTGTGTGGAGTTATACCCCTCCTACCTTATGGTTTTGTTCATTAATCCTTTCTTAAATAAAAAATTTTTTAAAAAGTGACAGCTGAACCTGATTTAGCATTATAGGTCTTTGCCTGAACACAGTTTTTCTATTTAAACTACTTAAGCTTCACTTTCAGACTTCATTATTATTCTGATTCTTCAACTAAACTGCTGATCATGTTAATGCCAGGCACTATTTTAATCTACTATGTGAACTTTGTTCCCTGTACTTGTCATTGGGTTTTACTTATTTGATTAAGGATAGCAGATAGAGCATCTGTTCTCCTAGTGTTCATATTTAATAGCATTATAGCATTCTGGTATATCCTGTATTACTTTAGATATGAACAAATGAGAATAGCAATACCCCTGTTTGTAGAGAATGAGTAGATCTTATAATATTTAATGTATTGGAGACATAATTTCTTTCATATCTTACTACAAGATTCCCTTTAAATGTCTAAGTTAATTTGCATCAGGTTGGATCTTTAGATATAATCTAATAAATTTCTTAAGCCAAAGATCTTCAACCTATTTCATTAAATTTCCTCTCCTATTAATGCAGAATTTCAGCAATAATTAGGACTATGATGGATTAATGATTGATAACTTTTCAAGTTGATGTTGGCAAGCTATAGCCAGAGACTGACTGCAATATTACTATTCCTGCTCTCTGATACACTGAGTATAAGCAAACTTTCTTTCCTTCCCTATGGTTAATGGGCTGAAAGGTATTGACCTGGATCTTCAATCTACTCTTTTTTGTGATTTATGTATTTCCGCTCAAATAACTTAGGGTATTTTTATGTTTTTCTTGCCATTGAGAAAGAATTTAAAAGAGTTCTGACAGTATTAATCTTTCAACACATAGTTTAGATTATACAAGCATAGCAAAAAAGTATATTGTAATAGGGAGAAACGTGTTTCTTCAGTATAATCCTATGCTCAGACAAATTCTAAAAAGGTTTCAGTTACTGTTTTTAAATATGTATATTTGGTTAAGAAAATAAAATAGCTAACATAGGTTAGGCACCTATTATTAACTCATGGAAGTGAAAGATATTGGACAAAAATATTAGCTAAAAAGTTTAATCTCAGTTTAATCACAGTTTAGTCTTGTAACTAACGGAAAACTCATATCTTGTTTTTACTTTGTTTTAGTTGTAACATATATACTACTAAATCTGTTTTTTAATTATGCTGTTGTATACTCTGTGAATGATGGATTGTAACAAAAGGAATTCTGATGGTAGAATACCCAGTTAGAAGGGTATTATGATGTTTCAGGTGTGAAGTGGAGAGTAGCATTTGATAAACGGTGAGATGATGAACTACACCATCAGCTATGGAGACACAGAGAAGGAATGGAATGAAATGAGTTTGGAATCATAGAAGTGTACCTAAAAATCAAAATTTTTGTTCCCAGGAGTTTATGTAGATGGATCAGGAACAGGGGAAAACTTAGGAATGAAAGGAGTGTGTTAAAGATATTGCTGATGAGGCTGGGTGGTAGAGCACCTGGTTGAGCACATATGTTACAAAGTGCAAAGACCCGGGTTCAAGCCCTCCCTTCCCCACCTGCAGGGGGAAAGTTTTATGAGTGAAAGTTTTGTGAGTGAAGTAGTACTGCTGGTTCTCTGTATCTCTTCCTTTCTATCTCCCCTTACTCTGTCACTTTCTGACTGTCTCTATCTAATACCTAAATAAATGTGATTAAAAGAAATATATTGCTGATCACCCTAGTTCGGAAAGATAAAGGAATGATAATCTTTAACAAAAGTAATACCAAATATTTACAATGTCAAATATATATATTTAGTACAAAGATATGAAGTCTTACTCATTTTTATACATGAAAACTCAAGTACAAAAAAATAAACATTCATGAAGAATAAGTTTGTGCTAGGAAGTGTGCAGAACAGAGAGCCGGAAGATGCAGTTGTTTATAAATGTTTTGTTTCCTTAAAAGAAAGCCCATATTGTAATTCAAGAGGTAGTCACCTTTTTAAAATCATCTCAAAGTAGGCATTCTGCTATATCTATCATCTATCTGTAAATTATCTGGCTTTTTGATGGCAAATGGAAAAAACAAAATCACTAACTATATCTAACAAGTTCATGAATAAATTCTGGAAAATAGGAAGGTATAAAATGTGAGTAGCAGCTAGTTTGCTTAACGTAGCCACTTTCACTAGTATCTTTAATATTCAAAATACTTACTTCAAGTGTGTAATTTACTATTCTCTCTTCTTTCTACCTCATGTGAAACTCTCTCATATGTAATAGATAAAATAAAATTTTCAAAAACTAAAATAAGAAATGTCTTGAATTATTACACTCTACATTAATAAAGGGAAAAAGACAATTCCATGACAATTTCTTTAAAGGAATTCACAAAATAGATTTTAGTCTTGTGGAAGGTTCTCATGATTTATAAAGCAACTAAAATATAGTCCAACTTGCTTTAAATGTGGAGTAGAAACTTCAGAGTGTTTTCAGGTTTAACTGTAATACGACCATTGAATGGTTTCATTCATTTGTGAAATACAGATAATTAAAAAAATAAACTTGCAAAAAATACAGTGGCAGCTCTGTTTCTAAATCTGAAAACTACAGGTTATGGTGGAGCATGGAGCTTTAGTGGTGGGTATGGAGTGAAATATATCCTTGTAATCTTATTACCTAGTAATAAACTAGTAAATTAACAGGAAAAATGAAAAAAAAATAAAGAAAAGCATGTGTCCTACAGTGTAAACATTAACATTGTGATCTATATTCATTCTTATATTTCTAATGTCATCTACTGATAATAGTTTGAAAAGTACCTCTGCTAATAAAGGTTATGCAAAACAAATGGAGTTTCCAAAAGACATAGAAAAGACTACAGTTGTTATTGATTTTGATAGATACAGAGGAGAGAGAGAAGTGGAGAGAGATATCACAGCACTGAAATGTCCTTCAATGCCATGGAGTCTGGCCTCAGACCTAGGTTCTGTACAACAAAATGTTCACGTGAATGAATTACCATGGGATAAACACTATAATTATTATATTCCACTCACATATGTTACACACCCAAAAATATCTTTAAAACTCATTAGGATGGGGGGTCAGGCAGTAGTGCAGCGGGTTAAACACACATGGCAAAGCACAAGGACCAGCAGAAGAATCCCAGTTCGAGCCCCTGGCTCCCCACCTGCAGGGGGGTCGCTTCACAGGTGGTGAAGCAGATTTGCAGGTGTCTATCTTTCTCTCCCCCTCTCTCTCTCCCCTCTTCTCTCAATTTCTCAATTTCTCTGTCCTATCCAACAACAGAAGCAGCAATAACATCAATAATGATTTTATATTGACTAGATATTATAGTCTTAAGAACCTAACATTCTGAGTTCAGTTGTTCTGTTTTACTTTTTTTAAAATGTTTCAATTGACAGGGTTGGTTTTTAAGTACTTGTATAACCCTATAAAACTAAAGTATGGAAATTACACATTTTAAAATGTAAAAATCAAAAGGGAAAGAGATTACAGACATTTGTAATGTAGGTTTTTTTTAAGTGGAATATATATATATATATATATATATATATATATATATACACACACACACACACACACACACATTTTTGTAAAGAAAGGTGTAATGGCTCTCTCTTCTTAAAGAAAAATACTATTGGTTTGTTAGACAGAGACAGAGAGGAACTGAGACAGAGAAATGGGAGATGGAGAGAGAAATAGAGATGTCTGCAGCCCTACTTCAGCACTTTTTGAAGTTATCCAGCTGCAGGTGGGAAGCAGGGGTTCAACCAGAGTACCTGCACATGGGAATGTGTGCCTTCAGCCAGGTGCACCGCTGGTGGTGTTTCTTATTGTTAAAGATTCTTATTATTTTTGATGAGCAAGAATTACAGAGAATGTGAGACTAGAGCTGGTGGTACCAGGGATTGAACCTGGGCCCTAGAGCCTCACACATGAAAGTCTCTGGTATATTCCCATTAAGCTCTCTCCACAACCCAAAATATATGTATTTTAACGCTTTTAAATGCTTTCAGCATCTAACAGAGGAAAACATCAATGTCATCAAACTACAGATGGAACTTCCTGAAGAAACAATATACCCAGAGGTGTTTCCATGCACGTGTTGCCAGTTGGTCAGAAAAGGGAGGCAGAGGAGAGTCCTAGTTTGGAACAAAGTGTGTCTATTGGCTGCAATATCATCTTGGAGGTCGTGTACTGGGGAGCTCAGAGCCCTAGCAGACAACAGGTGAGAATCTCACGTCTCTTAACTCCTGACCTCAGAAAACAAGATGGCAGATTCTTCAAAAATATTTACCTGTGTTGGAGAGTTAACTCTGCTGAGAACTGAAAGTGAAGTCCATCAGTCTGTCCTTGCCTCAAGGAAGACTTGAAATATCAATAGTTTTGAAGTTTAATTAAATCTCAATCCCTAAATTAGGTTCTCTAGCTATAAAAAAAATCTCATTGAAATCAATGTGGTTGATATATAAAGTAGGTAGGGATATATGGAAACAGTTGAGATTGATTAAGGCTGGGATCTCAAGAAGGTTCCACAGCTGAGATAATACACAGAGAGTTCCTAAGATATTGTACTGTTAGTCTTTTAAAATATGACAAGACTATAATAAAATCGCATAGACTACATGCAGTAAGAACAAGAATGTGCAAGAGAAAAATAGTCAAATGAGAGGAAATAAGGAGAAATTACATCACATCCTAACTGACATAACACAAAAAGGATTAATACACTTAGTATAATTTGTGAAATAGTGAGTTGTAGTATATAAGAACAAAATTAATTAATTATCCTTTTGATCAATTCTAGAGCACATTTAAGAGATAAATATATGTATATGCTGCATGTTAACAACCCCCTAAATTTCTTTACTTGAAATTTGCTTTAGTTTTCTTTCTAAATTTAAAATAATTCTTCATTTATCTTTTTTTTTAAGCCAAAGAATTATTCGGATGTGATGTAATTTCTCCTTATTTCATCTCATTCCTACATATATGTAGCTTTTTTTCTAGTTTGTACAAATAAGACAGATTTTTAAACACAAATGCATAAATTATGTTTGTTTGCCATGGGTTTTCTGCTTCATTTTCATTTCTCTCTCTTATATTCCTACATGTAGATCTTTTTTTTAATCCTCTGTTCTAGTATAGTAAAATTTTATTATATGTGATTTTAATGGAGATTTCTTTGTCTTTTTTTTTAATTTTGAAATTTTATTTATTTGTTTATCTGATAGAGAGAGCCAGAAATTGAGAGGAAGATAGAGAGAGACAGACACCTGCAGCCCTGCTTCACCACTTCTGAAGTTTTCCCTTACAGGTGGGGACTAAGGGCTTGAACCTGGGTCCTTGGCACATTGTAACATGTGCACTCAACCAGGTGCACCACCGCCCAGCCCTGACTTTTTTTTTCTTATGTTAAAATTTGAGAGAGGGAGGAAGAGACCAGAGCTCAGCACTGCCTTATAGGGTATTGGACCTAGGAATTTAGAGGTCCAACCACTACAATAACTTCCTGGCACTAATCTTTTTTTTTTCTTTAGCATTATGTATTGGTTTGTTAATGATTTACAAAATTATAAGATAAAAGGGATATAGTTCTGCACCACTCCCATTACCAGAGTCCTGTGTTCCTCAAGAAAATAGTCTTTTCTTGTTTCTTTTCTTTTCTCTTCTCTCTCTTTCCTTCCATTCTTTCTCCCCCCTTCCTTCCTCTTCCATCCCTTTTCTTTCCCTTCTCTTTACTCCTCCAGTATCTTCCCTCCTTCTCTTCTCTCCTTTCCTTCCTTTCTTTATTGGCAGACTAATGATTTACAGAAGGGTTATTGGCATGTGGCAGTTTCTCATCTCCCCATGCTAGGTGTCTGCAGTGCACTCTGAACCCCAACTTAGACTCTATTTTTTTTTTAACCAGAGCACTGTTCAGCTCTGGCTTGTGGTGGTGTGGGGGACTGAACCTGGGACTTTGGAACCTCAGGCATGAGAGTATCTTTGCATAACCATTATGCTATCTACCCTCCAACTCTATCCTTCTTTTTTCTTTTAGACTCTTTTTTTTGGGGAGGGGGGGCATCCAGGGTTATCACTGGGGCTTGGTGCCTGCACTATGAATCTACTGCTCCTGGAGGCCATTTTTTCCGATTTCATTGCCCTTGTTGTGCTTGTTGTAGTTGTCATTGTTATTGTTGTATGTTATTGTTATTGTTAGCTGTTGTTGGATAGGACAGCGAGAAATTGAGAGAGGACAAGAAGACAAGGAGGGGGAGAGAAAGATAGACACTTGCAGACCTGCTTCAGTGCTTGCGAAGAGACCCACTGCAGGTTGGGAACTGGGGGTTCAAACCCCGATTCTTATGCTGGTCCTTGCGCTTTGCGCCATGTGCGCCTACCCCACTGCTCTACCACTAAACTCGTCTATTCTATCACAATGCACTAAGACCACAAGCCCCTCTAATTGGAACTCTTTACTCTTTACTCACATTTTCTTCCCTTCAACTCAGATAACATGTTAATTTGTAGATAACATTGTTTCCCTCTCTCCATTGTTGCAGGTCATCTCTATCAGGAACAACACAATTGTGGGCCCCCATAGGACCTTGCCCTAAACTTGGATGAACAATAGTAGAGAATGTTCCATCCTCCCCATGGAGGATGGACAACATATTTTATGCTACACCTATGGAAGATGGGTCCTGATATTGGTGTAGCTTGGAATGTTCCTACTGATGACCACAGAACGTGAGCTCAGATCTACAGGGATGCAGAGGTTACATAGGCTCCTAAACTGAATATGGGCCCCAGATCACATCAAATCGATGAGGTTTACAGTCAACAGTATTTATGCACCTTTCCCATATATTAGGGAACTACTCTGTTCCCGGATCCAGCTATCTGGTCCTTTTTCCAGCCATGACATCATCCCCCCTCCCCAAATAACCTGGATCTACCTGCATATCAGATTTCAGACTCAGGGGGAAAAAAAAAAAACTAGTATAGCCACAGGCCCTTTGGAATATAACTAAAGTATGCCTACTAGCTAGCTACAAAATGGAGACTCCACCCCAACCTCTTCATCTGAACTACTCCAGGCTTTAGGTTTATGATTAGTCAATAATTTGTTTGGCTTTATATGTTAACTCTCTTTTCAGCCACCAGGTTCCAGATGCTAGCATGATTCCAACCAGACTTCCCTGGACAGACAACCCCACCAATGTGTCCTGGAGCTCCAATTCCCCAGAACCCCACCATACTAGGGAAAGAGAGAGGCAAACCGGTAGTATGGATCAACCTTTCAATGCCCATATTCAGTGGAGAAGCAATTACAGAAGTCAGTTCTTCCACCTTCTATACCCCATAATGTCCCTGGGTCCACACTCCCAGAAGGTTAGAGAATAGGAAAGCTATCAAGGGAGTGGATGGGATACAAAGTTCTGATGGTGGGAATTGTGTGGAGTTGTACCCTTTTATCCTTTGGTTTTGTCAATGTTTCCTTTTTATTAATAAAAAGAACTGTGGAGTAGTCAGTTATCAAATCAGTATCCACTGTCATTACAGTTGAGACTACAGTAAACCAACCCAGTCATCTCTTGCCTAAATTTTCTCAATGCCTGCTTATACAGTCTCCTTCAACTTTTCCTTTATTCTCCACTAGATCCCTGCTGGCACTGCTGTGGAGGGAATCCAGTCAGGGGAGAAGTCTCTGGTCCTCCCTCATGGGCTCTTAGGAATCACGTGATTCAGGAAGGAGGACTCGGGGAGTATTCTGGTACAAACACTCATTTTTGGAGATGGGTACAGGTTTATATAGAGAGCTAAACAAAGAACATTTTCCACATATGTCAGAAATTACAGGTTTCTTAAGGGTCAGCTTGCCCTTATGGTAGGGGGCTGGTATGACAAGAATTGATGCGATATATAAAGGTCAAAATGATTAGTCTCCATGATGCAGGCAGGTTAATTATCCAAAGGTCTTTGAGAGAATCATAGGGGTTAAACCAGTAAGGTGAGGTAGAGAAAAGAAAAACAAAGATTGATGTAAATCATAGATATAAAAAATCACAAGGAAATAGGATTTGGGGCTTTTCACTGTCTGCTGTTGGGGGTGTACGATAGAGTATGTTCTCCTATATGATCAAAAGGTGAAGTGGATGTGTGAACTTGGCCTGCTGCTAGCAGGGAGAACTAAGTGTGAGAGGCTTATAGGCTTTCTGTGAGCTTGAGAGGCTAACAAGGAGAAACTGAGTCTTGGAGACTATTCCCTCTTGGCTCATCTCTATAAGGAGAGAGGCTAACAAGTGAGGTGTCTTTCCAGACCTCCATCCAAAGATGGGAGAGCTTCCCTAAGCTCTACCAAGCTTTCACATAGTCCCACAGATCCAAGATGAAAATATTTAAAATCTACATTTAATTTATTTTTATTATTTTGTAAAAATATTTTTATTTATTATTGGATAGAGACAAAGAAATTGAGAGGGTTGTGGAGATAGAGAGAGACAGAGAGACACCTGCAGACCTGCTTCACCATTTATGAAGCTTTCACCCTGCAGGTGGAGACCAGGGGCTTGAACCTAGAACCTTGTGCACTATAATGTACACACTTAATCAGGTGTGCCACCACCTGGCCCCTATATTTGATTTTATATTAGGCTTTATTATCAATTATATATTAGCTGGTATTATGTTCATTCTTGATTTGCCTTATTCAGTCGTGTGCCTTCTACCTATCTGCTGCTCCATTACAACATGTGACATCCAGATGCTTCATGACATATTCCCTGTTGTGTTGTCAAGCCAGAGACACAGGATGCCCCCCAGAAATACTCAGAGAGACTATTGAGTTCTAAGTCTTTACTGAGAGCCTGAGGTGCCCTTTTCGTGACCCACATCATTGTAGAAATTAGAGCAGGTTAGCAAACAATGCTCCCTTCTGGTCCAGGGTTCTTTAATTAAACAAGGCTTACAAAACACCAGGATCTTTAAATACAAAGAGGCAGGTGTGGGCCAAATCTGAACAAAGTGTTGGGTAAATAATTAAACATATTTAAAACATTGTGTGTGATAACTGAATCTAAAGAACAGTTTTGTACTGAGGAAATAGGATTGTAGTTATGCAAAAGGTTCTCAAACCTGAGGCTCTGAGATCTCAGGTTCAACCCCAAGCCCCACCATAAGCTAGAGCTGAGCAGTACTCTGGTCTTTATCTATCTGTCTTTTTCTGTATCTCTATCATCAAAATAAAGTAAATAAAATATATTTTAAAAGACCAGATTTAAACTCAGCATAGGAATGATTTCTTTTTTTTTTTTTTTTTTTTTTTTGGAGTTACAGCATTTCAACTATGCCTTGTTTTTTATTTTTCATTGATCAGTAAAATATTACTTCATAGCAGGTATCAAAATCTTGAGGATTCTTTTTTTTTTTTTTTTAATTTTTTATTTAAGAAAGGATTAGTGAACAAAAGCATAAGGTAGGAGGGGTACAACTCCACACAATTCCCAACACCCAATCCCCATAACCCACCCCCTCCCCTGATAGCTTTCCCATTCTCTATGCCTCTGGGAGCATGGACTCAGGGTCGTTGAGGGATGCAGAAGGTAGAAGGTCTGGCTTCTGTAATTGCTTCCCTGCTGAACATGGGCGTTGACTGGTCGGTCCATACCCCCAGTCTGCCTCTCTCTTTCCCTAGTAGGGTGTGACTCTGGGGAAGCTGAGCTCCAGGACACATTGGTGGGGTCTTCAATCCAGGGAAGCCTAGCCAGCATCCTGGTGGCATCTGGAACCTGGTGATTGAAAAGAGAGTTAACATATGAAGCCAAACAATTTGTTGAGCAATCATGGATCCCAATCTTGGAATAGTGGAGAGGAAGTGTTAGGGAGGTACTCACTGCAAACTCTAGTGTAGTCCTGCTTTCAGGTATATATTTTGCAGTAGTTTATGGATACGTGTGCACATAAGCTCTCTCTCACAGAAACTGGTGTATATCTAGGTTATGGGACTTTGTTGGAAAGTGAACTACCTGAGATGAAATTAGAGTGTACTATTAAAGGAAAGGTCTCACCCGAGTAATGAAGCTGAAGGGTTGTCATTCCACACGTGAAGTCTCTGGATACATTCTGGGGTGAAGCATGTTGAGGTAGCAATCGTTGCTTTGGTTAGTTTGTGATCGGCAGATGCAATGTTGTTTGGTTTGGATTGGGAGATGCATACGGGAAAGTGGGCCCTATCCAAGGGTTCCAGGACTGGGGGAAGTAGGGGCTCTATAGTGAAGATGTGAGGTTCCTGCTGTCTTAGGGTTCAAAAAGACAATCGATAGTTAATATTATCATCACATTATTTGTTAATTGGGTTAACTTTGAAAAGTCCCTTTGTTATGGTTTCCTGGACAGTACCCAGTATCTTGTATATAGCTGTGCTATTGGAAGCTTCTAATCTACTTGGTCTAGGCTTTTGAGAGAGTCCGTATATCAAATACATAGCCTATATATTAAAAAGATTCAGTTTGTCTTTTGAGAAACTTTGAGACATACAATTGATTTCCCCCTCTCATATTAATTAACTACTGATTTATATGTCTACATTTTGCTAGGAGTGTACATAAACACCATTCCCACCACCAAAGGACTGTGACCCATCCCTCCCGCCCACTTCCACCCCCCACTGGCCCAGGAAGCTACATGCCTACCCCTCACCACTGGGTTTTTACTTTGGTGCCCTACTTACAATTTGATCAGGTCCTGCTTTTAGTTTCCCTTTCAGATCTTCTTAGTCAGCTTCTGTTGATGAGTGGGATCATCCCATACTCATCTTTATCTTTCTGACTTAATTCACTTAACATAATTCCTTCTAGCTCTGTCCAAGATGGGTCAGAGAAGGTGGGTTCATTGTTCTTGATAGCTGCATAGTATTCCATTGTGTATATATACCACAGCTTTCTCAGCCACTCATCTGTTGTTGGGCACCTGGGTTGCTTCCAGGTTTTAGCTATTATGAATTGTGCTGCTATGAACATAGGAGTACACACCTCTTTTTGGTTGGGTGTTATGGAGTCCTTGGGGTATAACCCCAGGAGAGGAATTATTGGGTCATATGGAAGGTCCATGTCTAGCCTTCTGAGAGTTTTCCAGACTGCTCTCCACAGAGGCTGTACCAATTTACATTCCCACCAGCAATGTAAAAGGGTTCCTCTGTCCCCACATCCTCTCCAGCATTTGTTGCTGCTGTCCTTTTTGATGTATGCCATTCTTACAGGAGTGAGGTGGTATCTTAGTGTTGTCTTGATTTGCATTTCTCTGATAATCAGTGACCTAGAGCAGTTTTTCATATGTTTGTTAGCCTTTTGGATCTCCTCTGTGGTGAACGTTTTGTTCATTTCCTCTGCCCATTTTTGGATGGGGTCATTTGCTTTTTTGCGGCTAAGTTTGCTGAGCTCTTTATATATTTTGGTGATTAGTTTCTTGTCTGATGTCTGGCATGTGAAGATCTTCTCCCATTCTGTGAGGGGTCTCTCTGTTTGTTTAATAGTTTCTTTGGATGTGCAGAAGCTTTTCAATTTGATGTAGTCCCATTGGTTTGTTTCTGCTTTGGTCTTCCTTGCAATTGGGTTTGATTCATCAAAGATGTCCTTGAGGTGTATGTGGGAAAGTGTTTTACCAATGTTTTCCTCTAAGTATTTGATTGTTTCTGGTCTGACATCTAGGTCTTTGATCCATTTGGAGTTGATTTTTGTTTCTGGTGAGATAAAGTGGTTCAATTTCATTCTTCTGCATGTTTCAACCCAGTTTTCCCAGCACCATTTATTGAAGAGAGCCTCCTTTTTCCATTTAATCCTTTGGGCCCCCTTATCAAAGATTAGATGCCCATAGGTGTTGGGATTTACTTCTGGGCTTTCAATTCTGTTCCACTGGTCTGTATGCCTATTTTTGTTCCAGTACCATGCTGTTTTGATGATGATGGCTTTATAATATAGTTTAAGGTCTGGGAGTGTGATGCCTCCATTTCTGTTTCTTTTCCTTAAGATGGTTTTGGCAATTCTAGGTGTTTTCAGGTTCCAGATAAATGATTGTAGCGTTTGTTCTATTCTCTTAAAGAAGCCTGGTGGAACTTTGATGGGTATTGCATTAAATTTGTATATGGCTCTGGGGAGAATATTCATTTTGATGATATTTATTCTTCCAATCCATGAGCATGGGATATCTTTCCATTTCTTGGTATCAGTTTCTATCTCCTTGAGTAGCGACTCATAGTTTTCAGTATACAAGTCTTTCACTTCTTTGGTCAACTTTATTCCTAGGTATTTGATTGATTTTGCTGAAACAGTAAATGGGAGTGATTTCTGGATGTCTTCTTCTTCAGATTTAGTGTTTGCATAAAGAAATGCCACTGATTTTTGTACATTGATTTTGTAGCCTGATACCTTGCTATATTGCCTAACAACTTCCAGTAATTTTCTACTGGATTCTTTAGGTCTTTCTATGTATACTATCATATCATCTGCAAATAGTGAGAGCTTGACTTCTTCCCTTCCAATCTGTATCCCTTTGATTTCTTTCTCTTGCCTGATTGCTATGGCAAGAACTTCCAATACTATGTTGAAGAGTAACGGTGACAGTGGACAGCCCTGTCTAGTCCCCGATCTGAGGGGGAATGCTTTCAGCTTCTCTCCATTGAGTATGATGTTGGCTGTAGGTTTGCTATATATAGACTCCACTATCTTGAGGAATTTCCCATCTATTCCCATTTTCTGTAGAGTTTTGAGCATGAATGGGTGTTGGATTTTGTCAAAGGCTTTCTCTGCATCTATTGAGATAATCATGTGGTTTTTGGCTTTGCTTTTATTGATGTGATGAATGACATTGATTGATTTACGGATGTTGAACCAGCCTTGCATTCCTGGGATGAATCCCACTTGGTCATGATGAACAATCTTTTTGATGTGTTGCTGTATCCGGTTGGCCAAGATCTTGTTTAATATTTTGGCATCTATGTTCATCAGAGATATTGGTCTGTAGTTTTCCTTTTTTGTTCTGTCCCTATCAGCTTTTGGTATCAGGGTGATGTTGGCTTCATAAAAGGTGGAAGGGAGTATTCCTGTTTCTTCAATCTTATGGAATAGCTTAAGAAGTATGGGTATTAACTGTTTCCTGAAAGTTTTGTAGAATTCATTTGTGAAGCCATCTGGTCCAGGACTTTTGTTGTTGGGGAGATTCTTAATAACGGTTTCAATTTCTTTGTCTGTGATTGGTGCATTTAGATTTTGTAGTTCTTCTTGGTTCAGTTTTGGAAGTGCATAGGTTTCTAGGAATTGTTCCATTTCTTCCAGATTCTCTAGCTTGGTGGCATATAGTTCTTTATAGAAGTTTCGCAGAATTCTCTGGATTTCTGTGGTGTCAGTTGTGATATCTCCTGCATCGTTTACAATTCTATTAATTTGAGTCTTCTCTCTTTTTTGTTTGGTGAGTCTGGCTAGGGGTTTGTCAATTTTGTTTAATCTTTCAAAGAACCAACATTTGGCTTCATTGATCTTTTGTATGGTTCTTTTATTTTCGATGTTGTTTATTTCTGCTCTAACTTTAGTGATTTCTGTCCTTCTGGTTGCTTTAGGGTTCCTTTGTTCCTCTTCCTCTAAGTCCTTGAGGTGTCTAGTAAGGTCGTTCATTTGGGCTTCTTCTTGGTGTTTAATATGTGATTGTATGGCTATAAGTTTCCCTCTCAGTACTGCTTTCGCTGTGTCCCAAATATTTTGATAGGTTGTGTCTTCATTTTCATTAGTTTCCAGGAACATTTGAATTTCCTGTTTGAGTGAGTCTCTGACCCAGTGGTTCTTAAGGAGCATGTTGTTTAGTTTCCAAATTCTATGTCTTTTAATAATTTTCCGTTTGTTGTTAAAAGTTAGTTTTACTCCACTGTGGTCTGAGAAGATACTTGGGATGATTTCAATGCTCTTGAATTTATTGATGCTGTCTTTGTGGCCTAACATGTGGTCTATCCTTGAGTATGTGTTATGTGGATTTGAAAAGAAGGTGTATTCCAGTTTTTTGGGGTGGAGGAGTCTGAAAATGTCCAAGAGGTCTAGTCTGTCAATCTCTTCATTCAATTCTCTTGTATCTTTATTGGTTCTCTGCTTTGTTGATCTGTCTAAGTGTGAGAGTGGGGTATTGAAGTCTCCCACTATTATTGTATTACTATTGATGTATTTTTGAAATTCTTTCAGTAGGTGTTTAATGTATTTAGATGGTTCCTCGTTGGGTGCATAGATGTTAATAATTGTTAAGTCTTCTTGGCTGATTGATCCTCTAATCATTATGTAATGTCCTTGCCTATCTTTTATTACTTTATTTAATTTAAAATCTATCGTGTCTGAGATGAGAATGGCTGTTCCTGCCCTTTTTTGTGGACCGTTAGCCTGTATGATAGTTTTCCATCCTTTCACTTTAAGTCTGTGTTTATCTTGTTGTGACAGATGGGATTCTTGCAAGCAGCATATGGTTGGGTTATGTTTTCTGATCCATCCCCCCACCCTGTGCCTTTTGATGGGTGAGTTTAAGCCATTTACATTTATTGATATTATGGATTTAATGTATTGTAGTGCCATTGTTCTAAAAAACGATTTGTTTACTCTGATATATTACAAGTATTATAGTGATGTTCTTGTTTATAAGAGGTCTTTTAGTACCTCTTTCAGGGCCGGCTTGGTGATAGTTGCCTCCTTTAACTGTTGTTTGTCTAAGAAGGTTTTGATCCCTCCGTCTAGCTTGAATGAAAGTCTAGCAGGATATATTATCCTTGGTTGAAACCCTTTTTCATTCAGGGCTCGATAAATATCTTGCCACTCCCTTCTGGCTTTTAGAGTTTGAGTGGAGAAATCTGCAGAAAGTCTTATGGGTTTTCCCCTGTATGTGACTTTTTGTTTCTCTCTTGCAGCCTTTAGGATCCTTTCTTTATCCTTACTTCTTCTCATTGTGACTATGATGTGTCTTGGTGTTTTCAGGTCTGGGTTGATTCTGTTTGGTACTCTCTGGGCCTCTTGCACCTTGATATCCTTTCTGTTATTCAGGTCTGGGAAATTTTCTTGTATTATTTCCTCTAGAATGTTTGCTTCCCCTTCCTCTCTTTCTTCCTCTGGCAGGCCAATTATACGAATGTTACTTCTTTTGAGATCATCCCATATGTCTCTGTTGTTGTTTTCAGTGTCTCTCAATCTCTTTTTAAGCTCTTTCACCTCTTTCTTAGTTTTCTCTAACTCATCCTCTGTCTGACTAATTCTGTTTTCTGCTTCTGTTAGTCTGCTTTCCCTTGCCTCAGCTTCTTTCTTCATTACAGCTATTTCAGCTTTCAGTTCTCTAATTGTCTCAAGATAATCAGTATTTTCCTTGGGTGTCTCAACTGTTGTTTCCCTAATACTGCCATTCCTTTCCTCCAATGTTGTTTTCATTTCTGTGATTAATAAGTTTATTATTGCTTGCATACTTTTCTTATCTATGGTTACTTCTGACTGATTTACGGTTTCTTCTGGGCTCTTGTCTTCATTCATTGGGGTAGCAGTTTTATTTGTTTTTAATCTACCCATTTTTTTTATTTATGTGTTTCTCTCTTTTTTTTTTTTTAATGCTCTGTTGTTCCTCAGTTGTTGTGTTTTGAGCACAAGTAACACTGTACTAAATACCTTTATGACAATTGCACTCACCAACCTCCGGAATTACAGTAGCAACTGAAGTAAGTATTGAAGGAGTTTAATCATTACCAGTTAGCCAAACAATTTCTCCAGTCCGTGAAAAAATAGTAACCAAATCCCAGTGAAGAAAGAGAAAAGAAAGAGAGGATAGCAAGAATAGACAGTTATGAAAATCTACTATCCAGTGTATATTCTAGGGTAACAAGAGTGTAAAGGGAACTAGAGCAGAGATACACACATAGAGAGTCCACTCTGGGTCAGATTTCTTCCCCAAAGTAATTCACAAATTCAGAAAGGCAAAGAAGAAAGAAGTGTATGACAAGATAAAAAAAAATAATAATAATAAAAAATAAAAATAAAAAAAAAGAGATAGAGAGAGATAAGAGAGAGAAAAGGGAGAATATAAGAAGAAGGGTTGTAATTAAAGAGCAGTGCGAGGAACTTCCCAAATGTGTTATCAGTGAGTTTAAAAAAAAAAAAAAAAAACCCTGTTTGGTGGTATGGGGTATCCTGCTAGTAGCTGGTCCCAGGCACTGCTTATGGTGGGGGGGGGGGGGAGCGGCGGGAAGGATGTATGCTTGAAAATTAAAAGGAAGAAAAAAGAATTTTTTTCCCCTACTCTAATTCTTAACCCAAATTAAGTTATAGACAGCTCTTTGGTATGACTGCTGTGGCCCCTTATTGGCTGGCCTGCTAAAGGCAGAAAATCCTATTGTTTACACGAGATGTGTCCGGAGCTCAAAGGCTAGCCACTTCTCCTTTGTCCGCCATCTTCCGGGAAACCCCCCCCTCCAGACTTTTTTAAAGGATTTCTCAAAAATGAAAACTAGCTCCAAATCCTTTGATCCAATGAGAGCTATACTCAAGAAGTCTTTGGATCTGCTCTCAGGGTCACGGTGGACCCTGGATTCTCCCAAGAGGAAGCCCCCGAGCTAAAGTGCTCTCTCCGGGTCCTCTGCCCGCCGCGCTCTGCAACCGGTGGAGGAGCCGCCTTCCTGGGCGGGCGGAGGACAATGCCCGGCGCACTCTCCTTGCCCGGCGCCCTGGGAATTCTGGAGCCCCGCTAGTCCGTGTCACCTTTACTCTAATTCTTAACCCAAATTAAATTGTACCCACTCTTTGGTGTCACCCCTTATTAACTGGCCTGCTAAAGGCAGAAAATCCTACCGTTGCCGACGATGCCGTCAGAGCGCTCGCTGCCAGCAACTTCTCAGGCCGCCATCTTCCTCTCCCTCCCAGGAATGATTTCTATTTACCACTTAGCATAGAAAATCCTCCTCATCAAAGGTTAAGACATTAAATGTCTGTGAATCTTGGTTGCCTTCAGGCTGTTAACAGGTATGTTTGAGGAATATTCAGATATCTTACTGGAGACAATATCTTTAAGTTACTGGCTTAGATAGTAAGCCTTAACTCAAGGACATCTGACATGACATGAATGTTCCCCAGTAATTCCCAAACACAGAATATCTTTTTTTTTTTCCCACCTTTGAAAGGTGGAAAAGCTACTAACCTGTCCAGAACTACCCTGTTGTTTTCCCTTGCATTCTTTCACACCTTAAAAACCTTGTCTTCAAGTTCCATGCAAGATAAGGCAAAGGAGATGACTTTGTTATTTTTATCATCTAAGCAGTATACATTATGAATATATAGAATTTTCTCAGTCATCATCTATTGCTGGATAAACCAAAAAGAGAAAGACAAATGCCAGATGATCTCATTTATTGGAGGGACAAAAGAAACAAGGACGGGGGAGTCGGGCGGTAGTGCAGCGGGTTAAGCGCAGGTGGCGCAAAGCACAAGGACCAGTAAAAGGATCCCTGTTTGGTTTGAGCCCCTGGCTCCCCACCTGCAGGGGAGTCGTTTCTCAAGCGGTGAAGCAGAACTACAGGTGTCTTTCTCTCCCGCTGTCTGTCTTCTCCTCCTCTCTCCATTTCTCTCTGTCCTATCCAACAACAATGACATCAATAACAACAATAATAACTACAACAAGAAAACAACAAGGGCAACAAAAGGGAATAAATAAATAAAATAAATAATTAAAAAACAGAAACAAGGAAAGAAAGGTAAAAAAAAAAAATTGGACTGGGTATGGTACA
Source organism: Erinaceus europaeus (assembly GCF_950295315.1). Classification (NCBI taxonomy): domain Eukaryota; kingdom Metazoa; phylum Chordata; class Mammalia; order Eulipotyphla; family Erinaceidae; genus Erinaceus; species Erinaceus europaeus. The sequence goes on along the minus strand of NC_080165.1, from coordinate 136,254,035 downwards.
AGAAGCTGGAGAGGGCTGAGAAGACAGCATAATAGGTAGAAAACTCTCATGCCTGAGGCTCTAAGGTCCCAAGTCAGTCCCCAACACCACCATTAGCCAGAGCCCAACAGTTCTTTTTTTTTTCTCTGTGTCTTTCTTTCTTTCTATATTTCTCTTTTCAATGAGAGAAAATTACTTTACGTTTTCTATCACCTTGTACATTGGATGCACATCTATTTCAGCACTCATTCTGCAGCATTTAATTTGTTTACTTCTGTGTGTTTATCCTACTTGATTGTCAGCTGTGAGCACAGGGAGGGGAAAATCATGTACTCTTTTTCACCGTTTCCCCAGCTAATAATTGGCACAAAGCAAGTCATCAGGATATATGAGGAATTTTATTCACTGTCAGAATAAGATGGCATGCATAGAATGACGAGACTTACTTGTCATCCAATGATAAACAGGCTTCATTGAGAAAATCTTGAATTCTTTTTAGGCTATAGTCACATATTCTCTCATTATGTTTATAAAATATACCTAGGAAGAAACAAGTAGTCAATAATACTAGCAGATTAATCCTGGTATGATACTAATTTTATATCTTTAAAAAAAAGGACTTTCTGAAAGGCAGAAACACACAGATGGTATCTATTGAGCTGAAACTAAGGTCATAGGTTATTTATCATCTTTGCACTTCAACTTAATTATTTGTATAATAGAAATATCTTCATTTGCCATCTGACCCTCAGACAGATTCATTTGGCATAAAAGTTGACATTTGTAATAGTACAATCTAAGATGACATGGCTGTGAGAATTGGAAGAGTGCAGAGATAAAGAGGGGGTTCATTAACATAATTTATGACAGCAACCATTTCCAAACTACAGTCAAAAGGTTAATGAAACCATGTCATGTTTATCTACATATTTCTTCCTAGTTCCTTTGAAATATTAATTCACTAAATTTCAAAATATATTCGAAATAATTGGCATATGGTATAGAATATATACAAGCTATTATGTTCTAAGTGTAAAAAGAAGCTAATATTGTTCATATACAATAACTACCTCATGAAACACTGGTCCAGACTTATTACATATATATGACATCCATCACATCTGCAAACATTATGAAAAGTTCTACAACTCTTCACTTAAAACTCGAGAAAGACGACTGGTTTAACATCTCAGGCTGAGAAGTTTGTTTTATCTAAGTTTTTGCCAAACCTAGCAGCTGAGTCCAAAGCCTGCATGACTACCAATATGTTTAAGGCATATAATCCCTTAAAAACACTGGGAAAGTTAAATTCATCATCCGTTGTTGAGACTTGCTGTCACAGGGGGCACCAATAACACCTCTCTCCTTGGAGAAATGAATATTCACTACAGAATTGGAAGGCAAGATGTCACTTTATACTCTGGACCTTGAAGAGTCTCAAAGAAATGCTGAATATACTGTGCACATTATTCTCTACAAAAATAGGTGAAAAACAACCAACTCTTACTTAATTGAGACTTATTTATATCAAATTAAAACGTAGAATACTGTTTTACAGTTTAAGAAAGAAATATAAAATGTGCCCTTGACTGTAAAATAGAATAGATTCACCAGAATGAAATCTATTCACAGTCATATTTTCAAGAAAGCAGCCTAGTTTTCATGAAAAACTGTGTTGATATTTGGCCATATAGAAATTTTATAGTCATATATTAATGTCAAAACATATATATATTAATGATTCCTTTTTTTCTATTAAATGAAAAGGCATATTGCAGTTTTACCCCCTATTTATTTATAATAATCCCAAACTGGAAAAAAATGTATATTGATATATAGCTATATAAGTTTTGGTATGTTTATACAATACTGTTCAGTAACACAATGAAAGAACTACTGATAAGCGATAGAGATGAAACTCAGGAAATAATTTGGGACAAAAATACATTTGAAGTAATAATGATTGAGTTCAGGTGGCGCACCTGGTTATAGGGTACAAGGTTCCGGGTTCAAACCCCTGGTCCCCACCTGCAGTGGGAAAGCTTTGCGAGTGGTGAAGTAGTGTTGCAGGTGTCTCCCTGTCTCTATGCCTCCTTCTCAATCATCCCTTTCCCTCTTGATTTCTGTCTCTATCCAGTAAGTAAATAAATAAAGATAATACAAAAATTTTAAAAATAAGATGATTTCCTAAATATGATGAAAAATTTTGATTTACAGATTCAAGACCAGTTTATCATAGCAGCATAATATAAAGAAAGCCTTACTTTTTCAATATCACAAATAAATAACTTAATATTAATTAAGAAAGAACATTGAAAGTGTCCAAGTAAAAATATCAAGTAATGCATACAGTTTTGTCTTTTATAAATAATGGATATATATATATACAGATAATGATTTAATAAAAATGTTAAATTGTTTTCAATTAGATTTATTTATTTATTTATTTATGTTTGATAGAAATTGAGAGAAAAGTGTGAGATAGGGAGGGAGATAGAGACACTAGAAAGACAGTGTTCAGTTCCTTGGCCACTGAATATGTGTATTCAACCAGGTACATTACTATCCAGTCTCCTACCTGAAACTTTAGCTATAGTAAAAATTTCCCATTAGATAATGCAGCCATACTACTTTCAAAGAATCTTTGGTGCCATAGTCTCTCTCTGTCTCTGTCTCTCTCTCTCTTTTCTCTCTCCATCTAAATAAATAAAAATAAAAGTGAGTTTTTCAAACCTGAGGAAATAGATTCCATAGAAGCATACATAGATTACTGGAGGAAAGGAATTGTTCAGAATCAGAATGTGGAAAAATATTTTTAACATCCTTTCTTTAAAATATTTGACAATGCAAGAGAGAGTTATTACATCTGTTTATTCAAGGATACTTAAATTCAAGAATCTTTCCTTCCATTTTCCCTCAAACCAATATAGACTCTTGAAAATAACTTAAAACTTAAAGAAAAAGGCCTCTATCAATGCCTTCAAATGCTCCAAGGGTTTATTGCTATTAGCTTTCTTGGTTGAATGATGAAAGGGGAAAGCATAAGTTGTATATTTCATTATATTATATGCCATGTATTAGAGAATCATAAAATTAGTGAAAAGAAATATATTTTTTATTTTATTTGTTTACAGGATAATGTGCATGCATTTAAGAAACTATTACATACAGGAAAAGCCTAGATCTCATTCAGGAAAAGTGAGCATATAGGAAATTATTTAACATTATGATTCAATCTATCCCAAGTCAAATTTACAGATAAACTATTATGAAGAAAAAAATATATGTACCACACAGTCATATTACATATATGCAATATAATATATATATATGTGTGTGTGTGTGTGTGTGTGTGTGTGTGTGTGTGTGTGAATTATATGTGTAGACTATAAAACATGTACATATCATAGTATGTGGATGAAATACATGTATAGTTTATATATCATATATTATGTTGTGAGGAAAGTTAGGACTATTTTTCTGTTTTTCTATGCAAAAATGTATCATAACTTTTTCTGACAACCCAGTAGTAATCATTTTATTTAGTCAGGAATTTTCTACAAGTATTATGCACTTATTTCTAATGATAAATTTAACTTAAAGAGACTGATGGTTCTATAAACTCATCTTAAAAAAACTGATTATTATTTTATGTGTGTGTTTGTTTATTTTCATTTGCTCAGAACACCATGCATGTCTGACTCCACCATGCCTGGGTCAACATTTTCATTCAAATAGAATGACCTGGAGAGAAAAGAGAAACATTATAGCACTAGAGTTTCCTCCAGTGCTGCGACCCTTCCATGTATTGCTAAATATTGAGGTTGCACTATATACCCTATCTCATGAATTAACTTTCCAGATCCTAAAAATTAAGGAGTCTTAAATATGAATTTTATTCTGGATCCAACTTTGAAGAATTGACCTAAATTTTAACACCATGCAACAAATGATGCTACATTCAGACTAAAATCACTTTTCTTCTCTTCTACCATTCATATTTCTTCCTGTCCCTGTGTATCTTGTTTACTTTTAAATTGTACTTATTTGTTTATGTCATTTGTGTTAACATTGCGGCTCAGTATTCACAAGACTCCACTATTCATGACAACCATTCTTTTTCATTTCTGTCTTTTTCTTTTCTTCTTTTTTAAAAAAATATTTTGGTAGAGGGTGAGAGACAGAGAGTAATCTAAGAGCGATAGAGACAGTAAAAAGGAGAAATATCTTCAGTACTGCCATACCACTAGTGAAACTCCCCTACTCATGCCCCAACCCTACAAGTGGAAACAGAGACATGAAACTAGGTCGTCCAAGCATATGGTAACATGTGTGTTCTACCAAGCCACCATTCACTCCTAGTATGTTTCATTTTAAAATGTTCAAATAATATTCTTAACTTTTTACTCAGCCATAGTGATACTAGCAGTCATTTTTCTGATGCAATTCTTCTGTAAGTACATAAAAGTTTAATGTAGTCTAGCAATGGCAATTTTAGCAAAAACATAATCTGCATAAAACATGAAGCAGCATGAAGCAGAGCTATTCAAAAGCGATTCAATTTCCACTGGTAACACTCACAACTCAATTCTACATGAAAATACACAGACACACAAGTTTACAATTCAGTATTAAGGAAAGTTTCATTGTTTCAGTGGTTAATCTGTCAGGTGTCTTTATTCTACCTAGATACTGCCAACTCCAGGTATTAGATACATTTTTGTGTATCTATAGAGTCCCAAATGTGAGTGCTAGAGCACGTGCAGATTGACATTTTCATTTATTTTAAAACACAATGCATTGTTAATTTGCTTAACATTAGAGGCACACATACCAAAAATATCTCATATTATTCACTAATGAATTTACCTACATAACCTATAGAATATTTTACAATATTCTATAAAAATATGATCAGTTACCATCTGCTGCTTGTTTTGTCTACAGGAAAAATCAGTTGTGAATGAGAAGTTGTTTACTTTAGGAGTTTAAACTTTTGAAGATTTAGTATCTGAAAAACAAAATATGACAAGCCTTTCTTTTTCCTTTCTTATTTTTTTTTTGGGGGGGCAATGATTTATATAATCCCATACATCCATTGTAAAAATAAACTAACTTGTCAACGTATTCAGAACACAAAAACAGCTAGGATGAGAACACCATGTACAGCAGAGGGAGACAGGAGAGACTCGACTCTCTAGATGGTGGAGGGGTGTGATGATTTCTCTCCCAAATTCCCTCTCTTTGTATCTTTCTGTATATTTCTTCTATTCCTTGTCTCAATATCTCTAATGAGGTCAGTGAGGATGTTGCAGCAGTAACACATGGAACTTATATGCAAGAGACCCCCAGTTCAAAGCCCAACACCACTGAGAGCTAGACTCAGTAACACAGTTATTATTTTATTATTAAGGAATGGAAAACTTTCCAGGGGTTGGGTGGTGGCACATCTGGTTGAGTGCACTTGTTACAATGTGCAAGGGCCCAGTTTGGAGCCTGTGGTCCCCACCTGCTCAAAGATGGAAAATCACAAAGATGGAAAAAAGCAGAAAGATGGAAAACAACAACAACAATGTTGTACTATCTTCTTTTTACTCCCTCTTCCCTACACTAGAACTAAGGCCCACTTCTATGTGAATTAATCAACAGACTCAACAGATAGTAATGACACTTGTCACCACATAAAGTGGAATTTCTTATAAACATACTCAACATTTTGGATCCATTTGAGATGGCAAATTATTCAAATCCTTTTTATTTTCCAGATTAATTCAATCCTTTTTTAACTTCCAGATTTATTTTTTTTCTCCCAATGTTTCATATACTTGAGCAATAATGGAAAAATTTATATTTTTCAAATTATGATGGAATGCTTGTGACTTTTAATCCAAGTCTATATTTCTATAGTAGTTGCTGTTACCAACTATGGAAGACAAGATCTCTTTAATACAAAGATATAAGGAAACCCTGCAATATCAAAATGGAGTTGCAACCTCAGGTAAAAAAGATACCATTATTGTTTGACTGAATTTATCATTTCTTATTCAAATCTCTAGATGACCTCCCTGTTGAGAACCCTTTTTGTTATCATGTATCAACTGCCCTGGTACAAGTAGACACAAAACACACAGAAACCAGAAGCCAATTTTATTGTAAATTTTTCTCACTGCCAAGACTGACTCACAAGAGGCTCATTTCTCATGTATCCCAAAGGAAGTCAGACATGCAGTGTCATTTAAGTAAACTCATTACTGTGTAAATAATTCCACATTTCCTTCCCATCCAAAGCAAAGGAACTTTCAGTGTAAGCATGGTCCTTTAAATTTCAAATGGACTTTGGTGCCCTACTACAAATTTAATCAGATCCTGCTTTGAGTTTCCCTTTCTGTTATTCTTTCTCAACTTCTGTTTATGAGTGGCTCCTAAGCTAATCATGGGCCCCATATCACATCTGTCGTATGCTTTACATTGGTTTGTTCTAGCCCTCCCCTGCCAAGAGAATTGGATGAGTCCTGTTAATTTCGTGGGCCTGCTTGGCCCCGCCCCAAGGAACCCGGGAGAGGGTTCCTGAGTTGGAGAGTGCCAGAGTTCCTGAGTTCCTGAGTTCGAGAGTTTCAGGGTTACAGAGTAAGAGAGAGTTCCACAGTGGAAGAGTTTGAGAGGGTTCCCCAGTACGAGAGTTCCAGAGTTCCAGAGTTGGAGAGTTCCCGAGTTACAGAGTAAGAGGGAGTGCTTGCGCAGCCGCAAAGAGACAGCAGAGTTCTGTTTGGTGATTAGTTTGTCTTAGTTTGTGAATCGTTGTTCCTGAATAAAGAATTACAGCTGCCCTGCCCAGCCGTTGCCTCTGCGTCTCTGTTCACCACCGCGAAGCCAACCCAGCCGGCAAGAGCCTCCGAAAATTTTAACAACAAATGGCGCCCAACGTGGGGCATAGAAAAACCTGGGGGCGGAGACTGCATCAGAATAAGTCCTCAGCAACACACATCAAATCAGTGGGGTTTACAGTCAACAACATTTATACCCCTTTACCATATTAGGGAGCTACTCTCTTCCCTGATCCAGCTTTCTGGTCCTTCTGCCAGCCATGACATCATCTCCCCAGACAATAATTAGGATCTACCTGCATATCAGATTTCAGGCTCATGCAAAAAAAAAAAAAAACACTAGTATAGCTACAGGTCCTTTGAAATATAACTAAAATATGCCTACTAGCTATCTACAAAATGGAGGACCTCCCCAACACTTCATCTGCACTATTCCAGCCTTTAGGTCCATGATTGTTCAACAGTTTGTTTGGCTTTGTATGTTAACTCTCTTTTCAACCACCAGGTTCCAGATGTTAGCAGGATGCAACCAGAGTTCCCTGGACAGACAACCCCACCAATGTGTCGTGGAGCTCCAATTCCCCAGAGCCCTTCCCCACTAGGGAAAGAGAGAGACAGGCTGGGAGTATGGATCGACCTGTCAACGCCCATATTCATGGGGGAAGCAATTACAGAAGCCAGACCTTCCACCTTTGGCATCCTGCAATGATCTTGGGTCCATACTCCCAGAGAGTTAAAGAATAGGAGAGCCATCAGGGAAGGGGAAGGGATACAGAGGTCTGGTGGTGGGAATTGTATGAAGTTGTACCTCTCTTGTCCTATGGTTTTGTCAGTGTCTCCTTTTTATAAATAAAAAATTAAAAAAATTCAAGCAAACATTTTAAGCCAAAGAGAAGCTGTCATTACACCAAAAATCTAAGTCCTTTTTTTATCAAGACTATTAATACAGCCAGCAAGTCCAACTTCTTTATTCACTGTCTTTTGGCTGCCACTATGGATTAAGTGATTTATATGCCTAATCTTATAATTTGTATCAAAATAGAACTGGTATATAAGTTGAGTCTCTATGACTACAGACTTTTTGTTCTGCTAGAAGCACTGTGATCTCTTTAGCTTGGAGAGTTTTCAGTCTAAAACTGTTTTTCCAGAATCCTATATCCATATAACTGGAAGATTAGCTATCTTATTCTAGATTCTGGGCTTATTTTATCTCTAATTACTATAAATTTAGATAGTATTTTAAATTAATAATTATTTATTTTGTCAGATTTAGAGTATTGGTAGGTTCTAGTAGACATCATAGTGTAAATATCTATGATGTCTAGACCCTGAAGATAGCTATCTAACAATAAAAAAAGGGCAGGGGGTCAAGCACTGACATCTTCAACAAATAAATAGATTGCATTCCAAAAGTGTAAACCTATACAATATCCCATGAATTCATACCTGAAACTCAGATTGCCCAGGCAAAAATAATGCCTTCATAATTGTCTACCTATGAGATTTTTTAGCATGCTATATAAGTAGTTTAAATACGAAGATGATCAAAAATTTTATCAGTGGTCTTAAAACGCAAAGACTTTGAAACTACAGTGGTGTGAGTCATAACTGTTGCACTAAGGGAAAGAAATTGAACTTAAGTCCTCTGAAATAAAAAAGGTGAGAGAAATTTTTAACTGTGGATTGAGCTAGTAAAAACATGCCAGATGATACCAGGAAAGACTGAGCAAGGTGCTTAGGCCATCTGCATTTGTTTTGCTTAGAAGGAATAGCAGAGGCTCAATTTTACAGATGGACTTAAACTGGAATTTTGAACAATAAAATTTCTCTGAACTTTCTTCTCCTCAGTGACTACATTAACATGTGCATGTCACATAGGATGTAAAAAGGCTATCTGAGACTGGGGTTTATCCAGCTTTTCCCCTAATTTCACAGGACCTTTGCAAATTTACTTGTTCCTCTATTTGGAGAAAAGCAAGATGTTTGCCAGATCATGAAAAGTCTTTTGCTATTAACACCAGCTGATGGTGTCTGTCCCAAGACTCTGGAATCTTATACTTGAGTGAAGTACAAGAAGCAGAGGGCTAGATTCCTTACACATGCTCTTAATTGTAACCTGAAAATAAATTTTCTTTTATATATGTCAAATAACAGGACACTGCAGTGTTTCTTCAGAGATCTAGCTAGCCTTTCTCATTTTCATTCTTAAATAACAATGTCATACAATGAGATATGTACCTATGATTGTGTGCAACTTCCTGATCTTTGAAGTTAGATTTCATAGTTTCATATGCATCTCTACCCTTAACCTCTCAAACACATTTCCTTTTGTTTCCTAATATTTTATTTTGAAAGTATTAGAAATATTAAACACACATAGTACTGAGTGCAAGGACAAGCTCAAGGATATGTCTTCTAGCACCTGAAGGGAGGATGCTTCATAAGCAGTGAAGGTCTGCAGTTGTCTTTCTCTTTGCCTTCCCCCTCCTCTATTAATTTCTGTCCTATCAAATAAAATAGGAAAAAAATAGCCACCAGGAGTGTGGCGATATGGCAGGTCGAGCAGGGCTAACACCCCAATCATCTCTCTGAGACAGGTAGGAGTTCACCCAGAAAGCCTCCCTGCCCTTCCTCCCTCTCCTCAGGTGGCCTTGTTGCCAGCATTCTGCACCTGGCCCAGGGCGGGAGCTACTAATCGAAACTGCTGCACGGACTATAGTTAGGTTTCCATTTACCGCAGGCAAAAGTCTGTGGAGATTCCCCAAATCACAACATAGATTAACCGTTGAGATTGCATCAGCCTTTGACCCAGCCCAGTTCCTGGTAAGGCTGCAGCTTCCCTGTCCCCAGCTCATTCCTACTTCAGGATATTGACCTTTAAAATGATTGGTCCAAACAACATTTCCTCTTTTTTGTCTGCTTGCTTGACTATAATAATACCCCCAATACCACCAATGTGTCCTGGAGCTCTGCTTCCCCAGAGCCCCACCCTACTAGGGAAAGAGAGAGGCAGACTGGGAGTATGGACCGACCAGTCAACGCCCATGTTCAGCGGGGAAGCAATTACAGAAGCCAGACCTTCTACCTTCTGCAACCCACAATGACCCTGGGTCCATGCTCCCAGAGGGATAGAGAATGGGAAAGCTATCGGGGGAGGGGGTGGGATATGGAGATGGGGTGGTGGGAATTGTGTGGAGTTGTACCCCTCCTACCCTATGGTTTTGTTAATTTATCCTTTCTTAAATAAAAAAATAATAAAATAAAAAAGAATAACCCCCCTGAAACCCAATAAACACACCATCCTCTGCCATAGTGTCCAAAGTCTTCACTCTGCACGCTTGCCCCCACCGTGGCCTTTTCTTTTCCTCCTCTTTGTCACCTCTCTATTGGCCAACAGAGTGGTGGGCATGGGGTGGACAAGGCAGGCCTTCCAGAGCTTGCCCCGCACAGGAGCCGTAGATTTATAGTGTAGGCACGAGCCTCAGTGGTAACCTTGGAGAAAAAAAAAAAAAATCACATCTGTGTCTTCTTCAGTGGGAAGTCCCTCCATTTGTTAAGAACACCATTCAGTGGTCTGGGAGGTGGCACAGTGGATAAAGCATCAGATACTCAAGCATGAGGTCCTGAGTTCAATCCCCGGCAGCACATGTACCAGAGTGATGTCTGGTTCTTTCTCTCTCTCTTCCTATCTTTCTCATGAATAAATAAATAAAATCTTTAAAAAAAAAAAAAAAAAAAAAAAGAACACCATTCATTCTTTCCAGCAGGTATGCTGGACCAGCTAGAGCTGGAAGGAGACTCAGGGCAGGTAGAAGCAAAGGCAGACCTTTATTCTTCGTCTTCTTCTTCTAGCGTTTGCCCTTCTTCCGTAGCCAGTCAACAGCGTCAGGTTGAGCCTGATGTCAAGTTTCGAGACCTCCTTTGAATCTGGAGAGGTGGCAGTCATTGACTATGTGGGTCATAGTCTGTCTGGAGCCGCAGGGGCAGTTCGGGTCGTCTCTGGCTCCCCAGCGATGGAACATAGCGGCGCACCGGCCATGGCCTGTTCGATAGTGATTGAGGAGGGCCCGATCATAACGTGCTAGGTCAAAGCCGGGTTGACGCTCGCAGGGGTCTGTGATGAGGTGTTTGTTCTTTACCTCAGCTGACTGCCAGCTCTGTTTCCAAGAGACTGGAACAGAGAAGTTCAGTGTAGGCGTAGGGGACCAGATTGGGTGATGAGATGTCAAGCGTTGGACAGGGTGGGTGAAGATTGGGATGCATTGGATCGACCTACCTGTGGTGCATCTCGTGAGTACCCATTCATTGGGGAAACTGACGATCCTTCCTAGCCAACTGAATCCACATGGATCCCAGTCACTTTCAAAGCCAGCAACAAGCAGCTCCTGACAGCTTTCAAGCTGTTGGTCCTGCTCTTCGAGTCCTCCAACTTAATGTTGAGGGGCTGTCCTTTGACAAACGCGTTCTTATTGGTCAATTGGTGATACAGCATCAGGCAGATGTTATCTGCCTACAAGAAACACATATAGCAGTTGATGAAGCTGCTCGATTCACCTTTATTCTGATAGCGAGCCAGCTCAGTTTAGCTCCCCCTTGTTCAGCCCCTGATCTTGACAGGCTTCCAAAAGAAGCCTCTCTAGGTCAGCAGCCCTGGACTGTTGCCCGGGGCAGCAGCAGTTAAAAGTCCCTGGTCAAGAAGCAGGACAACAGATGTCCCCCCTCTGCAGTCTAAAGAGGATGTTTCTTTATACCAACTCACACAAAAGAGACCAACAGCCAACCCAGAGCTCTGGGTGGTCAGGCTGTTGTTATACAGTGATTATACGCAGCAGCAGTCAGAGAAAACTGTGCTTCTATCATGTACAACAGCAGAATAACTTACAGCTCTAAACATAACTGGAGTCTGGGAAGGGCTTCTTATATTACACCCCACCTTAATAACGAAGTTCATTGTATCTGCATGCTGTAAAGGTTTGCTGATATTCTCCTAACAGTGTTTAGAAGAAATGGATACTTCTTTGCAGTGTTTAGTAAACTTAAGCATCATATGAGCTTAGGTCTGAGAAAAGCAAACTTAATTGAATGACAAAATCTTTTCTTTTCGAAAGCATGAATCCATGTAGTTTCTTACATAATGGAAAACCACTTCTTGACAGACTGGCTATTTACTTTCTTGGTGAAGTCCTGTTTTTGATTCACGTTTTTAAATTTACTCAAATTAGCACTGTGTTTCTACGAGCTTCCCATGGTAGCTGAGAAATATTTTATGATACTAACCAAGTCATATTACTGATAAATGTGTTTTTTGTTCACTTAGATATCACCTGCTTGGAGTATGATATAGATTGTTTACATTGACTAAGAAGATGGACACTAAACATGAAAATTTCAAGTAGTTTTCTTTGGTGATGTCTGTGGCATGGCAATACCCAATTTGAAGAAAGATGAAATTGTTCACAAAAGACATACATAGCTTTCTATAAACTAACATAAGCTCAAGTAAAAAATAAAACTTTAAGGAGAATTAAAAAGAGGAAGTGAGGAGATCTTAAGAGATGTGATATGATTAACTAATCTGTTATAGCATGTAAAAGAACACTATATGATATGAGATGATATAATAAAATGTAGTTGGTGGAAAATGACTGGTGGGGAGTAAATCATATTTTAGAAGAAAATTAGTTCCTCAGAAGAAGACCAAGAGGAGCCGCAGGAAAAAATCCGTGATTATTAGCCATGATGAACTGTATTCTTCATCAGATTTCCTCTTCGGAAGTGTTTGTTTCTATTCTAATGTTTCATGGAGGTTAATAAACATTGATGACATTGATTAATGTCATTGTTAATGTCAATGTTAATGACATTGGTTAATAAAATCATATCTTTCAGGGATATAATTTCACACTTCTTCATGAAGTCACTTATTATACTATACCAAACATCAGAAGACCAATGTCCTTCCATCAAAGTCCATTGGGCTTGTTTGCTTATTTATTTATTTATTTATTTATTTATTTATTTATTACCACTAGGGTTATTGCTTGAGATCAGTGCCTGCATGACAAATCCACTGTAGCCAAAGGCTATTTTTCTCCTTTCTTTTTCTTTGATAGAAGAGAATTTGAAAGGCAAGGGGAGATAGAGAAGGGGAGAGAAAGAGACATCTGCAGCACTGCTTTATTGCTTGTGAAGATTAACCCCTGCTGGTGGGAATTAGGGCTTGAATCAGTCTCTGTGATCATGGTAATTAATATGTTTGCTCAACCATGTGCACTGCCTCTCAGCCATGGATGATGATGAGGGTAATGATGATTGGAAGAAAATATATGGCACCAGATTTCAAATCCTGACACATGCTAAGAACACTTTTCTTTTTTTTTTTTCCTTTATTGGGAATTAAGAGTTTACAGTCAACAGTAAAATACAGTAGTTTGTACATGTGTAACTTTTCTCAGTTTTCTACATCACAGTTCAACCCCCTCTAGGTCCTCCTTTTCCATCATGTTCTAGGACCTGAAGAAAACTTTGTTTTACTGTTTAGGGGTCTATGGTATCTCATATATTTTAACAATATGGATATGTGTTATTTGTGCCCAATTTATCAGTGGAGGGGAGGCTGGCTTACTGTAAAGTCATAAATGCCTTTCATAAAACATTGTGGAGTACTCTTCCACAGAATATATATCCCATAACTTCTTAGCCAGTCATATGATGATGGACATCTAGGCTGCTTCTACTCTTCCAAAGAAATTCTTACCAATTGCTGCTTTAGTATGTGGTCACTACTGAAACTGTAATGACAGTAACAAAATTATGTTGGTTTCTTCTTAAATTACATTAATGAGATTGATGTAATTTAAGATACACCTTTAAAAAATAGTAGAAAATCCCCACTTTCCTATTTATTTCATAAATAGAAAAAATGGTATTTTTCTAAGTTGTTTCAGCAAGCTAATTGGACTATTTCTGTCTCAGTAAGTTAATTAGTTTTTGTTCATTAATTTATACTGCACTGTTATTAACATCATATTTTTATTAACAGGCTCACTATTTTACCTTCTATAACCTTTACACTTGAATATTCCTTTGAAGTAACTGCCTCTGATGATAAGCTAGAACAGCATGAACATCTCTAAAAACCAAGGTAGCAGATAAAGTTTCAAGTGAATTTTCGATGGGTATGATTTTTACTGTTTTTGTTCAAATTTTCATACAACTTGATTCCAGCTTGATTCTTCAACTTACTTTATTTTTTTATTTCTCTCTTGGGGATTAATGGTTTACAGTCAACAGTAAAATACGACAGTTTGTGCATGTATAACATTTTAGCAACCCCCACTCTTCAACTTAAAATAAAATGTAATAACGATTAGGGATACTTTCTGGATTTTCTTCTTTTTTGTTATACATAAATTTTCTGTTTAAAAAATGTTCATATTCTAGTCAACACCCATGTTCAGCGGGGAAGCAATTACAGAAGCCAGACCTTCCACCGTCTGCAACCCACAAAGACCCTGGATCCATATTCCCAGAGAGATAGAGAATGGGAAGGCTATCAGGGGAGGGGGTGGGATGTGGAGATCGGGTTATGGGAATTGTGCAGAATTGTACCCCTCTTATTCTATGGTTTTGTTAATGTCTCCTTTCTTAAATTAAAAAAAAAGTTAATATTTCGTAAAGTGCTTTTCATTGTAAGAAGCAACATCACCTCCTATAAAGATCAAACAATATAGTGAATTCAAAAATCAGTCACCAGGGCCTGGCCTTGGGGCACCCAGTAGACATTACCCAGCACGAGGACCTAGGTTCAAGCCCCTGCCCCCACACCTGCAGCAAGGGGTGGAGGGAAATTCAGGAGATCTGAAGCAGTGCTGTAAGTGTCTCTTTCTCCCTTTCCCTCTAGATTTCTCTCTGCCTCTATCTACAAAAGAAAAAATAAAATAAATGCTGGAGGGATAGCGTAATGCTTATGAAAATGACTTTCTTGCCTGAGGCTCTAAGGACAGAGATTCAATCCCCAGCACCACCATATGCCAGATCTGAGCAGTACTCTAGTATATATATCCTGAAACATAAAAAATTCACAAGATAGAGGATGATCACCAAATTTGAATAAAAAAATGTGGGACACGTGGCATACATATTTGTTTAACCGTTGTGCATAAGGACTGATATTAGTAATAATTGTTTGAACTTTGCATAAGAAGAGTACCATATTTTCCCTCCATTATTAAAGGATTTGTAATTCTTTTTTAATTTTTTTATTTAATTACTTTATTTCTTTATTGGGGAGTTAATGTTTTACAGTCAACAGTAAATACAATAGTTGGTACATGATTAATAATATTTTTTTCAGTTTTCCACATAACAATCTAACCCCCCACAAGCTCCAGGACCTGAACTCTACTCCATATTTTACTCTAGTGAAATATACCAACTCAAGTCAGGATTTCTAATTCTTATCTGTGATTTGTAATCCTCTATACCATTACACACTCATGGCATGTCTCTTGCACTCATGTTTGTAGTTGTCAGATGACAATGAATTACTGTTTTTCAAAAAATGAATTGCTTATAAAGAAACATATGAAAATAAAATTGTTTTACAAAGCAAAAGCTCTCTGTAAGTACATAAACCAAAAGGAGCACATGTGAAGTTATTTGGCGCATGAAATAAACTCGTCGACTTTACAAATGAACCTTTATTCTCCTGTAACATCAGTTTCATTTCATGTATTTATCAATCCTGAGTGTTCAGTAATAATATGTAGCTAAGTCTTAGGTTAATTTATATAATCTGGATTTAGTCATTCAGTAAATAGGATAAACATAATCCCCAAAATTCATTTGAAGGAAATGCAACTTTCCCTTCAATCAGTAGGGAGAAGATTCAAGGATGTAGACACAGAGGACATAGTACAATTTGTTTCCTGTAATTGCTTGAATAAATCCAAGGTACTCAAACTCAGAAAATATATTTCTAAAGACTATTTAGAATAGGACCATTTTAGTAGTATTATCCAGATGGAATTATTATTATTTTGACTGAGTACCTCACAGCTCAACTTTATGGTAGTAGTGCAAAGGATTGAGCCTGTGACTTCAGAGCCTTGGGCAGGAAGGTCATTAGCATAACCATTAAGCTATTTTCCCTGCCATGCATTCTCAAAATTTTGATGTTTCCCATGTTAGTATACTCAGATTTGAATGTTCTGTTTGTTGAATTTTCATGTGTTTAACCTTGGTGAAACAATATACTTTCATAAAAGAAAGAAATCAAAAACCACATTCATAGATATAGTTTAATATTAAGTTAAATGAAATACTAGAGGGAAGGCCAGGCACTGGTGAACCAGGTTGAGTGCACATATCACATTCCCATATGCACAGACCTTGGTGCCCACTTGCAGGAAGGGAAGCTTCACAAGGAGGGACTCAGGTCTGCTGGTGTCTGAAGATATATCTTCCTCTCTGCCTCCTTTTCCACTCTAATTTTCTCTCTGCCCTATCAAAGAAACAGAGACAGAAAGAGACGGAGGTAGGAGAAAGGTAGTAGGAAGGAAGAAAGAAAATACTAGAGGACACATTGTCATGTGCGCAAATTATATTTGAGTCTGCCCCCTGCCCCCAGCATTGAAGGAAGCTTCCATGATGTCGTCTTTTCATTCTTTGCTTCTCTATCTCTGTCTCTCTCTGTCTCTCTCTCTCTCTCTCTCTATATATATATATATATATATGAAGCTATTTTTTCTTACCACTAATAAATGTTCTTCTTTTTTTATATCTTTATTTATTTATTAACTACACAGAGACAGACAGAAATTGAGAGAGAAGGGGATGATAGAGAGGGAAGGAGTCACCTGCAACACTGCTTCACCACTCGCAAAGCTTTCCTCCTGCAGATGGGGACCAGGCCCTTGAACCTGGGACCTTGTATATTGTAACATGTGCACTCAACCAAGTGCACCACCACCTGGTTCCCTATACATGTTCTTCTAACATAACTTCCTAGACTGGTCATCAGTGTCACTTAAGGGGACAAGCTGTGTTTTCATTAAAATAAATTCTGATCAAGTGTTTAGAATTTTACTGTATAATTTATTTTCCCTTTTATTAGTCAAAACTTCAGTCTGGGGCTGGCAAGAATTTTCAGTGGGTAGGACACCTGCACGGCCATTTGGAGGGTGATTTTTGAACCCTCGTATGCATGGGAGTTGCTATGACAATGGAGGAGACCCCTGTGCTGTCATATATCTCCCACTTTCTGTCTCCTCTTCAGTGACAAACTGTCCCAAAGTGGTGAAGTTGTACATGTGCAAAGTCTTAACTCCACAAAACAAACAACAAAAAAGTTGCCTCCTATTTTTTTTAATATATTGGCATATATTATTTATAAGGAACTTTAGAGTATATTTATTTTATTATATTTGTTTTATTTTAATAAGATAAATTGAGAGAGAGGGAGAGGGAAAGAGAGACTGAGGTCAGGAGCACTGCTCAGCTCTGGTAATGTAAAGGGTTAAACCAGAGACTTTGGAATTTCATGCTCTCTTTCTCAATAATAAAATATTTTCCAAGTTTCTTTACTCAGTAGATGCTTCTCAACCTTCCTTCTAGGATTAAAAAAAATATTTCTGTGGTCCGGGAGGTGGTGCAGTGGATAAAGCATCGGACTCTCAAACAGGAGGTCCTGAGTTCAATCCCTGGCAGCACATGTACCAGAGTGATGTCTGGCTCCTTCTCTCTCCTCCTATGTTTCTCATTAATAAATAAATAAAATATTAAAAAAATATATTTCCGAGGTGGAGCGGCTGGATAATGGTTATGCAAAAGCATTCATCCCTAAGGCTCTGAGATCCCAACTTCAATCCCTAGCACTGCCATAAGCCAGAGCTGAGAAGTGCTATGTCCTCTCTCTGTATCTTTTTCTCTTGTTCATAGACAAATAAATAAGTATATTTTAAAAATAGTATTCTTATTTTCTATTTATGGGGAGGAGAGAGAGAGAGGTAGATGGAAAGAGATAGCGACAAAGAGAGGAGGAAGATGGGGCAACCCTATAGCAACACTCCGCCTTCCATGGAGCTCCAGTCTTGGTAAGGTGTCCACTTAACTTGCCACACTATCCACTGGCCCTCCTTTTTACAAGATTATTACAGATGCCGCCACTTGAATTCTCTACCAGATATTTGATAAAGTTGTCCTATACAGGATAATTCCACCGATACTTTACATGTTAATCTCTTTGGTTCTTTCCATTTAAAATACCAAGAAACTTTTCCCCTCTCATACTACATACTAGTATGTATAGTCATGGGATCTTTGGAATATAACTAAAATAGGCCTACTAACTATCTACAAAATGGAGACCCCCCCCTTCATCTGAACTATTCTAGCCTTTAGGTTCATGATTAGTCAACAATTTGTTTGGCTCTATATGTTAACTCCTTTTTCAGCCACCAGGTTAACTCTTTTTTCAGCCACCAGGTTTCAGATGCTAACATGATGCCAACCGGTCTTCCCTGGGCAGAGGACCCCACCAATGTGTCCTAGAGCCCTGCTTCCCAGAACCCAGCCCCACTAGGGAAAAAGAGAGACAGTCTGGGAGTATGGATTGACCTTGTTCCAATGCCCATGTTCAGTGAGAAGCAATTACAGAAGCCAGACCTTCCACCTTCTGCATCCCATAATGACCCTGGGTCCATATTCCCAGAGGGATAAAGAATAGGAAAGTTATCTGAGAATAGATGGAGCTATCAGACCGAGTTCTGGTGGTGGGAATTATGTGGAGTTGTAACCCTCTTATCCAATGGTTTTTGTCAGTGTTTCCTTTTTACAAATAAAAATAATATAAAGGGTGTCAGGCAATGGTGCAGCGGGTTAAGCTCACATGGCGCAAAGCGCAAGGACTGGCAGAAGAATCCAGGTTTGAGCCCCCAGCTCCCCACCTGCAAGGGAGTCGCTTCACAGGCAGTGAAGAAGGTCTGCAGGTGTCTATCTTTCTCTCCCCCTCTCTGTCTTCCCCTCCTCTCTCCATTTCTCTCTGTCCAATCCAGCAACAATGACATCAATAACAACAACAATAATAACTACAACAATAAAGGCAACAAAAGGGAATAAATAAATAAATATTAATAAAATAAAACAAAATAAATTGCCTGCTTACCAAAAGAAAAAAAAAAAACCAAGAAACTAATGTGTGACCCATGGAGAACTTCCTTATGCTACCATTTTTCTTATTTTCCTAGACTCTAGCTGTGAATACCACAGTCAATCATGTATATAAAAAAAGGGCAATACGAAATTTTAGCCTATTGTCAGTGACTAATTTCATTAATCTTCTCAGAGGTGTGTGTGTGTATGAGATAATGCACTCTACCAGTCCCAGAGTGTTGGAAGCATTCATTTTAGTAATTAATATCTAATTACATAATTAGTAAATTTAATGATGGATTTAGAATCACTGTTAAGCAACAATACTATACTTGTCCGAAGCATTACTTTCATTCCCTGATTAAAATCTCATCTCACATTTCCTAGTAAGCCATATAAGCTTTTGGTCTGAAATAAGGAGAACTGTTAGTTTGCTGTTTTTTTTTTTTTAATTTTTTTTAAGTCACTTAATGTTTAGGAGCACCTGTCAGTCAGTTCCAATTAGAAGCAGTGATTGATTAAACTGTTCTCTCTAGGACCATTTGTATAGATTCATTAGTGCTGCAGTTGATGATACTACAGCAAAGCATGATGTCATCTTGACAGCTTACAGTGCACATTTGGATACATAGAATGGAGAGTTCAAAATTTTGTGAAGTTGCAAGGTTTTGATTGCATGAATTAAACATGAGGGGGTGACCGGCCATTTCTGCTTAGTGATTTTAGCCAATCATCACAGGTGCAGAAGAGAAAGTGATTTGAGCAAGAGGAAAATTATAAATCAGGAAGCTTTTTTTTTTTTTTGCATTATCAAGTCAATACATGACATTGCAAATTTTAACTGAGTACATTACAGCCTATAAAAACTCTCAGGTAGGCTAAGCATTAAAAGAGGAAGAAACTCACAAATTTCTGTTTGCAGACATTAACAATTTCTATGTAGTGACCAAAAGCAGAATGTATAGAAGTAAGTAACCATGTCACTTTGCCTAAAATACAAGTCTCTGTTCAAATTCTCTATTCTGTTGGTTATTTTATTTATGCATGGAGTTTTGGTTTCTTCTTTTTTATCACTTTAGTTAATACTAAAATTGTAAATGCTTGGGAGAGAAACAACAGGTCTTGTATATGACTTCAATGATTTATTGATCATTTTAGTAAGTGAAAAGACACCTTTGTTACTAATCTTCAAAATCCATAACCAACACTTGCATCTGGATTATTTAAATATAAAATGCGATAAGACTAAGAAACTAACTTTGATAACACATATATTATAAGCTATAAAAAATTAATCACAACAAGAAATTTCCTTTTACTTTCTTAGCCCATAATTTAGGGTAGACAAAATACTGCTTTTATTTCTACTCCTTAATTTTTTTAACTGTAGCTTTGATACCAGTTCCTATTTATCTTCTGGCTTAAGAAGCACATTGCATGCAACCATAAGATAATCAAGATCTACTTTAAAAATCACAACCACTTTCTAACCAGCTGAGACAGCAATGGGGTCATTCATGAAGAATATTTCAGGGTCACCGTCTAACAACCAGACAGTGTTACTGACTTATAGACAAGAGGAAAGCAGAAAGGCAAGCAGGGAGAAAATTGTATATTTGTCAGGATTGACACTTTGCTTTATTGTATGCCCACCTCCTCTTTAAAGTAATTCCCGTTCAGTTTATAGTAGATTGGTATACAATGAGGTCAGGCACAGCAAATCAATTCTGATATGATTACATTTTAGCTATAGTCATATTTCTCCTAGAAATCTTGTCAGAATCAGTTACTCATTTCACGGCAACATTGATTCCCCGACCCACTTCCTTACTCTATTCCATCCCTTTTTAAAGAACATCATGTAAGTTCCAAACAAATTTCCCAAGAGGTAACTAGAATGAGCAAGAACATAGGTTATAGTAAGACTTTTCTATCCAGGGAGTGAATAGATAAAATTTCATTTCAAAACCTTTAAATTTAGAAATTTCAAATAAAGCCATTTTACATACCAGTAGATGGGTAATAGTGACATCATTTTCTCCATTTTTATAACTACTTGTCATGTGAAAATAAGGCACTTCTAGCAATTAAAATGCCATTACAATGGCTTCTCAAGCTCCCTTCACGTAACAGCACAGCACTGTATTGACAGCATTGGATAGTAGAATACTTTCTTTTTTATAATTTTTTCTTAACTTTATTGGATAGAGACAGCCAGAAATCGAGAGGGAATAGGGAATAGTGAGGAAAAGAGACAGACGGACACCTGCAACATTGCTTCACCTCTGGTGAAGTTTTCCCCTGAAGGTGGGGACCAGGGACTCGAACCTGGGTCCTTGTGCATTGTAACATGTGCGCTCAAGCAGGTGTGCCACCACCTCGCCCCCATGTTGAATACTTTCTAATAAATATGAGATGTAGTACAATTGGTAGAGACAGTCTTTTCCAGTGACAAACACTAACGTTTGAAAGATCAAGACTGATTCCTTTCTCTGATTTCTCACATCATCTTTGAATCTTCTTTCATCTCTGTGACTCGTTGTATTAAGGCCTCGATTCTGGGATGCTTCACTTATTAACCAACTTATATTGAATATGTGAGAATCAGGACCAGCCATGACTCTGTTCCTTGACTATTCTGTCCCTCTGTATAGTTTTCTATCATTTGTTTATTTTGTGTGTATGTGTATGAGGGATAGTAAGTTTCTCTAGATTTGTATAGTTTTTAAATACATTTAATTAGAGAATTAGCCGTGATTTAAAAGATTATAAGATAATTGGGGTTTAAATATACACCATTCCCACGACCAAAGTTCTGTCCTGCCACCAATTATAACCACCATAGCTTTCAAGGTGATAGATAGAGGTTGCATATATATATATATTCTTTTTCAGGTTCATGTATTTCAGTTATCCACATTCCACATATGACTGAAATCACCACATAGTCACCCTTTACTTACTTCCTTCGTATTCATCTATTTTGTCCTAAAAGAAACACTATAATAATTTTTTATTGCTGAGTAATATTATGTTGTATATATGTCCCTTGATTTCTTCTTTTTTCTTCTTTATATTTCTTTTTTTTATGTGAGCTATTTCTTAAATCTATTATTTTAAGCTATTAAATGGAGACAGCCAGAGATCAAGAGGGATTCTTGAGGGTGAGGGATATTCTCAGCAAGCCATTAATTTTGTTTACAACTTACTCTCTTCTTACTCAGACTCCAGAGTACACTTCCTGTTACTGGAAAGCCTTGCAGTTTGTTTCTGTTTATTATCAGAACTCTACAAAATTCTGGCTTCTGGTTATACTGGGGTTTGAACCTGAAACTTTTGGTGACTCAGGCATAAATGTCTCCTGTACACCCAATAGGCTATCTCCCTAGTCTTTCAAATTTATTTTTAATTTAGAAAATTGACCATCTGCCCATGTGTATGTGTGGAGATTTCCAGGCTAAGTTACAGACAAAAGCTATGGTTATTCAACGCAATGGTAACATATTCAACCAGTGTACCTTTCTATTCCTTCTTTTGTACTAGGAAGTTAAAATGTTATTTAGGATAGACTAGCTCCTTCTACTAAAGTTGCCTCCAAGAAGAAAAGCTAATTGAGCTCCACTGGTGTAGGATTTGCTCAAGTAAGTTTCTTTGTTCAATGTGATGTTAGGAGACTTGAAAAGACTTAAAATATGCATATACCTGTAGGCAGCCATTCTGAACTCTTCTATTCTGCCTTATAAAGAGCTTCTCCTAGATTGCTTCTGCCTTTCAGTGCTAGCTTTAAAAGGGACATCGCTGAGCAGACATGAATACAAACACAGGCTCGGAAGCCAAGGCAGTCATCCACATTCTGAAGCAGAAATGCTCCAGATGAATCGCAGATGTATGAATATGAAGCAAGTGTTTATTTTTGTGGGTAGCAGAGATCTGGGGTTGTTTGTTAAGCAACAAAAACTGATTAACACAAAATTGGTCCTACAAGTATGGTGCTGCCATAATTAAAATACATGGCCATGATTTGGAGAACTGGAAGAATGACAAAGAGATTATTAAAAATTGTAATGCAGTAGCAAAACATTTGGTGAAATTGACTCTAGCAGTAATAAAGAAAAAAAATGGGGCTGGCGAGACAGTATAATGGTTATGCAAAGAGATTTTCATGTCTGAGGCTCCAGTGTCCCAGGTTCAGTCCCCAACACCGCCATAAGCCAGAGCTAAGCAGTGTTCTGGTCTCTCTCCCCTCTCTCTGTATCTCTCATTAAAACAAATAAATAACATATTAAAAAAAAGAAAATTCATCTAATACTTTGGCAATGTTCAAGTACATAAATATTTATATAATCTCTTAAAACATATTAGAATATTACTAAGTACATTAGTATGATGGCTAATTTTATGTCACCTTAACTAAGCAAAGGGATACCCAGAAACTGACCATAAAAAAAAAAAATTCTGAGTGCATCAGTGAGAGTGCTTCTATAAGATGTTAGTTCTTTGTAATTGATTCAATAAAATAATTAAAGATATCTTCCCTGGGGGCCAGGCGGTGGCACACATGTCACAATGCAGAAGAATCCAGGTTCAAGCCTCAGTCCTCACCTGCAGGGACAAAGCTTTGCAAGTGGTGAAGCAGTGTTGCAGGTATCACTCTGTGTCTCTCCTTCTCCATCACTCCCTTCCCTCTCAATTTCTGGCTTTCTTTATCCAATATATAAATAAAGAAAATACTTTTTATCTGAAAAAAAGAAAAGCTATCTTTTCTCTCCAATGTGTGTGGGGTGTCAGCCAAATCACTGAGGGAAAGGTTTGGGACAGAAACGCCAGAAACGGCAGAGGAAGGGCAGGGTCTCACTTTTCTTGAAATGACACTCTCACTTTTCCCCCTGATCTTGTTGTACTTTGGAGATCTTGGTTCTC
This sequence comes from Erinaceus europaeus, assembly GCF_950295315.1. Taxonomy (NCBI): domain Eukaryota; kingdom Metazoa; phylum Chordata; class Mammalia; order Eulipotyphla; family Erinaceidae; genus Erinaceus; species Erinaceus europaeus. Next base: position 136,230,159 of record NC_080165.1, on the reverse strand, counting down.
AAATTTTCAGACATCAGAAATCAGACCATAAATTCCCCTAGTTCTCAGGTCATTATATCCACACTGCATTTCATATCACTTCTTTCTTGTCCCCTTTTCTTGCAGGTGGCAAATTGTAATACTTCTGGGCTTCTATAACCATAAGACATAAATCCTGTAACACGCCACTTTATAAATAAACACAACAATAATGCTGATGGGAATAAATAACTAAATAAAATTAATTTACTATGCAGGGATGATAACAACTACCTATATCTAGGAGATGTGATCCATTCATTTGTCTTATCTTTTAAGAATCTAAAAACGTTTATCTGAATCACTAAGAACTAAATGATTTCTGAAATACATATATCTAATTTCATCTCCTGATATCTCCTATCACAGGACACCATTCAACAAATTTTGCAGACATAGAAGCTTTTCAGGGGCCAAATGACAGCACACCTGGTTAAACGCACACATTACAGCGTGCTAACACCCAGGGTCAAGTTCCTGGCCCCACCGGCAGGGGCTAATCTTCATATGAGTGGTGAAGCAGGGCTGTTGGTGTCTCTGCTTCTTTTCCTATCTCCCCTTCCCATTTTAATTTATCTCTGTCTCTACTCAATAATAAATAAAGAAATAAAGTACTTTTTAAAAATGAACTTTGCTTTTTTAAAAAAAATATTTATTTATTCCATTTTTGTTGCTCTTGTTGTTTTATTGTTGTTATTGGTGTCGTTGTTGGATAGGACAGAGAGAAATGGAGAGAGGAGGGGAAGACAGAGAGGGGGAGAGAAAGATAGACACCTGCAGACCTGTTTCACCGCTTGTGAAGAAAAAGAAGCTTTTCATGTCATACCTTCTTACCTCATACACTATATCATCAACTACACTGTCCCTGTCAATTAGGTGTGTTTATTTCCACCAGAATTTTGTCTTATATTCTACTATCTGTTCAGTTTATTTATGTGTATAATGTATAGTTTCCTCAGTTGTCTAGTTGGTGTTTATAACTTCCATTCAGATTCATTGTCTTTTTTTTTTTTTTTACTAACTTCAAATTTTCTATTTCTAAACATTTTTATTTTACTTTTCATCCCCCCCTCCGATCTTCCAGTTCATTTTGTTCAATCTGTCATGTTGTTGGCTTGTGGTCTCTTCTTAAAACTATTTCCTGCACTCACATAAATACACACGTTTCACCATTACTACAGAAGTTGTAGTGTATGCATTCCAGACAGCTTATGACAGTGCTTGACCTTGCTAGATGTCACTTTTATTTTATTTCCCATTCTTGCCATTTTTTTTGCTTATTGTTACTGTTTTGTGCTTAATGAAGACTTGAAACTCATTTATTTGGAGTCCCATGGACTCACTGGACATCAGTCTTATACCTTGTCCCTTTTCCTTCCACTTTGCAAGCATCTTTGCTCTCCTAGACTCTTCTACGAGAATTGGAGGGGAGAGTTATTAGATATTAAAGGGGCCCACTAATTTTCCCATCTCTTGTCACTCTCTACTTTGAGACATTGAATGGAGTTTTATCAGTGACTATCTCTGATTTTCCTTTGATTTCTCCCAACTCTCAGACCCTCTTCTACTAACCATGAAAACATTAGATATATAGCAGATATATGACACTTTTAAAAGTATATGGGCTCTACCTGAGGCTTAAGGTAGTTTGTGATTGCTCTCAATGGTGTATAATGTCAAACTATTGATTATTAACGGATATTTTTTGACAGATAGTTTTCATGATCTGCCATGCTCAGAACCTAATAATCATAGACACATCTATTTCTTTACTTTCTGTGTGTTTTAAGAAAAAAAAATTCTAATGACTTTATGAGTGGGAGTCAAAGAGATGTAACAGCACACTTCATTGTTCTGGTCTGGCAGAAGCTCGTTTCCTTCTCACCCACACATTCATCAAATTAACAGGTCATGATGCAGAGTTCAGCCATTACTCGGGTGAGATCTTTCCTTTCATAGGATTCTCTAATTCCATCCCAGGTGGTTCACTTTCTAACAAAGTCCCAAAACCTAGATATAGAACAGGTTCTATAAGAGAGAGCATATGTTCACACATATCTATAAACTAGTGCAAAATATATACCTGAAAGCAGAAGTACAATAGAGTTTGCAGTGAGTACCCCCCCCCCAACACTTCCTCTCCACTATTCCAACTTTTGCGTCCATGATTGCTCAACAATTTGTTTGGCTTTGTATATTAACTCTCTTTTCAGTCACCAGGTTCCTGATGCCATCAGGATGCTGGCCAGGCTTCCCTGGACTGAAGACCCCACCAATGTGTCCTGGAGCTCCACTTCCCTAGAGACCCACTCTACTAGGGAAAGAGAGAGGCAGACTGGGAGTATGGATCGACCAGTCAATGTCCATGTTCAGCGGGGAAGCAATTACAGAAGCCAGACCTTCTACCTTCTGCAACCCACAACGACCCTGGGTCCATGCTCCCAGAGGGATAGAGAATGGTAAAGCTATCAGGGGAGGGGGTGAGATATGGAGATTGGGTGGCGGGAATTGTGTGGAGTTGTACCCCACCTATCATATTGTTTTGTTAATTTATCCTTTCTTAATAAAAAAAAATTTTAAAAATAATAAGGAAAAAAATCTCTTCTCAGCCTTTTGGCTAAGATCAAGTAAAGAATAAGGAAAATAACTCCCTAGGGTAGTCCACCTGCTTTGTCCTGGGTATGAACTAGTTTTGAATCTGTTCTTCATCACACAGAAAGAAGCCTTGGGGCTGTTGTGTATCTCTCTCTCTCTCTCTTTCTCTCTCTCTCTCTCTCTCTCTCTCTCTATCTCTATCTCTCTATCTGCCTCTGTCATTCTATCTAAAAAAAGTCAGGCTGGAACAGTAACGCCCCAGTGATGACAATACCACTACTACTAATAACAGTAATCATTATAATTAATTCAACATTACATCCAAGACCACTCATGATATCTCCTGTGCTATTTTCTAGCAGTGTGATAGTTTAGTGTTTTACATTTAGATTCATGATTCATCTTATGCTAACTTCTGTGAAGGGTGTAATGTCTGTATCCAGATTAACTCAGCGTGTGTTGTGGACTTGCTCCTGTGATCCTCTGAGACTTCTGTATTCATGTAGGACTCATTATTCAAATAAAGAAGTTCTCAAAGACACATGTCTAGAGCTCTGAGGCTCAAGGTGGTATACATATTACTGTATTTTAGGAAGACAGTAAACTATGTAGCATCCACTACTGGATTTCTTGTTATTTATTAGTTACTTACACAATACAATAGTTTACACCAGCAAGAGGCATAATGGGTTCATTAACAAGGGAAATAAAATGGAGAAGAGACATCTGCAGAATGGTTGCAGCAGAGATGGGAAATAGTAAGTCATTAAATTTCTTTTAACAAGCTTACAATATTTTATGATTTCTTTTAACCAGTGACCCTAATGGTACCATAGCAGATATATGGTTCCCAGGACAAACAAGTCACACATCTCCTCATTCACCTTGGGTGCTTATCATGTTCACTGCAGTCATTTTGGCAAGAGAATCTAGTCCAAGGTTATGCAAACCTTAGACAGACATACACCCGACATGCTAAGATGTATGCTCTTCAACAGTATGTGGCCATTGAAGCATTCTGGAACTATTTGTCTATGGCCCCTAATTTACTCTACTCATCAATTTGTCACTAGCACCATATTATCTTGATTGTAGTAGCTTTATACTCATGCTTGAAGTTATCTAGTATTGTCCTTTTCTTGGTAGCATGCCAACTAGTATGACTGTGAATCTCTCCATATGAGCTTGAGAACCAGTTTGCCAATATTTCAAAAAAAAAAAAAAAAAAAACTTTGCCAGAATATTGACTGAGATTGCATTAACCTCATTCGAAAAGGAAAATCTAGCAATGGCATTTCAAATAGCATTTATTAGAGGATAAATGGGAGATACCATTATTTTGAGGTTTGTTTGTTTGCCTTAGGGGTTATCGCTGGGGCTCTGTGCCAGCACTCTGAATCCACTGCTCCTGGTGGCGATTTTTTTCATTTTTATTAGATAGGATAGAGAGAAATTGAGAGAGAAGGGGGAAACAGAGAGAGAAAGAGACAGGAAGACATCTGAAAACATGGCTCACCATCTGTGAAGCAATCCCCCCTGCAGATGGGGAGCCGGGGACATGAACCTAGATCTTTATGCAGGTCCTTGCGCTTAGTACTATGTGCACTTAACACTGGTGCACCACGGCCTGGCCCCTGTAGTTATTTTGAACTAAAGAAAATTCTGAGGATTTTCAGACTTGACATGTAAGTATATACATGATGTTTTCATTTGTAATTTTTGTTTAGGTGAAAAAAATCTAGAAAAAAAATAATTCAAAGAAAGTCCTAGAGCTTTTCTGTTTGTTTGTTTGTTTGAGAAGTTGAATCTGGGCCCTCATTCACATAAGGCATATGTTCTGTTGCTGAACTCCCACCCCGACCTTCTCCTCTTATTTTTCAGACACCATCCATAATTTGGAAACCAACCTGAATTATGAAGTTTTTTAAAAAACTAACTTTTGAATATTTTTTATTTATTTATTATTGGATAGAGACAAAGAGAAATTGAGAAGAGAGTGGGAGGTAGATAGGGAGTGAGAGAGAGAGTGAGAGAGACAGAGAAACACCTGCAGCCCTGCTTTACCACTCATGAAACTTTCCCCCTGAAAGTAGGGGCCAGGAGATTGAACCTGGATACTTGCACACTGTAATGTGTGCATTCAACCAGGTGTGTCACTGTCTGGTCCCTCAAGAAGATTTATTATGTTATACAAAACTGGTATGGCAATGTGCTGAGTAGATTGTGAATTACATCCATAATAAAACTGAAAGTAAAATGTAGCTACATTAGCAATAAGCAATATGTGTATTATATAGAAACTTTAATGCAGATCAAGAGAGGCAGTAAGGAAATTTGAAGACAAAAAAAAAAATCCAGAATAGACACATTAATGCAAAATTTAAATAAGTAGAGTCTAATAACGGAACCAACAAATAACATTAGTCATATTTGTATCTATGCTAGTTGAAGTACTTCAGAGGTAGCATGATTTTTATTTCAATGAGGGAAAGTATTTGAGGCTTAGCATTTTCTATACGCAAATAATAAACCATCAGGAATGGCCTTGTTAAACACAGGGTGGTAGACAGAGGAAATTTTTATTATTATATTTTATTTCCTTTATTGATCTGTAACTCCATTTTGGTAAAAATACCTTTTCAATTTCTCCTTAAAATTTATCTCAAAGTATCAGATTTTAATAACACAAGTCCATATCAAAAAGAATCAATATCTTTTCTTTGTTAGAAAAGTGGCAACATTTCATACCAGCAGAGCAGCATGGAATTCAAATGCCAAGAAGATAAACACAATGATTTAGAATTTAGCTCATACAAAAGTTACCTCTTTCACATTAACAAAGAGCCATTTTGAAGTAATCTAGGAAAAACTGGCTTTCAATTAAGCCTAAAGCATATACAAGTCAAGTCTAATTAGTCTGGACCTCTAAATATGATCTGCAATTATGAGATAAATCTACCCACAGAGATTTATTAAACCTTATCATTACTGAACTGAAACTTCAATGAGCCTGTGTTCAGCTGTACCCTGCAGTGACTGGCAAGGTTTTTCTAATCCTCTGGTTCCTTAAGTGCGTTTTCCAAACAAAATTCTATAGAAAGAAGAAAAAAAAAAATGGTGGAACAAAAAAACAGTGGAAAAAACAGTGGAACAAAAAAAAAAAAAAAAAACAGTGGAATTGCCAGTGGAAGTTGATTTAGTCAGTCCTTTTTGTTTTCATGGCCTCTATTTATGCTCTTCTGTTTCATAACCAGTGACAGCTAGAAATGACAGCAGCAGTGGCTCTGTGTTTATTTAGCAGAAGAAGGAAGGTCCTGCCTCTAATATCCATGTAATGCTATCATAAATGCTGCGATACTGTACCAATACAGTATGGTCACACAGGAGCAAAGAGATGTAGCAAGAATATGCTCTGAATATGTTCACTTTGATGTTACACTGATGACTAAAAGTAGTCCCTGAATGACCTAGATTGTAAAAGAAACATCAACTTAGCTTAATAAACTACCCACAGAAACTATCTCCAGAAAGAAGTCACATGCACTAGACAGAAACAATAGTTGATTGTTTAATTTTGTACCCAAAGTAAAATCTTCATAAAATATTGTCAAATGTTATCTTCCTATCTTGTTGACCAGGGAACTGGTTTCTTTGGATTTCTAGTAATTTCATGAAGAAAAAGAACCTTTGCTTAAGTGCCAGGATTTTTCTATTTATTTTTAAATGTATTGAGTAGTATGCTTAATAAGGTAAAGATGAGAAATGACTCATTTTTTTAACAAGTGTAAGAGATTTTCACAGTTGTTTTCTTGTTTTGTTTTTCTTTAATTTTTTTTTTTTTTTTTTTTTTTTTTAGTACACTGCTTAGCTCTGGCTTATGGTGGCGGCTGGGACTGAACTTGGAATCTGGGAGTCACAAGTGTTAAAATTGCTTGCATAGCCACTGTGTTACCTCCCCAGATATCTCTTCTTTCATTTTTAAAAAATGTGTTTTTAGTTTTTCTTTAACTGTCATGTTAAAATTCATCAACAGATTAATTCTGTCTCCCTTACAAATGTCTACTTGGTAGGTAACGGGAGTTTGGGATGATACAACGTTACGACACCCATACTCAAATTATATGGTAATCTTGATTTCTTACATAACATGAAACAATCTGGCAAATCAATGTTCCCTTAATAAATTGATACTAAAGTTAGAAAAAAATTAAAAATTTACCACACACAAGTAAATAAATCATGAAATCATTAGGTTGGTAACATGGGTGTCATTTGAGATCACTGACTGCTAATGAACACATCACTTGTGTAAAATCTTTTTTGACTTGGTACCTTTTCCCATCCTGAATGAAACTGACATGGTTTCTCTGGGGTCACAGAAAAAGCAAACAATAGCTTAAGGCTTGTGGTTTTGAAGTTGTGACAATCCTTGTAGGAGCAGCCATACTGTTACAATTTTTTTAAGCAACATAAATTTTGTACTTCTTTTTAAAATATTGATTAATGTACTGATTTGACAGAGACAAAGAGAAACTGAAAGAGAGTGGGAAGTTCAAGAGGGAGACACACATATTTATGTTATGTGCAAGTGTTGCTGTTAGCACTAGTGGCTTGGGTTTTTCATGTTATGAATTTCACCTGAATAATAATCTGGCAATAGATTTTTTTTTAGAGGGAATTTCATTACAACATTGGTTATTTTTGCCCATGGTGCTGACGGCCATACTTGAACTTGAGTCAGATGAACAGAAAAATAGGCACCTGCCCAGATAAGCTATCTTGCCAACTCTGACATTTGTTTCTTAGGTAAATAATGGACATTGAATGTCTATTTAACAAGAGTAGTTGTCAGTAGTGATGATGACATTGATGAAAATAATATTAAAACATATGAACTGATTTCTTTCTTTTTTTCAATATGCCTAGATTGCTCCCACTTAAGAGATTAGCTGTAAATTCTGTGAGCATGATGCTCTGCTCTGTCAAAGTTGTATTAATTTTAAAAAGGGAGTACATAGTAGATGTTGAAGATTTTAATATCTACTACCAGTATATATTGATTTATTACTTTGGATTGCCTCATCAGATTATAAATGAAAAAGCATATAAAATTTTAGCAGAAATCCCAACACCTATGGGCATCTAATCTTTGATAAAGGGGCCCAAAGGATTAAATGGAAAAAGGAGGCTCTCTTCAATAAATGGTGCTGGGAAAACTGGGTTGAAACATGCAGAAGAATGAAATTGAATCACTTTATCTCACCAGAAACAAAAATCAACTCCAAATGGATCAAAGACCTAGATGTCAGACCAGAAACAATCAAATACTTAGAGGAAAACATTGGTAAAACACTTTCCCACCTACACCTCAAGGACATCTTTGATGAATCAAACCCAATTGCAAGGAAGACTAAAGCAGAAACAAACCAATGGGACTACATCAAATTGAAAAGCTTCTTCACATCCAAAGAAACTATTAAACAAACAGAGAGACCCCTCACAGAATGGAAGAAGATCTTCACATGCCAGACATCAGACAAGAAACTAATCACCAAAATATATAAAGAGCTCAGCAAACTTAGCACCAAAAAAGCAAATGACCCCATCCAAAAATGGGCAGAGGAAATGAACAAAACATTCACCACAGAGGAGATCCAAAAGGCTAACAAACATATGAAAAACTGCTCTAAGTCACTGATTGTCAGAGAAATGCAAATTAAGACAACACTAAGATACCACCTCACTCCTGTAAGAATGGCATACATCAAAAAAGACAGCAGCAACAAATGCTGGAGAGGATGTGGGGACAGAGGAACCCTTTTACACTGCTGGTGGGAGTGTAAATTGGTACAGCCTCTGTGGAGAGCAGTCTGGAAAACTCTCACAAGGCTAGACATGGACCTTCCATATGATCCAGTAATTCCTCTCCTGGGGTTATACCCCAAGGACTCCATAACACCCAACCAAAAAGAGGTGTGTACTCCTATGTTCATAGCAGCACAATTCATAATAGCTAAAACCTGGAAGCAACCCAGGTGCCCAACAACAGATGAGTGGCTGAGAAAGCTGTGGTATATATACACAATGGAATACTATGCAGCTATCAAAAACAATGAACCCACCTTCTCTGACCCATCTTGGACAGAGCTAGAAGGAATTATGTTAAGTGAACTAAGTCAGAAAGATAAAGATGAGTATGGGATGATCCCACTCATCAACAAAAGCTGACTAAGAAGATGTGAAAGGGAAACTAAAAGCAGGACCTGATCAAATTGTAAGTAGGGCACCAAAGTAAAAACCCAGTGGTGAGGGGTAGACATGTAGCTTCCTGGGCCAGTGGGGGGTGGGAGTGGGTGGGAGGGATGGGTCACAGTCCTTTGGTGGTGGGAATGGTGTTTATGTACACTCCTAGCAAAATGTAGACATATAAATCAGTAGTTAATTAATATGAGAGGGGGAAATCAATTGTATGTCTCAAAGTTTCTCAAAAGACAAACTGAATCTTTTTAATATATAGGCTATGTATTTGATATGCGGACTCTCTCAAAAGCCTAGACCAAGTAGATTAGAAGCATCCAATAGCACAGCTATATACAAGATACTGGATAATGTACAGCAAACCATAACAAAGGGACTTTTCAAAGTTAACCCAATTAACAAATAATGTGATGATAATATTAACTATCAATTGTCTTTTTGAGCCCTAAGACAGCAGGAACCTCACATCTTCACTATAGAGCCCCTACTTCCCCCAGTCCTGGAACCCTTGGATAGGGCCCACTTTCCCGTATGCATCTCCCAATCCAAACCAAATAATATTGCATCCGCCGATCACAACCTAACCAAAGCCAACAATTGCCACCTCAACATGCTTCACCTCAGGCTGTATCCAGAGACTTCACGTGTGGAATGACAACCCTTCAGCTTCATTACTCAGGTGAGACCTTTCCTTTTATAGTACACTCTAATTTCATCTCAGGTAGTTCACTTTCTAACAAAGTCTCATAACCTAGATATACACCAGTTTCTGTGAGAGAGAGAGCTTATGTGCACACGTATCCATAAACTACTGCAAAATATATACCTGAAAGCAGAAGTACACTAGATTTTGCAGTGAGTACCTCCCTAACACTTCCTCTCCACTATTCCAAGCTTGGGATCCATGATTGCTCAACAAATTGTTTGGCTTCATATGTTAACTCTCTTTTCAATCACCAGGTTCCAGATGCCACCAGGATGCTGACTAGGCTTCCCTGGATTGAAGACCCCACCAATGTGTCCTGGAGCTCAGCTTCCCCAGACACACACCTTACTAGGGAAAGAGAGAGGCAGACTGGGAGTATGGACCGACCAGTCAACGCCCATGTTCAGCAGGGAAGCAATTACAGAAGCCAGACCTTCTACCTTCTGCATCCCTCAACGACCCTGGGTCCATGCTCCCAGAGGGCTAGAGAATGGGAAAGCTATCATGGGAGGGGGTGGGTTATGGGGATTGGGTGTTGGGAATTGTGTGGAGTTGTACCCCTCCTACCTTATGTTTTTGTTCATTAATCCTTTCTTAAATAAAAAATTTAAAAAAAAATTAGCAGAGATATGTGCTAAACACTTTCTCTATTAAATACAGAGGTCAAGAAAATGACCATCAAGGGTGGGGCAGTAGCTCAGCCCGTTAGGTACACATGGTGCTAATTAAGCACAAGGACTGGTGTAAAGATCCCAGTTCCAACCCCCGGCTCCCCACCTGCAGGGGAGTCGCTTCACAAGCAGTGAAGCAGGTCTGCAGGTGTCTGTCTTTCTCTCCCCCTCTCTGTCTTCCCCTCCTCTCTCCATTTCTCTCTTTCCTATCCAACAACAATGAAATAAAAAACAACAATAATTATAACCACAACGATAAAACAACAAGGACAAAATAAAGGGGGGGAAGAATAGCCTCCAGGAGCTATGGATTTGTGGTGCAGGCACCAAGCTCCAGAGACAATGTTAGAGGCAAAAAAAAAAAAAAAAACAGAAAGAAAAGAAAATTACATCATTCTTGCAGGTACATTTTTGCTGTTTGATGCATGCTTCATTAAAAAAAAGTCAATTATAGATTTCTATTGCATTTAGTTAAATTAATAAGTATTTAGGCCCCACACCTATGGACATCTAATCTTCGACAAAGGGGCCCAGACTATTACATGGGGAAAGCAGAGTCTCTTCAACAAATGGTGTTGGAAACAATGGGTTGAAACATGCAGAAGAATGAAGCTGAATCACTGTATTTCACCAAATACAAAAGTAAATTCCAAGTGGATCAAGGACTTGGATGTTAGACCAGAAACTATCAGATACTTAGAGGAAAATATTGGAAGAACTTTTTTCCGCATAAATTTTAAAGACATTTTCAATGAAACGAATCCAATTACAAGGAAGACTAAGGCAAGTATAAACCTATGGGACTACATCAAATTAAAAAGCTTCTTCACAGCAAAAGAAACCACTACCCAAATCAAGAGACCCCTCACAGAATGGGAGAAGATCTTTACATGCCATACATCAGATAAGAGTTTAATAACCAACATATATAAGGAGCTTACCAGACTCAACAACAAGACAACAAATAACCCCATCCAAAAATGGGGGGAGGACATGGACAGAATATTCACCACAGAAGAGATCCAAAAGGCCGAGAAACACATGAAAAAATGCTCCAAGTCTCTGATTGTCAGAGAAATGCAAATCAAGACAACAATGAGATATCACTTCACTCCTGTGAGAATGTCACACATCAGAAAAGGTAACAGCAGCAAATGCTGGAGAGGTTGTGGGGTCAAAGGAACCCTCCTGCACTGCTGGTGGGAATGTCAATTGGTCCAACCTCTGTGAAGAACAGTCTGGAGAACTCTCAGAAGGCTAGAAATGGACCTACCCTATGACCCTGCAATTCCCCTCCTGGGGATATATCCTAAGGAACCCAACACATCCATCCAAAAAGATCTGTGTACACATATGTTCTTGGCAGCACAATTTGTAATAGCCAAAACCTGGAAGCAACCCACGTGTCCAACAACAGATGAGTGGCTTACCAAGTTGTGGTATATATACACAATGGAATACTACTCAGCTGTAAAAAATGGTGACTTCAGCGTTTTCAGCCGATCTTGGATGGACCTTGAAAAAATCATGTTGAGTGAAATAAGTCAGAAACAGAAGGATGAATATGGGATGATCTCACTCTCAGGCCGAAGTTGAAAAACAAGATTAGAAAAGAAAACACAAGTCGAACCTGAAATGGAATTGGAGTATTACACCAAAGTAAAAGACTCTGGGGTGGGTGGGTGGGTGGGGAGAATACAGGTCCATGTAAAATGATGAATTAAATAGTGGGGGGGGTTGTATTGCTAAATGGGAATCTGGGGAATGTTATGCATGTAAAAAAAAAAAAAAGAAGTAGAAACGCAAAGCAGAAATTGACTGAGTTTGGAGTATGGCACCAAAGTAAGAAAGCAGAAGTATACTAGAGTTTGCAGGGAGTACCTCCCTAATACTACCTCTCCACTTTTCCAAGCTTTGGGTCCATGATTGCTCAACAATTTGTTTGGCTTTGTATGTTAACTCTCTTTTCAGTCACCAGGTTCCAGGTGTCATCAGGATGCCGGCCAGACTTCCCTGGATTGAAGACACCACCAATGTGTCCTGGAGCTCAGCTTCCCCAGAGACCCACCCTACTAGGGAAAGAGAGAGGCAGACTGGGAGTATGGACCGACCAGTCAACGCCCATGTTCAGCGAGGAAGCAATTACAGAAGCCAGACCTTCTACCTTCTGCAACCCTCAATGACCCTGGGTCCATGCTCCCAGAGGGATAGAGAATGGGAAAGCTATCGGGGGAGGGGGTGGGATATGGAGATTGGGCGGTGGGAATTGTGTGGAGTTGTACCCCTCCTACCCTATGGTTTTGTTAATTATTCCTTTCTTAAATAAAAAATAAAAAAAATAAAAATAAAAAAAATAAAAAAAAAGAAGGCTAGAAATGGACCTACCCTATGACCCTGCAATTCCTCTCCTGGGGAAAAAAAAAAAAAATTAATAAGTATTTATTGACTAGTGCTTAAGGACATTATCTTAAGAAATGAGTTAATGAAAACAATATGTTTACACAATAGCAAAATGAAGACTTGATGAAGGTTATGACCTGATTATTATATTAATTATTGTCTTCATGCATCTTAACACAGAAGACATGTTAAGATGTTTTCTTCACTTAAATATTTTTATTATCTTTATTGTTTATTGGGCAGAAACAGCCAGAAATAAAGAGGGAAGGGGGTGATAGAGAGGGAGAGAGGCAGAGAAACTTCTGCAACACTGCTTCACCACTCGCAAAGCTTTCCTACTGCAGGTGGGAACCAAGGGCTCAAACCCACGTCCTTGTGCATTGTAATATGTGCACTCAACCAGGTGCACCACCACCAGGCCCCAGATGTTTCCTTTGATCATATTTCGTTTCTACTAAGTCTGTATATGTCAGCTATCTTCATTCTCACCCAACAAGAAATCCAATCTCTAAATAGGTTTTTGTAAAGTTACCTCCAAACCTACTAACTTGTTTCAATGTTTATTCCTTTTGTTTTCTACTTCAGTTAAGCCCTTGGATTTTGCAGACACCAATCACAAGGAGATTAAAAATTGTACACATGAATCAGTACACACACACAAAAAGTGGAAGAACCTTCTTTAACTCACTGTAACTATGCCCCTCCAAGCCCATATTATTCCATCACTGCACATTTTCATTTATAAAAGGAATAGGTAAAGAAGAACCCACAATTGTACTGAGTCATTTTAGCAATTGACCTGGTTATATGAAGAGAGAAAAATGAGTGTTTGAGTCTTTCTGGGAAAAGAACAGAGAAAGCATTACATATACAATGGGCCTTCTTTACTGAGTACATGAGTATTATATTAACTGTCACACTAACCTTATGGAGCAGGTCATATGTGACATGTGCTTCTTCTTCTAGCGTTTGCCCTTCTTCAGTAGCCAGTCAACAGCGTCAGGTTGAAAGTTGTCAGGAGCTGCTTGTTGCTGGCTTTGAAAGTGACTGGGATCCATGTGGATTCAGTCGGCTAGGAAGGATCGTCAGTTTCCCCAATGAATGGGTACTCACGGGATGCACCACGAGAAGGTGGATCCAATGATATGTGCTAGGATGTGAGATTATGAAGTAAAGGAAAGATGTCCAGATCATTACCATTCTCTTTGAATTTGTTTAATGTGTATTACATTTATCCTCCAGTCAACTGAAAGTATAGGAAATAAATTTAATTTCAATTTAATTTTCATTTTTAAAAATAACATTAAAAAAAAATTAGAGAAGGGTTGGTGGTGGCTTCTGATCGAGCACACATGTTACAATGCTCAAGGACCCAGGTTCAAGCCCCTGCAGGGGGAAATCTTTGTGAGTAGTTGAAGCAGTACTACAGCTGTATTTCTGTCTTTTTTCTCCTCTCTCTTTTTTTTAATGTCTCTTTTTAAAAATTATTTTTGTTATTTTTATTTACTGGATAGAGACAGCCAGAAATCAAGAGGGGAGGAGGAGGTAGAGAGAGTCTCTCCTCTGTCTCCCCTTTCCCTCTCGATTTCTGATTGTTTCTATCCAATAAATAAATACAGATAACTAAAAATTAAAAAAACTAGAGTACTTCTTCTCAGCTCTGAGAAAAATTTCCAGATACCTGTCACAGAAAGATGAGAAATTTCACCCAGGTGTCAACAACTGTTCTGTAAACCATTACCTCCACACCAACAAAATGATTTAAAAAAATAAATAAATAAAATCATTTTATTGTGGGCAATAATTATTTTCAAGACAGGTGATATTACTTGTCTATTTTTTTATTGTTTCATGATAGGCATAAGCTCACCATACTTTTCACCAAGCTATCATGGAGAATATCTTACTAGAGACCAGGCGGTAATGTACTGTGTTAAATGCACATAGTACTAAGCGCAAGGACCCGTGCAAGAATCCAGGTTCAAGCCTTCAGCTCCCCACCTGTGGGGGCGTCACTTAGTGAGCAGTGAAGCAGGTCCGCACATGTCTATCTTTCTTCCTATCTTCCTCCTCTCTCAATTTCTCTCTTTCCTATCTAAAAAAAAAAAAAAATGTAAGAAATCGAAAAGAAAAAAAAAAGGCTACAGGAGCAGTGGATTTATAGTGCAGGCACCAAGCCCAACTCTGAAGGAGAGAGTGAGAGACAGACAGAGAGAAAGGGAGGGAGAGAGAGAAGGAGAGAGAGAGAGAGAGAGAGAGAGAGAGGGAACCTTCCTAGTAGCAGTGGGATAATGATTGCACAAATAGAATGTGTAGTGAGAAGAAATGACAAAGCCAAGGAGGTGGACTGGGTTTAGTGTATTGCACTAAAGTAAAGGACTCTGGGAAGTGGGGAAGGGTTGAGGTCCTGGTACCCGATGACAGAGGAGGACTTAGTGGCAATTGAATTGTTATGTGGAAAACTGGGAAATGTTACACATGTACAAACTATTATATTTTATTTTTTGTTACTGTTGACTATAAACCATTAATCTCCCCCAATAAAAAAGCCAAGGAGGGCAATATAAAGGATAGGGAGCAGAAATTAGAATATTTGGGAATTTGGAAACAGACATATTTGTATCTATATTGATCTACCATATAGAAAGATGACAGAAAATGTTTATACCACCTTTCAAAACAAGTTTAAAAGGACTGAACAATAA
Source organism: Erinaceus europaeus (assembly GCF_950295315.1). NCBI lineage: Eukaryota > Metazoa > Chordata > Mammalia > Eulipotyphla > Erinaceidae > Erinaceus > Erinaceus europaeus. Next base: position 136,214,806 of record NC_080165.1, on the reverse strand, counting down.
AATTATAGTTAAAGTGGCTATTGATCAAGAAGTTCTAGAATACAAGAAGTCACTGTGTTTAGGAATAAATATGATTATATAAAAATAAGCACTTTGGCAATAGGTATTGGACCATTAACATTTACCTATTTAGTTTTTTTTTACACTAACAACAAACAAAAAGCAAGTAAACACAAAAGAAAATTCATAAAGTACTAGCCAAAGAATGTCTGCATAATACACGGACAAAGCAGCTACATTTCATTATTTGATAACAGAACATATCTACTTTTTTATCAAAGGCCATTATTTCCCTTGATAATAAATTTTAAAAGAAATCCATTTAGCATAAGACCAAGCAACCTTTATAGCTCAAAGGCTCCTAGACTATACAGGACAGAACAATAATTGGTGTTCATGGACATGACCCTGAATCATCAAGAAACATTGTCATTCAGTGTATTCTATTTCATAAAGCAGGACTGTCTAATCCATTAAGAATATGAATGTAAGTGAGTTCAAAATAGATGACTGGCATTTTTAGTAATGTCTAGTGTCAGCAGGAGAAGAATCAGCAGTATGACAGGAGACATTTAGTGGACCAGAGAAGCAACATGACAGCTGGACAGAGGGGTGGTAGGTGGTTTCAGATTGATGGAGAAGGGCCAGTCGCCAAAAGACCAAGACTGGAAACATCTGCACCAGGAAAAAAAAAGTATACTAGAGAATTTCATTCTTCTGCTAGGAAATGTTGGGAAAATTTCAGGGCAGAAAGAGATGCATAATTCTTTTTACTATTTGCTTCCATTCTGTATTAGCGGCATGCTTGTCCAATAATTAATTTCTAGGCACCAATAACATTGCTGCATTTTCTTGACACATTATATCCAGTGATCTTCAAAACAAACCTAGGAGCTGAACATCATTATGTCCATGTTATAAGCTTGAGAAATTTGTCCAAGGCTGCATGATTATATATATAAAACTACTTAATGACAGAGATAGAATTGGAGATCAGAACTCACTGAGTGCCAAGTTTGAATTTCAGATGAATTCAAGAATTAAAGCCAAAAGCTATGGAATAACAAGGAGAGGGTGTATAGTCTATGAATGTTAACAGTTTATATTTCTAATTGAATTTTTTTTCAAGACTACAGATGTAGAAGAGTAAAGAAAGACCTCCTGAAATGCAGGACCAGAAAATGTTTCTGCTTATTCAGTCATCAAAAGTTATAAGTATATTAATGAAAAAAAAATTGTGAATGGGATCCTTTCTATTTGCAAAATTTCATTAACTGAATCTTTGCTAGCTTTAAACAACTCAATGTTATATTTTTATTGATTATTCATCCCAAACTCTATTGAGTTTTTAACTAGAATATTTCTCTCTTCTATTTCAGGTTCATTATACTGAATTTTCATGATATTCTGAGTTAAAAGAATTTAACTTCTCCCTGGGTAGATGGCTCCACCATGTGTCCTGAAGCCCCACCTCTCCAGATCCCTGCCCTACTAGAGAAAAATAGAGACAGGCTGGGAGCACAAGATGACCAGCCAGCTCCCATGTTCAGTGGAGAAGCAATTACAGAAGCCAGACCTTCCACCTTCTGCATCCCATAATGACCCTGGGTCCATACTCCCAGAGAGATAGAGAAGAGGGAAGTTATCAAGGAAGGGGATTGATATGGAGCTCTGGGGGGGGGGGGGGAAATTGTGTAGAAATGCACCCCTCTTACCCTATAGTCTTGTCAATATTTCAATTTTATAAATAAAAATTAAAAAAATAAATTAACTTCATTGAGTATTAACTAGATGTTCTGAGAAGTTGGAGACTGTATCTGAGAAATTGGAGACACACAAACTCTAAATTAGGGGGCAGGGCAGTAGCGCAGCAGGTTAAGTGCACATAAACCGGCTAAAGGATTCCGGTTCAAGCCCCTGGCTCCTCACCTACAGGGGAGGTTGCTTCACAAGTGGTGAAGCAGGTCTGCAGGTGTCTATCTTTCTCTCCCCCATCTCTGTCTTCCCCTCCTCTCTCGATTCCCCTCTGTCCTGTCCAGCAACAATAGCAATGTCAGCAATAACATCAAGGGCAACAAAAACGGAAAAAAAAAATGGCCTCCAGTAGCAGTGGATTTGTAGTGCAGGCACCAAGCCTGGGCAATATCCCCAGAGGCAAAAAAAAAAAAAAAAAAAACCCTAAAATTGTCCCTAAGTGACAAATACAACTACCCTAGAAGATGATCAAGCACCATCAGAGTCTTTTTCACAAAATTCCAGTATGGGTGCTCCTACAGGTGTTAAACATTTGAGATATGTTTAATCAAAAAACCTACTAAGATGGCTTAGTAGAAATAGCTTCAATTTTTTTTCTCAAGACATTATTTCCCAGATTGTGACCAATAGAGAAGGTGTTACTAAAGTGATTGAAAATCACCTTGACATAAAATTGTTTTAGTCTCTCTTTTTATGTTTATATCCACATCAGTGTTTCTAAAGTTGGTATTTTGTTTAAAAGGGAGAAGTGCTAAAAATAGCAAAATGATGAACTGGAAGTGATGCCCACAGTAAATTACACATATTACCATGTGTGAGGAACTGGGTTCAAGTCCCCAGTCTTCACCTTCTGGGGGTAAGCTTCACATGTGGTGGAGCAGTGCTGTAGGTGTTTCTCTTCCTCTTTGCTTCTCTTTCTACCTTCCCTATTTCTCTTCATCTCTATAAAGACAACACACTTAAAATGACTCTAACAGACTTAAATTAATAAAGAAAAATATTACTCAGACCTACAGGGAAGTAGAGGTTACATAGGCTCCTAAGCTGAGTATGGGCCCCAGATCAAATTGATGGGGTCTTCAGTCAACAATATGTACACACCTTTCCAATATTTGGGAGCTACTCTCTTCCCTGATCCAGCTTGATAGCCCTTTTTCCATCCAGGGCATCATCTCCCCAGACAATAACTTGGGTCCACCTGTATATCAGAGGTCAGGCTCAGGAAAAAACTAGTATAGTCATGGGCCCTTGGGAATATAACTTAAAATAGGCTAACTATCTGCAAAATGGAGACCCCAAATCTTCATCTGCAACATTCCAGCCTTTAGGTTCATGATTAGTCAACAACTTGTTCGCTCTATATGTTAACTCTTTTTTTCACCCACCAGATTCCAGATGCTAGCATGATGCCAACCGGTCTTCCCTGGGCAGACAAGCTCACCAATGTGTCCTGGAGCCCTGCTTCCCCAGAGCCCTGCCCCACTAGGGAAAGAGAGAGGCAGGCTGGGAGTATGGATCAACCTGCCAACAGCTATGTTCAGTGGGGACACAATTACAGAAGCCAGACCTTTCATCTTCTGCACACCATAATGACTCTGGGTCCATACTCCCAGAGGGATTCTTCTTCTTCTAGCGTTTGCCCTTCTTCCGTAGCCAGTCAACAGCATTAGGTTGAAAGCTGTCAGGAGCTGCTTGTTGCTGGCTTTGAAAGTGACTGGGATCCATGTGGATTCAGTCGGCTAGGAAGGATCATCAGTTTCCCCAATGAATGGGTACTCACGGGATGCACCACGAGAAGGTCGATCCAATGCATCCCCCCAGAGGGATAAAGAATAGAAAAACTATCAAGGGATGGTATGGGATATGGAGTTCAGGTGGTGGGAATTGTGTGGAGTTGTACCCCTCTTATCCTTTGTTTTTTGTCAGTGTTTCCTTTTATAAATAAAAATTTAAAAAATAGTTTAATGTGGTCAGTTTCCAAAGCAATTCGGCAAGAGGTTCTCTGTCCGTCAGATATGTAAAGTTGGCTACAAGTACATCGAAATATAGAATCATGGGACAAATTTTGAGGCAGTTTTTATTTGTTTATGAAACTAAAGTACTAGTAAGACCTTACCCTAAATACAATTCTATCATGCAAAGTCTTTTGTTTAAATTTTTATATTAATAACTTACCCTGAGAATCACTAAATTCATCCATCTAAGAAACAGAGACAAAAAATTCCACATACAATGGCATTAGTGGATTAGTGTTGGATTCATGCGGCATGAAGAACGGTCATTATATAGGGAAGGGGAGGTGGGATGAGTGGTCCTCCTTGACAGAATGACCTTGTTTAATGCCCTCTGTGCCATCACCCCTCCATTCTTGATCAACCAATTCCATTTATCATTCTAATTAGGCAGCATCTTGCCAGCTCAATCAGCCTCAATTACTTTAGGCCTCATTAGTGACTGACATTCTGTAACAAGTGCATCTTTGAAGGAGCAAGGTCAGATAAATAAGTTGAGTAGACAGAGAGAGAAGCACATTTGTATTTCTGTAATGCCTTTAGTTTTGGCAAGATATTCAAACTTGTTATTCAGTGGCCCGATGATTCCTTTATGGTTATAAAATACTGTTTCCATGTAGAGTCATTAAAATATTTTTAAAAGTTGGGAGCTAAAACAGATCACTTAAAGCAATGTTTACATTTGCAAGCAATAGTCATCTATCATTGGCATTAATCCTCCCATAATGTTTACTCTTGATACATTTAAGGTGATTTAGTAAAATAAAAAAAGAAAGAAAAAAAATCCCTTCAAATTTGATTGTCATTGGTTGGTATCGTCATCATGTATATTTATTTCCCCCGAAAGAAACATGTAATGTCACGAAACACTGCATTTTAATGACTTCTGATAAATGTTTATATCTAAAGGCTTTATTGATGATATCTGTGAAGTGCAAATCACAGTTTTAGACACAATTATGACTATGAGACACATCTGTATGTGGTCAAGTTATAAAATATTATGTGAAAAGAAGTATTATTGCAAGAAGTATTATGGCAATATTATTGCCATTTATCAAATTTTAGTCACGTAAGTTTAATATTAAAAATTAAAATTTGCTTTTTCCCCATTTTTATTGACCTTGTTGTTATTATTATTATTAATGTTGTTGATTGATAGGACAGAGAGAAATTGTGAGAGGAGGGGAAGACAGAGGGGGAAAGATAGACACCTGCAGACCTGCTTCACCACCTGTGAAGCGACTTCCCTGCAGGTGGGCAGCCAGGGGCTCAAAAACCGGGATCCCTGCACTGGTCCTTGTGTTTTACACCATGTGCACATAACCCACTGCACTACCGCCCGGCTAATAAAATTTTCTTTCTTTTTTTAAATTTTTTAAAACTTTTCTTAAATCATTTTTATTTATTTATTGGGTAGAGACAGGTAGAAATTGAGAAGGAAGGGGGTGATAGAGACGGAGAGAGACAGACACCTGCAGCCCTGTCTCACCACTTGTGAAACTTTCCCCCTGCATTTGGGGACCAGGGAATGGAACCTGAATCCTTGTGCATTGTAACATGTGTGCTCAACCAGGTGCACCACCACCTGGCCCCCAAATTTTCCTTTTTTAAGTGTAGGTCTGGAATGTGCCTATATGTCAGGTAAGAAGTCTCCTGTGGATTGGTGTACTTTAACGATGACTCTTTAGTCACTATCAGGCCACCTCATAAGCTGGGGCCATATTCAAGGAGTCCTGAGATTCCCAAACAGACATGATGGGCCTAGACATTGAATAAATCCCTCTCTCCATTGTCACCAGTCATTCCTAGCAGGAACAACACAATAGACTCCTTTGTGGGCCCTCATAGGACCTTGCCCTCAACTTGGATGAACAATGGTAGAGAATGTTCCATCCTCTGAAGGGAGGCAGGACAACATACTCTATGCTACACCTGAGGAAGATAGGTCCTGATATTGGGGCAGCTTGGAATGTTCCTACTTATGACCACAGAATGTGAGCTCAGATCTACAGGGATGCAGAGGTCACATAGGCCCCTAAGCTGAATATGGGCCCCAGATCACATCAAATTGATGGGGTTTACAGTAAGAAATATTTATGCACCTTTTCCATATTTGGGAGCTATTCTCTTGCCTGATCCAGCTTTCTGGTCCTTCTGCCAGCCATGACACCACCTCCCCAGACAATAATTAGGATCCACCTGCATATCAGATTTCAAGCTCAGGCAAAAAAAAAAAAAAAAAAAAAAAAAACACTAGTATAGCCACAGGCCCTTTGGAATATAACTAAAATATGCTTACTAGCCATGTACAAAATGGAGGACCCCCCCAACTTTTCATCTGCAATATTCCTAACAAAAATACAATTTTTTTGGCTTGTATGTTAATTCTCTTTTCAACCACCAGTTTTCAGATGCTAGCATAATGCTGACCAGACTTCCCTGGACATACAACCCCACCAATGTGTCCTGGAGCTCCGCTTCCCCAGAGCCCTTCCCCACTAAGGAAAGAGAAAGACAGGCTGGGAGTATGAATCGACCTGTCAACACCCATGTGCAGCAGAGAAGCAACTACAGAAGCCAGACCTTCAACCTTCCGCATCCCACAATGACCTTGGGTCCTTACTTCCAGAGGATTAAAGAATAAGAAAGCTATCAGGGGAGGGGATGGGATACAGAGTTCTGGTGGTGGGAATTGGGTGGAGTTGTACACCTCTTATCCTATGGTTTAGTCAATGTTTCGTTTTTATAAATAAATAAATAAATACATACATAAATAGATGTTTCCTGTGTTTCAGTTTCAATAGCCAATACATATTCAGCAATTTCTTAATAATAAAGAAAAAGTTAATGGGCTATAACATACTCAATTTAATAATCTGATGATTAATAAATATTTACATGTATCAGTAATAAATGACTGAATTGCTTTCAAAAAATATTTGCCTTCTAGGGAAATGCATAATATATATTATATATATGCATAATATAAAAACAGCCATACATAAATCCGTGTATTAGCATAACAGCAAGGAATAAAACTCTAAACAAGTCTATCATGAATGGAATCACAAATGAGGTGAGATTTATAGAATCTTTGAAAGATACAGATATGTTTAAAAGTTGAATAGATCAAAAGGGAATAAATGGAGATGAGTATCATCCTCAGCCTAAGGAAACAATGTCAAGAAGAGGAATAGGGTCACCACTGATCCAGTAGGAATAGAGTGGGTCACAGAAGCTTTCTGAAAACTGGGAGCAGAAGTCAGACATGAAGGGCCTTGAGTGTATAGATGAAGTCCATATCCCCCAGGCTGTGTTCTCAAGCGTAGATCTTGTCATTAACTAACTACAGATACCAACCAAGGTCTGAAGCTGCAACCTTTGTTCTTCAAGCTTTGCCTGTGTGTCTCTATTCTCCTTGACACTGGTGAATAACCTAGGCTATTTATAAAGGAAATTCAACCTAGGTTTGTGGTTCTGGCTTTGAGTACACATATTTTATTAATTCCATATACTGTGATCAGGAGCAAACACTACACATTGCTGTCAGCCTTGTATTTTATTTCTTTAGATCAGTCCAGTCAGAATGATTATTATTATTGGTATTGGTATTTTTGTTGTTGTTATTGTTATTATTTTGTAGCTTTTATAAGCTCTTATGGAAAATTACACTTTTCATTATGGCTATACATTTTAATTGGAATAAACATTAGTAAAAAATATATATAAATATAGAAAGGTGTCCTTAGTAGAAGCAACATTAGGCACATTCCTTGCATGCGTGAGATAATGGGTTTTGATTCCTGACAGCTTATAAGATGATTGGGTGCTGCTCAGGTCCTTCTCAGTTAAAAAAAATACTCCAAGAAACATGGTGGGCAAAGAGAGAGACAGTCTGGATCGAAATGCCAACAGCCATGTTCATTGGGGAAACAATTACAAAAGCCAGACCTTCCACCTTCTGCACCCCTGGGTCCTGGGTCCACACCCCCAGAGTGATAAAGAATAGGGAAGCTATCAAGGGAGAGGATTCTATATGGAGTTCTGGGGGTGGGCACTATGTGGAGATATACCCCTCTTAGTTTTGTCAATATTTCCATTTTATAAATAAATTAAAAACAAATCCATGATACTATCTCTACAGACTTACTGTTATTTGTTCAACAATTTCAATAGTTGTGCATTCAATTTTTTCTATCAAGCAAACTAAAAACACTTTCAGGACTCTTCTAACCAACGAATCACAATATCCAATGCACCATCATAATTGGTAAAAAAATATCTTATAATAATTATCATTTTTACACGTGTGAGCTAACAGACTCTCTGTGACAAACTAGACACATCTAAAAGATATGTTGTCCTGTCAAACTATGAAAACAAGATATTCAGGGGACTGGGTAGTGGCACATCTGGTTGAGCACACATGTTCCAATGTGTAAAGATCTGGGTTCAAGGCCCTGATCCCCACCTGCAAGGAGAAAGCTTCATGAGTAGTGAAGCAGGGCTGCAAATGTCTCTCTGTCTCTCTCCTTCTCTATCTCCCCCTATCCTCTCAATTTCTGGCTGTCTGTATCCAATAAATAATGATAATAAAAAAATTTAAAAAACTAAAAAACAAGATATTCAGCGCATAAATCGATGTGTCAATACATTAAGCTTAATGACCTGACAAGACTAGCTGAACTTAATGTTTAACTTGATATTACTTTCTTTAACATTTGATTATTAATGACAGAGTAGTAGAGAGAGAAGCAGACTATCATGTCAGCCCATCTGATGCCAAGGACTGAACTCAGGACCATACAATTCAGAGTCTAATGTTGTGTCCACTGAGCCACTCTCCAGGATGCTAACCTCTTATACCAATTAGCAATAAGAGGTCAGTGAGGTGATTCATTAGTAGAGTTCTTGCCTTCCATGTTTGAGGCTTTGGGTTCCACCCCTGGGACTAGATAGTGTCACAAAGTCAAAACTTGTAGACATTCATGAATGCTTGAGTTTTGTTCTCTATTTCTCTCTAATAATAAAAACAAGCATAAAAATGCCAAAATTTAAAAGTAAGCAAGAAAATGCTTATGTACTTGATGTTTGTCAATTGGTTCAGTAAGCTATATCATATGACTGCATCATCACAAAGCAGAAAATAAGGTTCCTGCTGATTACATAAAGTATGTGTGTATGTTTGTTTCTCTGCCCTTCCAACCCCAGATTTAGAAAATTAACACTCACTTCTAAATCTGCTCTAAGAATGTAGAACTAGTTTCTTTGTTTATCATCTTCTCCAGCAGCCCCTCCAGAGTTTAGATACATGCATGTGTTGTAAGTTCTTTCTAACCATTACTCAATCTTTAACCTTTTTCTCTTTCTTTCTTTCTCTCTCTCTTTCTTTCTTTCTTTCTTTCTTTCTTTCTTTCTTTCTTTCTTTCTCTCTCCCTTCCTTCCTTCCTTCCTTCCTTCCTTCCTTCCTTCCTTCCTTCCTTCCTTCCTTCCTTTCTTCCTTCCTTCCTTTAAGGTTATTGCTTATTTATGGGACTCATTGCCTGCATTATGAATCCACTGCTCCTGTGGCCACTTTTTCTTTTTTTTTCTTTTCATAGTACAGAGAGAAATTGAGAGAAGAGGAGGAATAGGGAGAGAGAAAGACACCTATAGATCTGCTTGTGAAGCGACTCCCCCACACACACACAAGTGGGGATCCGGGGGCTGGAACCTGGATCCTGGCGCTGGTCCTTGCCTCTTCTACTATGTGCACTTAGCCTGGTGCACCACCTCCCCACCCCACATCTTTAACCTTTATAATGTAACAGTTGTTTCTTTTGCTATAGTCCTGAACTGGTTAATGCAACACCAACTCTCTTCCTGTGTCTCTCAAGAGCACTGAATAGTGGTCCAGGAGGTGGCGCAGTGGATAAAGCATTGGACTCTCAAGCAGGAGGTCCTGAGTTCAGTCCCCGGCAGCATATGTACCAGAGTGATGTCTGGCTCTTTCTCTGTCCCCCTATGCTTCTCACTAGTAAATAAATAAAATATTCTTTTTTAAAAAAAGCACTCAATATATGTAACCTAGTAAATATCAGGGAAAAGGCTGTTGTGCTGCTCATTTGAAACATTGGTCCTTCCTTGATGGAAAAAACACACTGAAACAGATCCAGTGGCGAGTATAAATCAGTTTTGTTCACACCCCTCAAAAGCTGCCAACCAGAGCAGTTGATGGATGGAAAATTATGTGTGAAAATTTTTCCAGTTGTTTGTACCAATTGAAAAAAAAAATCCTATAAAGAGAATCATGATAATAAATAGTGGGAAGCAAGTAAGTAATTCAGCAAAAGGCACTGACCCAGATAATATCTTTGCTCTTAGCAGTGTTAAATAACAACCTGCAAAATCATATAGAAAGTTTATCCTTAATGGGTTATGTTTTCCTATATAGGAAATTACATACCCATTTTATATCTTAAGTATTAACGTGTGAGAATGCTAATTTTTTTCTCGAACTGTTAAACACAAGATACAGACTGGGTAGTTTGGTTGCTAACCGACATGTATGACATTAGAGAAATACAGATGACACTAAAATTTTCTTGGGACAATATGGAACATTTATGTTTTAGGGAAAAAAAATGAACTTTTCTGACTATATTTCTGTGATCACATACTTCTCAATTAAGACATGAGAAAAATGTGAAGATGTTAAAATTCTAAGATAGCACATGTGAGTCAATTAACCAAAACAAGTAAACAGCCACAGAAAAAAAGCCTTTGCAGGATGGTAAACATAATAGCCCTCCTGTATAGTGCGCAGCTCTATTGTGGGTGAACCCAGCTTCAAGCCTGGGCCCCACCACACTGGAGGAAGCTTGTTTGCTGTGGCATATTTTCTGCTCTCTCTACAGTTTTGTATCTATCTATAACTACTATGCTTTGTTCTGAGTTTGAAGCTCCAGAGACTGCAAATAAAATAAACAATCAGAAACCTTCATGAACACCCAAAATCATCCTCTCAAAGATTTTTCCATCCTTGCTTGTGAATTATTTTTTCATATGCAATTTTAAATGTTTGTATTACTGAGGAACAAGTGTATTAACAGTAATAATTAAAGTAACACTTTAATGCATATTTATTCCATTGCCTAGAAGTCTAGTAAAGATGTCTGGGTTACAGAAGGCAAAGATCTAAACACTGGTTTGTCAGATAGACTTTATTTCCACTGCCTATTCACAAGAAGCAGATGTGGCTTCCTGGAGCCGTGCATGGATAATGGGTCTCAGGCTTCATCAAAGTTCAGTCAGCAAAACCTTTGATTTGTTGCTGGAGTCTGACATTAGCATGAGTAGAACAGTTGTGGAGGGTCTCAATCTACATACTTTCAAAAACAACACGTTTATAGATTAAAGAGGTAAATAAATTTGGAATTATAGACTAAGAAGATTATGAACCACAAATTTGAAAATGACATCATGCCATTCATCATTTTTTTAAATATGATGCTATGTGAAGTGGAAAAATTCTTCATCTGTCTGGGGAGATGTGTATCTCTTATTTAGAAAAATGCCTGTTTAGTTCTTTGGCCTACTTTTGCTTTTTATTTGCCTACTTTTTCTTTTTCTTTTTTTCCATTTGAGCTGTATCAGTTCTTTGTTTATGTTTGATATCAGTTGCTTGTTTGATGTGTGCTGTAGAAATATCTTCTCCAGTTACTAGGTTCCCTGCTTATCCTTGTGTAGTTTGCTTTCGATGCAAAGAAGCTTTTTTAATTTGTTATAGTCCCACTTATTTATATGTCTGTTCATTTTGCATCCCCATAGACTCAAGTATCCAAATACATTTTTGATGTTAAGATCCTGCAATACTTTGCTGATATTTTCTTCTATATACTTTACAGTTTCTGGTCTAATATACAAATCTTTGATCTGATTCTTGTGTATGGTGTTAAATGACGATATGGTTTTGTTTTTCTACATATGGATGTCCAGTTCCAGTACTATTTGCTGAAGAAACTTTCTTTTCCCTATTAAATTGTTTTGGCCACTTTGTGATATATTTGGTGATTATGTTTGTGTGGTCTTGTTTCTGGGCTCCTGTTTCTGATTCATTGATCCTAGATTTTAATTCCAGTATCATGCTGTTTTAATATAATATATACTGAAGTTTAGTGAAGTAGTCTTTGAATTCTTGGATTTGTGTTCAGATGTTTAATCTGGATTCTTGGGTTGTTCTCAGAATAAGCAACCCAGGTGTCCAACAACAGATGAGTGGCTGAGAAAAAAAAAAAAAAGACTATATTGTGTCCTTTGAGATAAAATAATGGAATTGTTTCTGATTATCTCTAGTGAAATAAGAAAGTGAAAAATAACTACTGGCAGGGCCAGGCAGTGGCACACTTGGTTAAGTGCACATACTACAGTGCATAAGAACTTGTGTTGAAGGCCCTGGTCCCCACCCACAGGCAGAAAGCTTCATGAGTAGTGAAGCAAGGCTGCAGGTATCTCTCTGTTTCACTCCCACTCTACCTCCCTTTCCCTTCTCTCAACTTCTCTCTGACTCTACCCAATAATAAATAAATAAATATTAAATAAAAACTACTGGTGATTTCACTTAAATGTGGAATATGGAGAATTGAAACGCATGTACTTGAAAAAATGTACATACATAATCAACCCTTATAAGTGACCTTGAAGGAACTATGGCAGTGACAGTTGGAGGAGAGTGGGCACAGAATTTTGGTCATGAGAGTGGTAGAGAAGTAGAGCCCTATTATCTTATAATCTTGTAAATCACTGTTAAATCACCAAAGAAAATATAATAAAAAAAAGAAAAGTCACATCTATGTTGGATTTTGATAAACAAATAGAAGTGGGTCAGAGAAGGAAAAAACTATGTATATAATATGTTTATAAGCATACCAACTATTCCCATGTTTTTATAATTCCTAAAATGTTGTCAAGTTAAAAAAAAAAAGGGGGGGTCAGATAGAGGGAGAGAGAGAGAAAGAAAGAGAGAGAGATGTCAGGTGGTGGTGTCGGGCATTACGCCCTGCTCCATCCTTGATACTTTGGTCTATTTACATAATCATTGTTTTGCCTGAGACCCGCCCTGGCTGCAGGGCATTGGTTTATCCCATTGGTTAGAACCTTCGCAACAGCTGCTATGGAAGCTTTCTACCTTCATGCTCTTTTCTTTTCTCCACCACTTCTACTAGCCATTTCCTTTTCTGACTTGCCATTTCTGGTTAAAGATATATATAAAGGCATTGTCTCTGATCAATAAAGGCATTACATTGCATTCCCTCTCAGCCACGAGTTCCTGGTCTCTTCTCTCTCTCACGTCGCTGAGTAAGCAGCAGCCCAGGTTGGCTCCAGTCTAGTTCTCTCCAACCTAGAGAGCACGTGCCCGGGAAGAAATACCCCCTCACACTAGCCTGGCATGGTGGCACACCCAGTTGAGTTGCATGTTCTAGTATTCAAGGATCCAGGTTCAAGGCCCCAAACCCTACCTGCGGGGGTGGGGGGGGAGGTTCTTGAATGATGAGACAGTGTTACGGGTGTCTCTTTCTTCTCTCTCACTCTCTATCTTCCCCTTCTCACTCAACTCAACTTCTCTCTGTCTCTATCCAAAATAAGTATGCAATTAAATAATTTTTTAAAAGAGGTCAGAGAGCAACCATAAGACCTTAGGTAAGAAAATTAATTTTTGAGGCTAAGCAATGGCACAACTAGAAAAACACATAACTTACCACACTCAAAGGCCCAAGTTCAAGCTTCTGATTCCTACGTGCAGAGGGGAAACTTCATGAGTGGTTAATAAATACTCCAGATCCCTATCTATCTATCTATCTATCTATCATCTCTTTCTCACTCTTTCCCTCTCTAGCTCCCATTCCATTTCAATTTCTCTATGTCTTATCAAATAAAAAAAAAAAAAAAAAAAAGGAAAATGGCCTCCTGGAGCCATGGAGTCATCATGGAAGCATTGAGTCTCATTAGCAATGTTGGTGACAAAATAATGATGATGATAGTAACAATAAAAATAATGTTTTCTTCAAATTTGTGAGGTAACTTTATATATTTTAAATTCTAGACATGTAAATCTTTTTTCTCATTGGAAGTGCAAAATATTTTTTTCTGTTAGAAATGTTTGTATCAGGCAGGGGTAGATAGCATAATGGTTATGCAAAGAGACTTTCATGCCTGAGACTCCCAAGAACTAGGTTCAATCCCCTGGACCACCACAAGCTAGAGCTGGTAGTGCTCTGGTAAAAAAAAGAAAGAAAGAAATGTTTGTATTAATATTAACTAGTTGATAAAATTAGTTCTCAAACATTTAATATTCATCTGCAGACTGAATGACATGAGAGTTAACCAAAGATTTGAATGACTTGGATTTTGGAAGACGGTAATCCTAAAGATTATATTTATGTCATTTTATTGGGTGCTTAATGACTTTCAGTACAGTTTTTAATATGACTATTGTAAACTCAACCAGGGAGGAAATACTGCCAGTATCATCTAGATGCATAAGCTGATACGCCTGAATCATGCAGTAGAAAGTGACTAAGCAAAGTCTATTTTTAATTTGGATCAAATACTTGTCTAATTTTGGAAGCAATTGCAAGAAGAGTAACTATCCTGGGAAAATTTAGTTCTGAGTCAGAAATTCCAAGTAAAATCATATACCAATATTTTAAACAGCAATTACATTCTCTCTAGCTCAAAGAAGACCACCAAATCACTAAATTAAACAGCAACAGTAACTAAGAGAGTGTATGTGGGAACAATTAATGCTCTTGTGTAAACACAGTTATTTTAAGGAATTACTTATGTGATTAGAGAGACTCCCCAGGTTAAAGACGTCTATATTCTGGGTCTGTGGACTAGACATTCAGCACAAGTCCATGTTATAGTTCAAGGATGTTCTATCACAGAATTATTTCTTACTTGAAAGAGGCCAGGGTTTTTTTTTTATGTTTTTTGTTTGTTTTTTTCTATGTTTTTTTGTTTGTTTTTTTCTAGTTAGTACTTTAGTTGAATGATATATACCACACTATGGAAGTAAATATGCTGTTTTTCTCAAAGTCGACTGATTGAAATACAAAAGTAACTCAAAAATACCTCAAAATGATATTGGACTACATATCTAGTCAATAGCAAAAGTTGTTTTCATGAATGTTAGCCTGGGAAGTCTAGAACAAGAGAGCACTGAAGACAAAAGCAAAACAGAATATGTGGAACTCATGGATGATGGATCAGTACTTTGGTCTCTTTCATTAATCAAAAAAAGAAAGAAAGAAAGAAAGAAAGAGAGAGAGAGAGAGAGAAAGAAAGAAAGAAAGAAAAAAGAAAGAGAGAAAAAAATCCTCACTTTTGATGTATCCTTATTACAGGAATTCTTTATGGAAACTTAAATCCATGTGTCAGAAACTACATTGTAAATCATTAACCCCACCCTGATAAACTGTACAAATAAAGATAGAGGTGAAAAACAAAAAAGATCATCTAAATCCTCTGCTTGATGCTTTAGTCAAATTAAATCCATAATGAAATTCAATAACCTGCCCTCTGAGGGTAGATAAGAAAGAGTCGTGAATTTCCATCTTGGTCACTTAGGCCCACTTTCAAGATTCAGCCTCTCACATCAGTGAAATATCAAAGACCAAGTAGAGACTCAGATATTCAACTTCAGCTAAGTTCATATTTTTAGCCACTGCAGCTCAAATGTGTGACACGTGAGAGCAGACTCCCAATAATCACAATTCCTACTCATCTGAATTGGCCATCAGTATGTTTTTAGCTGAGGTATGAATAATATGTAATAGAGAGAAACTTTCTCCACAAAACTCTTGTCTGGATTCCTGGATTCAAAACATGCTATCATACTTAAATGGTTGTTCTTTATGGTAACTGAATTTGTGGTGTTTTCTTAAATTACAGATAACTAGACCAAATAACTGCCTTGTATAAGCAATCTGCAATATAAGTAACATTAAAGGCAAACAATTAAAAGTTATTAATGTTTCTATTATCCAATAGTTAAAGATATAAAGATGAAAACTTGATAAGATAATTTATCTGGACCTAATAGCTCTTAAGGAAACTATGTTTCCCTCTCTCTCTCTCTCTCTCTCTCTCTCTCTCTCTGTGTGTGTGTTGGCCAGGAATAGTGGAACCCTGTAAGAGAAAATAATTTAAATATAAAGAAGCTAAGTAAAATCTCAAGATACAATAAAGATATCTTCTTTATGAAAACCCTAATTCTGAAAAGCAAAAGTTACGTTACACTACTAGTATCATGCATAATAACTGTATCAAACTGTCTTTTCAAATATTACTCTCTAAGAATTAAGTGCAGACAGATTTTTTTATATATATTTACAACTCTCATCACTGGCTGTGTGCTCTTTCTGTCTCTTTGTAATGTTCTTGCAACATTTTTCTAGTCTGCAAGAAAAGCAATGCCAAAACTGTTAGAGGCAATGGATTCTCAGAGTAACTATTGCCAGAGGAATAAGAGGGAGGAGAATTAAGAGGTTTCTTCTTCGTTCTCAGTGCCATGGGAGGTGGAGAAGGAGGAAGCAATCAAGCAGAACATTTCAATAATTCATTTTTCTATTTCATGTCCTTCATTTTCTAATAGAATGGGATTTTTAAAAAAAAAATCTGTATAGAGAGCACCTTATATTATAAATCTTGTTTCACTGGATTGTAAACTCCTAAATAACAGGAAGCCTGTCTTTTTCTTTGCATTTTGAATAGCGTCTTATATCCTGACCTCTCAAATATTAAATCAGTTGAGTCTTGGAACAAAGAGTATTAAAAAATAATTTTTCTTATGGCATACAGGGTCTTTGTGCTTCTCAGTGAAGATAATGAAAGGTCTTAATCATATTATAGGTGCCAACTTTTCATTTTCTTACCGAATGCCCTGATACTAAATCCATATCAGAACCTTACTGCAGCAAAGTTAAGTTTCTAGGATGACCAGAATATCAGGTCATCTCTGTCTACTTGTACCAGCTCCCACAGCAAAAGAGATTGCACCATAAACCATGTCCTCTGATGCTCATCCAATCCTATTGTAAGTGATAAAATAATGGTCTAACACTATTTTTTTATTTAAGAACTATTTAATGCTCTTCACTCTAGACTTTTAAAGTCTAAAGGACAACACTTCACCAGTTCTCACTAAACTTTGAAGGACTAATACATTGCATATGCAGAGTCAGAATGCATTAAGGTAAATAAAGTAGTTTGGTCATTTACAGTCAGTCAGAAACAGCATAACAACAACCTTGTCACTAAGAGCTAAATATCACTTTACATTCCTCTAGAACCAAAAAATACTTTTTACTAGCAAATACATAGCAAAGTGTCCAATTCAAAGTCTCTTAAATACTAGTAAAATTAGAATATGCATATATGTGTGTGTGAATGTATAGATGTATCTATACAAGAATGTATATGCATACTCATATATAGGATTTAATTCATTATTCTTAGGCACAGAAGAAACAGAAATACACCTGTGTGTATTAACACTCAGAAGAAAACAACAGTGAGAAATAAGACACGCCACTTAAACAGTATATTCTTGTAATACAGAAAAGTTTTGATAAATTGTGTGTATATATAAAATAATAAAAATTGGGGGGTCGAGCAGTGGTGCACCTAGTTAAGCACATGTGGTGCAAAGTGCAAGGACTGGCATTAAGGATCCGAGTTGGAGCCCTGGCTCCCCACCTGCAGGGGGGTCGCTTCACAGGCGGTGAAGCAGGTCTGCAGGTGTCTCTCTTTCTCTCCCCCTCTGTCTTCCCTTCCTCTCTCTATTCTCTGTCTTCTCCAACAACAATAACAACAATGCAAACAAACTGGAAAAAAATGGCTTCCCAGAGCAGTGGATTTGTAGTGCAGGCATCGAGCCCCCAGCAATAACCCTGGAGGAAAATAAAATAATAAAATAAAATAAAATAAGATAAAATAAAATAAAATAAAATGAAAGTCAGCAAATGTTGAGTGTGTCATGGACACGTTCACATCTTAAACTCTTCAAAGACATTTTTTTTTCATTTATTTTGTCATTTCTTCTTAAATGACAACATTCAAATACAAATAAACAGTACTATTATTTTTATTATTTGCCACCAGAGTTATAGCTACAATTTCATGTCTTGTTTTATTCATGAAAAAATTGTTTTACAAAGAATGTTTTGTCTCAGAGATAAAGTTGCACAGCTCCTCAAAATATTGCTAAACACTTCACCCACCATCAAAGTTCCCTTTCCTAGAAGGCAGGGCACTAGGCGTCCTCTCTACCGCAGCCTTCTTCCAGCTTCTGTTTTAGTAGCTTCAGAAAAATCACCTTATGCACAGAGTTTATACATATTTCACCCTGTTAGTCCCCCTGCTGAGGCATATATATCCCACCTATAAGTGACATTATCTGATTTCTCTCTTTCTCCTTCTGACTTACTTCATATAACATGGTCCCTTCTGACCCATCTATGTTGTCACTAGAGTCTTAAACTGAGTTGTATATCAGAGCGTCTATATAGTCAGTGATAAGTGATAAATTGTTTTACGCTAAAGGATTTTCACATAAGTATATCTAAAAGGTTATGGTATCCAAGTAATTTGCAGGATGACTTTTTTTTTAAGATTTTATTTATTTATGAGAAAGATAGGAGAGAGAAAGAACAAAACAGCACCCTGGCACATGTGTTGCCGGAGATCGAACTCGTGACCTCATGCTTGAGAGTTCAAAGCTCTACCACTGCACCACCTCCCAGACCGCACAGGATGACTTTTTTGTTTGTTTGTTCATCTTTAGATCTTTATCTCTCTAGGTTGGCACTAACCATTGAAGGAGGATTTCAGAGAGAGAGGAAGAGACTGAGGAGGTAAGACACCACAGAATCAAAGCTTCCTCCAGTACAACAGGGGCCAGGCTCCCAGTCTCCAATCCAGATCACCCTTATGGCAAAGGAAGCATAAGTGAACTAGTTTTCTAGTCCTTGAAATGAAAATCAAGACCATGTGCAAAGACCTAGGTTTGAGCCCCAGCTCCCCACCTGCAAGTGGGGGTCACTTCACAAGAGACGGAATGCATCTGCAGCTGTGTGCCTTTCTCTCTATATGTCCCTCCCCTTTCAATTTCTTTCTGTTCTGTCAAATAAAATAGTAAGAAAAAGAAAGAAAGGGAATTCAACTGTAGCGCAGTGGGTTAAGCAACATGGCGCAAAGCGCAGGGACCAGCGTAAGGATCCTGGTTTCAGCCCCTGGCTCCCCACCTGCAGGGGAGTCGTTTCACAGAGGGTGAAGCAGGTCTGCAGATGTCTGTCTTATTCTCCCCCTCTCTGTCTTTCCCTCTCCATTTCTCTCTGTCCTATCCAACAATGACGACAACAATAGTAATTACAACAATAAAAAACAACAAGAGCAACAAAAGAGAATACATAAATTTTTTTTTTAAAAAAAAGGAAAAGAAATTTCCACTGGGAGTGGTGTTATGCATAGTGCTGGCACTGAGCCCCAGCAACAACCCTGGTGGCATAATAATATTAATACTAATAATAGTAATAATTATTTTTATTTATTTAAATGTCAGGAGACAATTTTTCATCTATTTTCATAGTTTTTCTCTCACATCATTATGTTTTATTTATTTCACCTTATATAAATTAGCATAAAACTAAGCCAATCATTAATGAATTATAGATTAAACATAGACCAATTATGTGATAAAATGAAGAAAGGACACATGAAAGCTAAAAACTAAGAATGAGACTACAGATAGTGAAAGAAAACACAGCAAGAGGAGTTTCCTTTGATGCTGTGAAGGCTGGGTGGGCTGGGACTTTTTTTGCTCAGATGGCAAAGCCACACATTGTGCAAGTGAACTATTTCACTGTCTCATAAATTACAATACTTAGTGAATTGCTGGTTATTGTTGCGCCAACAGGTGGTGCTATTGTTGTAAGTACTAGATTTCACTTTGTTTAAATATTAGGTGGGGGTGGGTGGGTGTTGGGGTTAGGTTTCTTGTTATTCCCTTGAACTGTTTTATACTCTTCGAAGTGTGTATTTATGGCGTATCTGTAGAATTTCAGTCTGACTTCAAGCCATGTGGGTTTGCGACTAGGTGCCAGTTGTGTTCAAAGAAGCAGGGCTCAGTTTACCATTTGGCTGTCAGTTGCCACCTATTATATTACCTTTCAGCTGCCAGCTGCTGCAAATTACCTTTCTGTATGTCTGCCTTAGTTCAGGGGGGAGGATAAACCCCCTGCTACTGTGGTGTGACAGGACTACCAGTACATCAGACTCTCTCCCCCAGGCCAAAACTAAGTAGTTACACAATCTCACAGTCAGCACCTTAAGTAGCTGCCACTGCTGTTGCCCAGAGGCAAAATGTTGCCATTTTGTTGCTGGAGCTCCCAGCCTCTCCAAGTGCTTGGTTTCAATCCTGTGTCTCCTCTCACCCCAACCATGCACACCAGCACCCTCCTAAGGCCTCGATGTCCATAGCCAAGCATCAAAAATTCCTATTGTAGGTCTCTGAAGATAGGTCCTGCTCTTATCAACATAATCAGATCAATGTCAGGTGTGTTTATTTTATCCTAAATACAAAATTCAAACCTTTTGTGACCCTTAATTAGTTCCCTGGAAGGTGCCTTCCAGATTATTTGAATCATCTTCATTCATTACTAAAAGAAAAAAAAAAATGCATGTTTCACACATAGTACCCAGGCCTGCCTCTTGTAGCACTGGTAAGCCAGTAAAAGACTGAAAACAGAGTTGTCTTTGAGTTTAATTCATTTGAAGACTTCTAAATTCACTCTCTGGTTAGGAAGGAAGAAATTAATGCACAAGTTACCATGAAGAAGGACCCAAGAAACCACTAGTCCCCTCTGGGAACTAGGGGGGAACTTCCTGAGCTGTGATGCAGTGTTGCAGGTTCTCACTTTCTCTCTCCCTCATTGACTCCTCCACCTCCCTCAATTTCTTTGTGTACTATTAAAATAAAAATAAATATGTAAATAAATAAATAAATGGCCACTGAGAGCAGAACAGTGGAGTCATCATGGAGACACAGAGCCAGCCACATGATAACCCTGGTGGCAGAAGAAGGAGGAGGAGGAGAAGAAGCATATCAATGTGCATTAGTAAAGGAAAATGTTTTTGTTGAGTATGTTGTGTGGCTTCTGAGCCTAGTGTTTAAGAAATCATTAGGGAGGATGGGACAGGACACAGTCTTTTAGTGGTGGGGATGATGTTTATGTACACTGCTAGTAACTTTTAGTCATATAAATCATTATTTAATTAATATGAGAGGGGAAAATTGATTGAATATCTCAAACTTTTTAATCCAAAGACCATAGACCAAGTCTTTTAAATGCTGACTCTCTAAAAAGTCTTAGCCCAGGGAGAACAGAAGCAATCGGCTGCATTACTCTATAAGACACAGTTATATACAAATAATGTCAAAGGACATGAATTATGGTGATGTTGTTTATGATACAGCAAATTCTAACAAAGGGATTTTCAAAGGTAACCCAATTGCCAAATAATTTGATTATAGCAATGACTATCTATTGCCTTCTTAAACTCTAGGATAGCAGGAACCTCCCGCTTCCTCTGTAGAGCCTATATTTCCCCCAGTCCTGGAACCTCTAGGGTGGAGCTCACTTTCCTGCATGCTTCTCTCAATTCATACCAAATGATATTGCATACCATAATCCCAACCTGATCAACACAACGAGTACCACTTCAGCAAGCTTCACTTCAGGCTGTGTCCAGAGACCTCAGAAGTGTAATGTCAGCCCTTCAGCCTCATTACTCAAGGTGAGATCTTTCATTTCATAGGATTCTCTAATTCCATTTCAGGTGGTTCACTTCCTAACAAAGTCCCAAAACCTAGATATAGACCAGATCCCATGATATAGGGCATATATTCACATGTATCCATAATTTAGGGCAAAATATATACCTGAAAGTAAAAATGCACAATAGTTTGCAGTGAGTCAGTATATGCAGTAAGCGAGTAGAAAGACCTAAAAAGACACCATAAAGTTCCTAATGAAATAGTGTCTACTTAGAAGTAGGTAACCTCCTCACCTACCTCCTGTTATGCTTCCCTCACTCACTCCAAAGCTAACCTTATCAATGTAAGGGCTGCAAAAGCTGAATAAGGGCATGAGACTGGCCTACTTTAATGATGACTCTGTAGTCACTAGCAGGCCAACTCATAAGCTTCGGCCCTAATTGGGGAGTCCTGAGACTCCCAAACAGACATGATGGGCCTAGAACTCAAACATCTCTCTCTCTATTGTTACTGGTCATCTATATCAGGAACAACTAAATAGACCCTTTTATAGACTCTCCTATAGGGCTTTGCCCTCAACTTGGATCAACAATGGTAGATAAAGTTCCATCCTCTGAAGGGAGGTTGGGCAATATACTCTATGCCTCACCTGAGAAAGATGGGTCCTGATATTAGAACAGCTTGGAATGTTCCCACTCATGACCAGAGGGTATGAGCTCAGATCTACAGGGATGCAGAGGTCACATGGGCTCCAAAGCTGAATATGGGCCCCAGATCAGATCAAATTGATTGCATATGTAGTCAACAATATTTATACAACCTTTCCCGTATTTGTAAGCTACTCTCTTCCCTGATCCAGCTTTTTGGTCCTTTTTCCAGCTGTGACATTGTCTTCCCACACAGTAACTTGGGTCCACTTGCATATCAGATGTTTGGCTCAAACAAACAAAAAAACAGAAAAAAAAAAAACACTAGTATAGTCCCTTTGGAATATACCTAAAATAGGCCTACTAACTACCTATCTACATAACAGAGACCCCCAAATCTTCATCTGTACTAATCCAGCCTTTAGGTTCATGATTAGTCAACAATTTGTTTGGCTTTATATATTAATTCTTCTTTCAGCCACCAGGTTCCAGATGCTAGCATGATTCCAACGGCACTTCCCTGGGCAGACAAGCCCACCAATGTGTCCTGAAGCCCTACTTCCCCAGAGCCCACCCCACTAGGGAAAGAGATGCAGGCTGGGAGTATGGATCGACCTGCCAATGCCCATATTCAGCAGGAAAACAATTACAGAAGCCAGACCTTCCACCTTCTGCACCCCATAGTGACCCATAATGACCCATAATGAGGGATAAAGAATAGGAAAGCTATCAGGGGAGGGGGTGGAATACATAATTCCAGTGGTGGGAATTGTGTGGAGTTGTAACCCTCTTATCCTATGGTTTTTGTCAATGTTTAATTTTTATAAATAAAAATCATATATATATATATATATATATATATATAAAGAAATTATTTCTGTCCCATGCTATAAGAAAACCAGTCTAGCCATATGAAGGAAAAACGGCATGTCTAGTGAACACCAGATATTTAAGTCAGAGTATCCTGGCCATTCTTGTCTCAGCTTAATGTCTGCTGACTAGTTTTTCAAGTGAACTCAGGGAAGACAAATAAAATAAAATAAAATAAAATAATCATCATGCTGAGCATAGACTACCCACATATTGAGCTTTACCGTTTCAACTAAGTTTTGGATGATTTGTTTACATCATGGAATACAATGTTAGATACACTGGCATATGTTTAATGCAATCATTACTGAGCCCATTTATTAAATACTTAACTATTTTCACTTTTTATTTATTAATTACTTACACCTTATCTAATATTTTGATCATGACCATTAGTCAGATTTATTAATGGAAATCAATTATTTCTATTCATTAACATAATGAATTCCATTAATTAAGAAATCTGTGTACATTCTATATTAAGAAAGCCAGAACAGTTTGCTTATTGAAATACAAGTCAACAACTTTATAAGTTTGATATATACAAAACAATTATAACTATGCTAAGCTCAAGAAAGTGGTTTTGATTTTATTTATTTAATTACTTTTTAGAATACATATGATTCTAAATAGTTAAGTAATCTGGTTCATGTTCTCTCTCTAATAGCATTATTTGGAAGTTTGAAATAACATCTTCCACTTTTACTGACATTTTTTTCTATTGAAAGCAATGTTTTTTAAAAATAATCATCACTATCCCTTAATATCCAAAGACTTATGAAAGTGAAATTTTACAAAATAAAAGACTAAGGTGTTTGGCACCATTCTGATTTTATAATATGCTCTTTTAAGGCACTATTTTCATTTCTGCTCCCTGTTCTGTACCTCATCCCATATATACTTCAATGATAAACAAACACAGAAAGTCACAGTAGCACAGCTGGAAGGATGTGTTCAGCAGCTAAGCACAAAAGATCTAGTCCCAGCTTTCAAAATGACAATAAGAAATGTTTACTACAGAGCGCATTTCACTCCCATTTACTGTTTCAGCAAAATCAATCAAATAGATCTTGATTCTGTCTAAACTTCATCTAGTAGAATCTTCCTTTCCCTTTTTTTCTCCCATCTCCTGAAACCCTCTGCCCAGGAGGATTCTTGTAATGTAAGTGAGTGAGTAAAATCTCCCAGATATGAATTATTGATTGTAAAGATTGTCCTTAACTTTGGGGAATAAGACTTTGTCTCAAGCAACACAGGACAATGACAGTTTTCCTCATTTAGGATATTCAGTGTACACCTAGATCTGACAATAGGCTACTTTATTTGGACTGTCCATCTCTGTTTACAGCCTCATTTTTTTCTCTAAAAACATGATAAGAGCATAGGAAAGAAAGAAATGATAGATCCTTAATTTTGTCCATTAAACATAGTACAGTGGTCTATAAGATTTAAAAATTTTTTGATGATAAGACACAGCACAATGACATATGCATAGACAAAGGATGGAATTCTTATATGCAACTCAGTTGAAAAAATACTTTTATTGAAAACCACATATTTAAAATAACTTATTTATTATTAGAGACAGAGAGACATTGAGAAGGGGGAGTCGAGAGGGAAAGAGACAGAGAGATACCTACAGCCCTGCTTCTACACTTCTACACTTTCTGCTGTAGGAGGGGACCAAGGGTGTGAACCTGGGTCCTTGGGCACTGCAACATGTGCACTTAACCAGATGCACCGCTGCCTGCCACCAAACCACACATTTTTACCTGAGGAAAGGCTGATGGCAAGTTGGGACTGTAGAGGATGACTTATGCATGGCAGAAAGTTTGAGTATGACTACATTTGGTGGGCGTCCTAGACTGGATAATTTGAATATTTTACTATCTCTACCTTAGTCTTGTTACCTGCTCCTGGGATGAGAGGAGTGGCATATGGTGGGCTCTGAGAAGTCAAGGGAACTGGTCAGGCTATTCAGGAATTGAAACTGATTAATGTTCACCTTAGTCCTTAGAAGTGGGCAAGTCTGAAATTTTAAGGAAATTATATTGTATAGTTTCCTGAATCATATTTTGATCTAATTAGTTTCCTACATATAGGTTCCATCATTTCCTGTTTCAGTCCCTCATTCTTTTGAGTCGCAGTGAGTGTAAGTAAAGAAATTATCTGGTTATTCTGACCTGTAAAGTATTTCTGCATGTTAGCCTCTAACTTTGACACATCCACAAATTGACAGATCCATTTGGGGCACAAATACACCTGCTCATCTCATGATGTTACATGGTGCCACCCCTTGGCCTTGACTGCATTCTTCTTCCCATTAACCTCTAGGTGTGGAATAAGCGGTTATACAGTAGTTGTCAAATTGACATTATATTAACACTAGCAGGGGATTTTCTAAACATCACACTCTGACCTCCATTCTAGACAGTAAATTTAGACTTTCATAGTGGGAGGAGTGAGGGTGAAAACTGAGCTTTAATTATTGCACAAAGCACAGGACTCTGGGGAAGGAAGAGAAGAGATGGTAAGGCCTTGAGGGCCTTGTGCATGATGATGAAAAAGACCTAAACTGGGTGAGGGTGTTTTACAGATACCACAGGGAGATAAGAAATTGTACTTATGTGTCAACAACAGTACTGTAAACCATTAACCCATCAACGGAATGATAAAAAGAAAAATAGATGAAACTAAAAGAAACAAGTACAAAAAGAGAAAACACAAAGTGAAATTTGGATTGGGTGAAATGTGCTGCACCAAATCAAATGACTCTGGAGAAATGTGGAATTAGATCCCTGTAATCCCATAATTTTATAAACCACTATTAATAACAAAGAAAGACTTGGAAGAACATAGTCATACCTTAACCATGTGAATCATCAATCACATTCCTTAGTATTTATTCAAAGCAGCTGAAAAACAATGTCCACTCAAAAATTTGACACATGGTTGTTTACAACTTTGTTCATAGTTTTTAACACTTAGGAGCAACTGAGATATCATTTAGAGAGCTGATGGGTAAATAAATCATGACATATCCAGAAAAAAAGTATTATGTATCATGGGTCAGCAGCATAACTCTCCTGGATAATGAATCTACTTAACATGACCATGATTAGGTTCATGTTCATTTCCTACTACAACAGAACAAGTTTTGAAACTATGATGTCTTCTCCTTTCTCTCTCTCTTTCTTTCTCTTTTATTCTCTCTCTTTCTCTCTCTCTCTCTCTCTCTCTCTCTCTCTCTCTCTTGCTTGCTTGCTTTCCCTTTCTATCTGAAAAAAGGCAGCCTGCAACAGTGAAACCCTCATCCCCACCTGCAGAGAGGTTTCACCATCAGTGAAGCAGTGCTGCAGGTGACTTTTTTCTAAATTTAATATTTTCTTCAATTATCTCTATTTATTGGATAGAGACATCTAGAAATGGAGAGGGAAGGGGATGGTAGAGAGGGAGAGAGGAAGAGAGACGCCTGCAACACTACTTCATCACTCATAAAGCTTTCCCCCTGCAGGTGGGGAGCTGGGGGTTCAAACCTGAGTCCTTGCACGTTGTACCATATGCACTCATCCAGAACTGCCACCCCCTGACCCTTCTCTCCCTCTTCATCTTTCCCTCCCTTCCTTCTCATTTTCTTTCTGTCTCTATCCAAGTAATAAAAGCACAGATGAACGATGAAGGTAAATGATATATCAAGCCATAAAAATAAGTAGACGAGGGACTGAATAGTGGTGCACCCAGTAAAGTGCACAGGTTAGGACGGGTAAGTACTCAAGGTCAAGCCCCTGGACTCTGCGTGTAGAGAGCAAACGTCACAAGAAGTGAAGCAGTGCTGTAGGAGTTTCTTTTATCTCTTCTTTGTCCCCTCTTCTCTATTTTCCTCTGCCTCTATTAGAAAAAGAAATGGGGGGGAGTTAAAATGCCTGCCTGGAGCATCAGTCGTCATACAGGAGAGCCACTGACAGATTAGGGAACACTCCAAGTACAGTAAGTGATTTTTGTTTGTTTGTTGTTTGTTTTTGTATCTCTACTCTCTGTGTATGGCTTTCCTTCATTTCTCTTTCATAATAATAATAATAATAATAGTCAGGGAAGCTTCTCAGTAGTATCAACCAAAGATAGATCTCTGAACTCATTCTCTTTCATTGTGTGTGTGTGTGTGTGCATGTACATGTGCGTGTGCGTGTGTGTGTGTGTGTGTGTGTGAAGAGGGGCCAGGAGGTGGCACACCTGGCTGAGCGCACAGATTACAGTATGCAAGGACCCAGGTTTAATCCCCTGGTTCCCACCTGCAGGGGGAAACTTCACAAGTGATGAAGCAGGGCTGCAGGTTTCTCTCTCTCTCCCCCACTCTACCTTCTCCTACCCTCTCAATTTCTCTCTGTCTTTTGTTAAATAATTATTTATTTATTCACTTTTATTGCCCTTGTTGTTTTATTGTTGAAGTTATTATTGCTACTGCTATTGTTGGATAGGACAGACAGAAATGGAGAAAGGAGGGGAACATAGGAAGAAAGACAGACACTTGCAGACCTGCTTCACCGCCTCTGAAGCGACTCCCCTGCAGGTGGGGAGTCAGGGGCTCCAAACAGGATCCTCATGCTGGTCCTTGCACTTTGTACCATGTGCGCTTAACCTGCTGTGCTATCGCCTGACTCCCAATTTCTCTCTGTCTTTATTGAATAATAAATAAAATAAAATAAGATAAACTAAAAGACATGGGAAAAAATTAAATGCATGCTTCTAAAGGGAAGAAGCCCAATTAAAAAGACTATGGGTTAAGACTCTAGCTATATGACATTCTAGAAAGAGAAAACACATGGAAATGGTTAAAAGATCTGTCAGGTTAAAAGACTGTCAAGAACTGCAGAAGGTAGAAGGGATAATTATACAGAATGGGTGTTTAGGGCAGCAAAACACTTTGTGTGACGTCACAACAGTGGACACATTATTCACCAACCATCAAACCCACAGAATGCACAAAATAAGGATACCAAAGGTGAACACTCATGTAAGATAAAAACGTTCGATGATGGTGACGATGACATGTCAGCCATGGCTCATCAATTATAATAAATGTACCTACCACTCTAATGGAGTCATGATATTTAGAAGGCTATGCTTTCGTGAGGGCAGATAACATATTAGAAATCACCATCCTTTCTCCTCAGTGTTATTATAAATTATACACTGCTCTAAAGGAATACTAGCAAAAGAAAGAGGAGGAATGAAAGGAAGAAGAGGATATATCGAATATAGACATGAACAGAGGGGGATCAGGAGATGGTGAACTTGGTTAAGCACTCACATTACAGTGCACAAGGACCTGGGTTCAAGCCCCTGGTCCCCACCTGCAAGGATAAAGCTTCACGAGTAATGAAGCAGGGCTGATGGTGTCTCTCTGTGTCTTTTTCTCTCTCCCCCTCCCCTTCCCATTTCCCCTCCATCTCCATTCAACAATAATTTTATTTTTTAAAAGAGAGACATGAACAGAGGAAGGTCAAAGTATCATTCAATTGCTCTATGGATCTGTAAATG
Source organism: Erinaceus europaeus (assembly GCF_950295315.1). Taxonomy (NCBI): domain Eukaryota; kingdom Metazoa; phylum Chordata; class Mammalia; order Eulipotyphla; family Erinaceidae; genus Erinaceus; species Erinaceus europaeus. Next base: position 136,186,166 of record NC_080165.1, on the reverse strand, counting down.
CCATCTGACCTCACTTGCCTCCACCTATTTGTAGATTGTATTCTACAGGGGATAGGAAACTTCATGAATATATGTTATATTTATTGATTTACAATAGATTTTATTCCATTCCTATATTCACTTTAATTGTTATTAATTGAATTTTCTGCATCATTCTTCATACTAAGTATGTTTTCTTTTTAATATGATTTATTTATATTTTTATTTTAATTAGAGAGATGCAGAAAGATGTAGATAGAAATATAGATAGACAGGCAGTAAGAGTGCAGAATACCTCTCATCTGTGCCTTATGGTGGTCTCAGACATGCATGTCTTTTTGCTATTTCTTTCTATTTCCTTATGCTATTTCTCAACCATTAATATAATGTCATAATAACACATAAAATTAAAATCAAATTTCAGGAGAGTCATACCACCTCAGTATGTTAAAGTAAAAATACTCCCAGAAACCAGTCACGTGACATAAATGCTTAAGTAACAGTGAGTGAATTAACTCTATTAAGTATTTTGACCCTGACTCATCTGCAGTGCTTCTGTGAACCCAGCCCAAATATCCCGGAGAGTAATTCATGCTAATGAAACCAAAGAGTAAGAAGCTGAATGAAAATAAGTGCTATGAATACTCTATATTTGTGATTAAACATGCTGAATATGCCAAGAAAATTTAAGTCACAGTAATTATTAGCAGTCCAAACAAAATTATGATCTAGTCTTGTGTCTGTCTTCATATGTGAGTGTGTGTGTGTATGTGTGTTTCTATACAAAAATGTGTTATGACTGAGTTATCATAAAAATATTTACGTATATATTGGGCAGTATATTCATACTTACTGATGAGTAACTTTACAAACAAGTCCCAGTGATTCATTCTGATTCATTCAGTATTTTTGATGGATAATCTATCATGTGTTTCTTATTTTGCTAGACATAACAACTAGAACTAATCTGGAATTCAGTAAAGTTGTACATTTAGTTTGCTTATTTTCAAGAGTTTGCTACCATACATGTATTTCTAATCAAGTCATACATGCAGTATGTTATAAATTAGTTATCAGGAAAGATATGTCTTAAAGGCATTATTATACATGTTAAGAGAAAATGTTACTAAAAAAGATGGTCAATCTCCTTATATGTGACAGACATAATGATTTCATAATGATTACAAGGACTACTCAGGGCCAATTAGGAAAAGTCTTGGGTTAGGCAAATAGCTCATCTAACAGGGTGTCTGTTTGCCTGGCCTGAGACCCAAGGCTAAGTCTACCTCTGAGAGCACTGGGGAAAGCTTTGATGCAGTGGTGTCTTTCACTTTCTGTGTTGCTTTCTTTCTTATCTGGGAAAATAATGTTGGACATATAAAGTTCCTCCTATGACAAAAATTAATTAATTAATTAATCAGTAATGAGTGGAAAAAAGAGCTCACAGAGTGTGACAGCATCTCCATGCCTAGGACCCTGGTCCCCGTAGTGTTATATTTCTTTCCCTCTCTTCCTTTGTCTATTTCTATCTGAAAACATCAGCTCAGAACAGTGAAGTTTCAGTGATGCCTAAGCCAAACAAATCGAGGTAAAACAAAATAAATTAACAACAAAAATAAAACAAATCCACCTGCAAGGGAGTCGCTTCACAAGTGGTAAAGCAGGTCTGCAGGTGTCTATCTTTCTCTCTCCCTCTCTGTCTTCCCCTCCTCTCTCCATTTCTCTCTGTCCTATCCAACAACAAAGACATCAATAACTACAGCAATAAAACAAGGGCAACAAAAGAGAATAAATGAATAAATAAATTTAAAAGTCTTATTTCCTGCACTTTTTAATTTATTTTAATTATGTGATATGTGTATATTGCATGAGTGTATGTGCATACATAGAATAATAGAAAATCACTGTGCCACAACACTTCTAGAAAATGACTTAATTAGTCACTCCTATTTACTTGTTAAAGTAGGACTATATTCCCACCTACACCTCAAGGACATCTTTGGTGAATCAAACCCAATTGCAAGGAAGACTAAAGCAGAAACAAACCAATGGGACTACATCAAATTGAAAAGCTTCTGCACATCCAAAGAAACTATTACACAAACAGAGAGACCCCTCACAGAATGAGAGAAGATCTTCACATGCCATACATCAGACAAGAAACTAATCACCAAAATATATAAAGAGCTCAGCAAACTTAGCACCAAAAAAGCAAATGACCCCATCCAAAAATGGGCAGAGGATATGAACAAAACATTCACCTCAGAGGAGATCCAAAAGGCTAATGAACACATGAAAAACTGCTCTAGGTCACTGATTGTCAGAGAAATGCAAATTAAGACAACACTAAGATACCACCTCACTCCTGTAAGAATGGCATACATCAAAAAGGACAGCAGCAACAAATGCTGGAGAGGTTGTGGGGACAGAGGAACCCTTTTACATTGCTGGTGGGAATGTAAATTGGTACAGCCTCTGTGGAGAGCAGTCTGGAAGACTCTCAGAAGGCTAGACATGGACCTTCCATATGATCCAGTAATTCCTCTCCTGGGGTTATACCCCAAGGACTCCATAACACCCAACCAAAAAGAGGTGTGTACTCCTATGTTCATAGCAGCACAATTCATAATAGCTAAAACCTGGAAGCAACCCAGGTACCCAACAACAGATGAGTGGCTGAGAAAGCTGTGCTATATATACACAATGGAATACTATGCAGCTATCAAGAACAATGAACCCACCTTCTCTGACCCATCTTGGACGGAGCTAGAAGGTATTATGTTAAGTGAACTAAGTCAGAAAGATAAAGATGAGTATGGGGTGATCCCACTCATCAACAGAAGTTGAGTAAGAAGATCTGAAAGAAAAAACTAAAAGCAGGACCTGACTAAATTGTAAGTAGGGCACCAAAGTAAAAACCCTGTGGTGAGGGGTAGACATGCAGCTTCCTGGGCCAGTGGGGGGTGGGAGTGGGTGGGAGGGATGGGTCACAGTCTTTTGGTGGTGGGAATGGTGTTTATGTACACTCCTAGTAAAGTGTAGTCATATAAATTACTAGATAATTAATATGAGAGGGGGGAAATTAATTGTATGTCTCGAAGTTTTTATAACACAGACTGAGTCTTTTTAATATATAGGCCGTGTATTTGATATGCGGACTCTCTCAAAAGCCTAGACCAAGTAGATCAGAAGAAACCAGTAGCACAGCTATATACAAGATACTGGGTACTGTACAGCAAACCCTAACAAAAGGACTTTTCAAAGTTAACCCAACTACCAAATAATGTGATGATAACATTAACTATCGATTGTCTTTTGGAACCCTAAGACAGCAGGAACCTCACATCTCCACTATAGAGCCTCTACTTCCCCCAGTCCTGGAACCTTTGGATAGGGCCCACTTTCCCATATGCCTCTCCTAATCCATATCAAATAATATTGCATATGCCGATCGCAACCTAACCAACACAATGATTGCCACCTCAACATGCTTCAGCTCAGACTGTGTCCAGAGACTTCATGTGTGGAATGACAACTTTTCAGCTTCATTACTTGGATGAGACCTTTCCTTTCATAGTATTCTCTAATTACATCCCAGGTGGTTCACTTTCTAACAAAGTCCCAAAACCTAGATATGACCGGGTTCTGTGAGAGAGAGCATATGTTCACAAGTATCCATAAACTACTGTAAAATATATACCTGAAAGCAGAAGTACACTAGAGTTTGCAGTGAGTACCCCCCAACACTTCCTCTCCACTATTCCAAGCTTTGGGTCCATGATTGCTCAACAATTTGTTTGGCTTTGTACGTTAACTGAAGTCTCCAGGTTCCAGATGTCATCAGGATGCTGGCCAGGCTTCCCTGGACTGAAGACCCCACCACTGTGTCCTAGAGCTCCACTTCCCCAGAGACCCACCCTACTAGGGAAAGAGAGAGGCAGACTGGGAGTATGGACCGTCCAGTCAACGCCCATGTTCAGTGGGGAAGCAATTACAGAAGCCAGACCTTCCACCTTCTGCAACTCACAATGACCCTAGGTCCAGGCTCCCAGAGGGATAGAGAATGGGAAAGTTATCAGGGGAGGGGGTGGGATATGGAGATTGGGTGGTGGGAATTGTGTGGAGTCGTACCCCTCCTACCCTATGGATTTGTTAATTTATCCTTTCTTAAATAAAAAATAAATTTTAAAAAGTAGGACTATAAACTATCTTTTGTCCCCCATTTTTGTTTTGTTTTTTTAACTAGAAAATAATCCCAAAGCAAAATCCCTGAGAATTTATGAATTGATTGTCACCATGGTCCTATGCCCCTAATTAAATCTACATTGTGATTAATTTGGGTCATCAGTTATGGAGAGAGTAACTGGATTGTTAGAACTAAAACAGTTTCCATAACCAAATCATCTAGTAAGTGGAATATTTAGGGTTTTTTTTTTTTACTTTATTGGGGAGGGTGGGAAGTTAACACAGTACAGTTGTTGACACATGGGTACAATCTGTCATCTCCCTGTGGTAGTTGTCTGAAAAACATTCTCCTCTACCATCAGGCACCAGGAGCCTAAAGCCCCACCCCTATCCCAATCTTCATTTCCCTCTCGCCTCAAAGTCCAAGATTTATTTCGTATTTTCCCTTTCTGTCCTTGTTTTTTTTTTTTTTTTTTTACTAATTATCTTTAATTTTTATTGGATGGAGACAGCCAGACATTGAGAAGAATGGGACGATAGAGAGGGAGAGAGACAGAAAGACACCTGTACTCCCATTTCACCACTCGTGAAGCTTCCCCCTACAGGTGGGGACCAGGAACCCTGGTCCTCACACACTGTAACATGTGCATTCAACCAGGTACACTACTACCTAGCTCCTCTGTCCTTGTTTCTTAAGTTCTACGTATGCATAAGTTGACTAGGGAATATGGAAACTCATTCAATCTTTATCACAACACTTATAGTACGAGTAGTGAAACAATAAATGCATTTCCAAATAATTCTCCATATTTAGGCAAATAAAAATGCCTTGTCTCCCTGTATATCAAATATACACTATTTTAAGTGATACTGAAAATTATGCTGTGAATGGATGATTAGCAAAGTTAATGATCTTGATCAGCATATCCAACATCAAATAAATTCTTTTGCCCTTTAAAATGATCACTTTGGGCATAATAAATTAGACAACAGTATTATGCATCATACTTCATTACTACAAAAAGAAATCACATTGTATTTCCACTTTCTAATACTTAATCTTATGCTGAGAATATGTTCTACCAAACTGTTTTCTAGAAAATTACCTTGGTGTACTGATCATTCTTTTTCTTTATTACAGTGAAAGAATAAGGATACTAGTGTGCAGGCAAATTTTCCTTAGGCATTTTTTTTTTGCTAATGCATTGAAATTTAGTGTTGTTTCCCCTAGTTCAGCACATTGTATAAGGATAAATTTTCTCCTATTAGGCTATTGAAATGTGTTCCATGGAATAAACACTAAGTATTTTGAGTGTGTGATTTATAAAGACATACTTTCAACAAATTCCAGTGAATACCTACTGGTTTCCTAGCATGGTGCTAATCATTAATAATTAAAAATTATAATTATGTTCTGGGGAAGGATAGCATAATGGTTGTGTTAAATTCTTTAATGATGAGGCTCTGAGGTCCCAGTTTCAATGCCAAGCACCAACATAAGCCAAAACTGATCAGTGCTCTGGTCTCTCTCCTTCTCTCTGCATTTCTCTCTGGTAAATCAATTAACAAATTAATTAACTAAAATGAGAGTACTGTGCATATAGGTCTTAATTTATGCTAAAATTTTTACTTAGTAGTTATAAGTTCATGTCATTTCTATCAGCTGTATGAAATAGTCATAAGAATTCATTCATCAACAAGGGAAACAAAATGGAATAAATAAATTAATTAATTAAAAAAAACAATTCATTAATTTCCTATGGATCAAACGAAAACACAAAGAATCTGCTAAGTTACCACAAGTTGAAAATGGCGATAAACCTGGGATTTGAAAGTGTGACATTTACCATAAGTCAGTAAAGTATAACGTAGCCCCTACTCTAAACATAGCCTATTGATTTATTTTCAAAGATACTGAATTATTAAAAACATTTTATAATAAGTTTCAGACTGCACCACATCATAGCTTGCTACCAGGGGTTTCAGATTCTTTTGTCAAATATGACAAGCGAAATAGAATACAAATACACACATTTAGTGCATAGGTCTCTAGTGAGAAGTGTTAGAGAAAAAGTGGAGTTAGAGATTGAAATATTAAATGTTTTATAACTCTTAGGGAGGCATTTTTTTAGGCAAGCACTATGTATAAACACAGAAAGCAGAGTATCTACCAGGTTGTAACACATACACACACACACACACACACACACACACACACACATCCTCATAAAAGTTTTAGGCCCTTTATGGTATCTAACTAAATAGTTCTATGAAGTATTATAATCATAATTCTAAAACTTGGATAAGAACTAGTGACTGAAAAAAAAGAAATTATGCAATTAAGTGAAAGTAAAACTGCTGATGTCAATAAAGCCATATGCCCCTTTAATAGCCGTTAAATTGTGAATCAATTAACCAAAGATGACTCTCTGAGCACATTTTATTTGAAAAGTTTTTCCACATCATTAGAAATTTAAAAAATTGAAATATTAAACTTCAAATATGCTTTGATTGATTTGGATGACATTTTTGTATAGTTTGAGATTTCTCATTCTATCCTTACATTTATTCAATCATGTTTATTAGCCTAAATAAGCCATCCTTGAGAGATAAAGGGACAGTTGTATAGTGCATAAATACAGCTTCTGCATCCAGACGTTGGACTGTCACATTGAATGATATTTACAAGAAGTAAATATCTATTTTACCATAGCATATCACTTGTTTTTACATACATCACTTTATTTTTGGTTTTTTATATTAAAGCTCAAATTATAGGCAGTACATAGAAGCAATAGTCACAACTTTGGAAATAATAATCCTTTCTAAAAATAACTTGAACAGGTCAGGACATCACAGAGACACAAAGTATCTTAAACCCCAGAAAATTTCCCAGTCTTCTGATATTGAACATAAAAACAAATGAATACACTGTTATTTCCAAAATACTTTTATTTTCTACAGATTAACACTCCAAAAGAGAAGACCCTTTTGGCCTCTCCAACTACCAGAGAGGACAGTGCAAATTTGGAAAATTTGTACACATCTTTTAACATAGACGACATAGATGAACATAAAAAGTGTGACATAGATGAACATAAAAACTGTGGACTAGGGAGTCAGGCAGTAGCGCAGCGGGTTAAGTGCATGTGGTGCAAAGTGCAAGGACCGGCTAAGGATCCCGGTTCAAGCCCCTGGCTCCCCACCTACAGGGGCATTCCTTCACAGGAGGCGAAGCAGGTCTGTAGGTGTCTATCTTTCTCTCCCTCTCTCTGTCTTCCCCTCCTCTCTCCATTTCTCTCTGTCCTATCCAACAACGTCGACAACAATAATAACTACAACAATAAAACAACTAGGGCAGCAAAAGGGAATAAATAAATATTAAATAAATAAATATTTTTTAAAAACTGTGGACGAACTTAAAAAATAAAAGACACTGGGAGAAAAGAAGGAAAAGGAGCATCTGAGGTTAGTTTTATCTGGAAAAGGAAATCTAGGGAAGAAAACCACAGTAATAGTATGACTAACAGTAACTCTGGCAGACAAGGCAGTCTGGTAGAGATCTAATTAAGGAGTTTGCTATGTGGTATGTAACAAATGTAATGGTGTGAAACCGCCCATAGAGAACCCTCCTTAGCATTGCTTTCGTAGAGTTTGCCATAATCACTAACTTCTCTGTATGTAGGAATGAGATCTGTATATGAAATTATGGAGGACAGATTATCACATCTGAGTAAGTGCAGGAAAGAGCAAAAGGCACTTGAAAAGCAAATAGCAGAGGAATCTAAAGGAGCATTCATCCTCTGGGAGTGTACCTCTGGGACTCCAACTAGCTCTTACGTAGGAGTTTCAAAAGCAATTTTAATCCCTGGAGAAAGCTTATTCAATAGAACATATGCCTTAATAATTGTGAGGCCATGGGTTTGAGTCTCATACCACGTCACAGCATCATGCTTAGCATTCAGTCAACTACTTGGAGAGTGGGTTGGATCTGTCTCTTCCTTCTCTCCTGAAAATTGAGCCAGGGTGTTCGTTCAATGATATTGCACGTTCTGAACTTGATCTCACAGAAAAGCAGGATGCTTCACCTGAGATCACTGTTATATTGGGATGCATTGGATCAACCTTCTCGTGGTGCATCCCGTGAGTACCCATTCATTGGGGAAACTGAGGATCCTTCCTAGCCGACTGAATCCACATGGATCCCAGTCACTTTCAAAGCCAGCAGCAAGCAGCTCCTGACAGCTTTCAAGCTGTTGGTCCTGCTCTTCAAGTCCTCCAACTTAATGTTGAGGGGCTGTCCTTCGCCAAACGCGTTATCTTCGCCCACCCTGTTCAGCGCTTGACGTCTCGTCACCCAATCTGGTCCCCTACGCCTGCACTGAACTTCTCTGTTCCAGACTCTTGGAAACAGAGTTGGCAGTCAGCTGAGGTAAAGAACAAACACCTCATCACAGACCCCTGCAAGCATCAACCCGGCTTTGACCTAGCACGTTATGATTGGGCCCTCCTCAATCGCTATCGAACAGGCCATGGCCGGTGCGCCGCTATGTTCCATCGCTGGGGAGCCAGAGATGACCCGAACTGCCCCTGCAGCTCCAGACAGACTATGACCCACATAGTCAACGACTGCCACCTCTCCAGATTCAAAGGAGGTCTCGAAACTTGACATCAGGCTCAACCTGACGCTGTTGACTGGCTACGGAAGAAGGGCAAACGCTAGAAGAACTGTTATATTATCATTTCCAAGGGAACGGGGAGGTTTGGCTTAGGTTAGTCTGAACAACAATAAAGTATATGAATAGGAAATTTACAAGAGGGATTGTAGATCGTGCTCTGACACTACAGGAAGAAGGCATCTTTTTAAAAATTTCTTTATTGGGTGATTAATGGTTTACAGTCAGCAGTAAAATATAATGGTTTGTATATGCATAACATTTCCCCATTTTCCACATAACAATACAACCCCTACTAGGTCCTTCTTCATCATGTCCCAGGACCTGAACCCTCCTCCTCCACCCACCCCAGATTCTTTTACTCTGGTGCAATACACCAACTCCAGTCCAAGTTCTGCTTAGTGTTTTCCCTTCTGATCTTGTTTTTCAATTTCTGACTATAAGTGAGATCACCCCATATTCATTTTTTGGTCTACGTATTATCTGTCATGATCCCTTCAAGATTCATCTAAGATGGGGTGAAAATGTAAAATCACGGTTTTTAATAGTTGAGTAGTATTCCATTTTATATATAGACCACAACTTGCTCAGCCTCTCATCTGTTGTTGGACACCTGGGCTTCTTCCAGGTTTTGGCTATTACAAATTATGCTGCTATGAACATAAGTATACACAGAGCTTTTTAGATGGGTGTGTTTGGTTCCTTAGGAAATATAGCCAGAAGAGGGCATCTTGGCTAAGAACCCCAAATTCAACTTTTGATGCACTTTATGGAGACAGATGAATTAAACTGCTATAAATTCCTTCTGGGGACTTTCAGGCACTGGTGCATGATGGTGGAGGAGGACCTAGGCTGGAGGTGAGAGTGTTTTGCAGAAAACTGAGAAATTTTACACATGTACCAACAACTATACTGTAAACCATTAATCCCCCGATAAAAATATTTTAATAAAACAAGCCCTTTTAATATTTCCCTTTGGGTTTGTTTGTTTTATTCCATGGTTAGCAAGTAAGACTATCTCAAAATCCCATAAACCGATATTAGTCACAAATTATAGAAAAGTATTAATTAAAAATATATTTATGTTTTAGATTCATTTACTACATTGTTGTATGTAATAAGTAATATTAACCAAGTGAGCTTTAAATTTTATACATGATCTCTATGAATTCAGTTCTTGGGAGTCTATCAGTGAAAATAGATATATTCTCAAAATTAAGAGGTAACATTTACTGACATGATAAAAGACCAGACACTGAACTAAAGCAAAATTGCTTCTTACTATACAAAGTACAAAATTTTTCATGAAAAAATATGTTTATTCTAATGATAAATTTTACTTGAATATCCATTTCACTCACTGCAATGAACTTAATTCATGGCAAATAGACTATTTTAAATTAATATACTGTAGAGATATATAAATGCACACATATATAACATATATTTGGGAACTTGTTTTCAGTAGTAAAAGTCCACGTACAGCTGTTGAGTTTGTGAAATTGTGGTAAATATATCACAGTTCATAAACAATTCTGTGAGTAAATTTACTTGTGATATTTTATATATTGATACCTTTTTTACTCAAAATGTATTTATCATTCCTTATTTTCTCTATATTTTTATTGGGAAGTTAATGGGTAACAGTTGTACAACTGTAGGTAATGTGGGTACAATTTCTGATCTCACCAAGATAGTTGTCTGCAAAACAGTCACTTCCAAAGTGGGTCCATTATCAAGCACCAGGACCTGAAATACCTTTGTCCTTTTTCCTGCCCTCCTTCCCCAAAGTTCTTTGATATGGTACAATATACAGTCCAAGTTTTACTTTGTGTTTCCACTTTCTGTTCTTCTTATTTTTTAAGTTCTGCCCATGAGTGAGAGCATCCCATCTTCATTTTTCTCTTTCAGTCTTATTTCACATAACATGATTCCTTCAAGCTCCATCCAAGTTAAGGTGAAGAAAGTGACTTCATAATTCTTAGAAGCTGCATAGTAATCCACTGTGCATAGACCACAACTTTATTAGCCCATTATGTGTTGTTGGACATTTAGCATGATTCCAAGTATGGACAATTGTTCATAGCAGAATAATTTATGATTACTTATTTTAATTTTCTAATTATCTTTATTTATTTATTGGATACAGACATCCAGAAATAGAGGGGAATGGCAGTGGTAGAGAGGAAGAGAGACATCTGTAACACTCCTTAACTGCTCACAAAGTTTTCCCTCTGCAGGTGGGCCCTGGGGGCTGAAACCCAGGTCCTTGTGAATTGTAACATGTGCATTCAGCCAGGTGTGCCACCATCTGGCCCCATAATTACTTATTTTATAAGTATTTTTATAAATACATTTATAAATAATATAATAAAAACTATTCAAAATATGTTCATTTTCCTTCTCCCTTTTATTGTCTTAATAACTAGAGAATTATTTTCTTTTTTAAATATTTATTTATTTATTCCCTTTTGTTGCCCTTGTTGTTTTATTGTTGTAGTTATTATTGTTGTTGTCATTGTTGAATAGGACAGAGAGAAATGGAGAGAGGAGGGGAAGACAGAGAGAGAGAGAGAAAAATAGACACTTGCAGACCTGCTTCACCACTTGTGAAACGACTCCCCTGCAGGTGGGGAACTGGGGGCTCGAACCACCATCTTTATGCCGGTCCTTGCGTTTTGTGCCACTTGTGCTTAACCTGCTGCACTACCACCAGACTCCCCAGAATCATTCTCTTGACTAAATTATTTCTTGCTACTCTCTTGTACTCAAATGATAAACCAATGCTTTCAAAAAAAACACTTGATGATATTTTTTTATTTTTTATTTATGAAAAAGGAAACATTGACTAAACCATAGGATAAGAGGTGTACAACTCCACACAATTCCCACCACCAGAACTCTGTATCCCTTCCCCTCTCCTATAGCTTTCCTATTCTATAAACTGATAGAATAGCTTTCCTGATAGCTTTCCTATTCTATAAACCTCTAGGAATATGGACCCAAGGTCATTGTGGGATGCAGAGGTGAAAGGTCTAGCTTCTGGAGTTGCTTCCCTGTTGAACATGGACATTGATAGGTTGATCCATACTCCCAGCCTGTCTTTCTCTTTCCCTAGTAGGGAAGGGTTCTGGGGAAGCGGAGCTCCAGGACACATTGGTGGGTTGTCTCTCCAGGGAAGAATGGTCAGCATCATGCTAGCATCTGGAACCTGGTGGTTGAAAAGAGAGTTAACATACAAAGCCAAACAAATTTTTGACGAGTCATGAACCTAAAGGCTGGAATGGTGCAGGTGAGTTGGGGGGTCCTCCATTTTGTAGATAGCTAGTAGGCTATCTACAAAAATATAACTACAAAAATATCTACAGAAGTATAACTAAAAATCCATATTTTAGTTATATTCTAAAGGGCCTATGGCTATACTAGTTTTTTTTTTTTTTCTTTTTCTTTTTTTTGTTCCCCTGAGCCTGAAATCTGATATGCAGGTGGATCCAAGTTATTGCCTGGGGAGATAATATCATGGCTGGAAAAAAAAAACCAGAAAGCTGGATCAGGGAAGATAGTTTTAACTCCTCCTTTAAGTTAGATATAACCTATACTCTGACTACCCTCCCCCTCCCATCATTGCTGGAGCTTCACTGCTCTGACTTTGTCAGAGAAAAAGAGAAATGGTGTGGGGTGGAGAGGGAAGAGAAGGACACCACATCACCAAATCTCCCTTTAATACAGTGGAGGCCAGGGGCAAACCAGGGTCATACACATGGCAAAGAAGGTGCACTATGCAGGTGAACACTCTTGCTGACTCCACTGATAAACTTAAGTCACAGTTGGGTGAACACCCAACAGAAAGGAGTTGTGTGTTATAAAGTGAACAAAATCCATAAAGGGCCCATCTGCAAAGAAGAGCATTGATTGAACTCACATAACTGACGCCTTTTAAGTGATCAGAGGGGATGCATATTAAAAACCAAAGAGTCTATGGCCATACCACCCTGAATACCCCCTATCTTGTCTGATCTCGGAAAAATGAAAGAATGAGAAACTAAGATACACTAATAGGTATTGTTAGCATTTAGAGTTAGAACTCAAAAACTTGCCAGAAAATTTCAAAACTGATCCAAAGTATGCTCAGCCATGGTGGCAGTTGCTAGATGACACTATAGAAGCAGTTATTAGTGAATTTCAGGAAAGGGAAGAAAATACCTTCCCTCAACATCCAACTGTAATGTCAGTGCCATCCTTGTATGAGAAGTGTAGGAGAACATGGAAAGAACATGAATAATTTAGAAAGCACTGACTCTAAATTGAGTTTCATTTGCATTTCACTGTCACTTTCCTGTCAAGAGAATGAGGTAACTTTAACCATCTATTAAAGTTGAATACATTAATCAACTTACTGAAATGTTGAAGGATTTATATTGTCAAATACGCCAAACAAGTAGCACACTGCCTAATACAAGTTAAATGGTCTACATGTCATAGGAAGTATTATACATTAGAAGTCTTAAGCTTTATTAAAAGGTTATGATGTTATTATTATTACTGAAGATTGTGTAAGAGAACCGTGTATAAGCTATGTGAGACATAAAGAAGTTGATTCAGCCCACGGCAGTAATTCTATAGGACACAGCTGCACTCACTTAGTTGGGAAGCATTAACAGTAAGTATCAGAATGAGAACATTCCTGGAGGAGAGAACTCCTGGAGTTTGTTTTTTTTTAATATTTATTCACTTTTGTTGCCCTTGTTGTTTTATTGTTGTAGTTATCACTGTTGTTACTGATGTCGTCATTGTTCACTGCTTGTGAAATGACTCCCTTGCAGGTGGGGAGCCGGGGGCTTGAACGGAGTTCCTTTCCCTGGTCCTTGTGCTTCATGCCATGTGCGCTTAACCCGCTGTGCTATTGCCCGACTCCCATTCTTGGACTTTTTATTCTCCTTATTATTACTGGACTAGTGGAACTAGAATGAGAGACAAACTCAGGACCCAGATATAATTCTCTAGTTCTGACTACAGAATGGCTGGCTTTCTTCCCAGGTCTCTCAGATCTTACCCTGCCTCTCTGTGATACTTGATTTTCAGCTGAATCTTAGCTTGTTCTGTATTTGTACGTAACACTCTCATGCACTCCCATGATGTCAATCATGCACTGCTTAGTTGTTCTCAGAGAAACAGACGAGAGCAGCATGGGACTGAGTATGAAAGAGTTTTAAAGAAAATGTTGGTGGGAGAAGAACTAACAGTGGGAAGCAGAGAGCAGCCAGAGAGCACTAGAGAAAGGATTTAGCGGATACATCCTAGATTGCATGCTGTCTGATGAAGCTTTGACGGAGAACTGATATTTTATTTATTTATTTATTTATTTATTTATTTATTTAAGAAAGGAGACATTAACAAAACCATAGAATAAGAGGGAGTACAATTCCACACAATTCCCATAACCCGATCTCCATATCCCATCCCCTCCCCTGATAGCCTTCCCATTCTCTATCTCTCTGGGAGTATGGATCCAGGGTCATTGTGGGGGAACTGATATTTTTAAATAAAAGTGTAAATAGATATTTTTGTCCTATTTCTACTTTTTATTGTATTTGCGGGGGGGTTAATGGTTTATAGCAGTTGTCTACACATTGGCACAATTTCCCTGCTCAGTGTCCTTCAAGTATGAAGGAGAAATTAAAATCTTCCTAAACAGAAACAAGGATCTTTTTCTCTGAAGTTATCCCCTCTACATCTTGTGAAAATCCCTCCTCTCTCTCCACACTGTCACAGATTGTGTAGCACAGGGTATAAATGCCCAGTTTCTTCTCATGTATAATTTAGTTTATCATGGTGTAAATGACCAATATTAAAGTTGGTTTTTTTCTCCTACTAATCTTCTAATGTTTATTTGTTCATTGTCCCTTCAAAGAACATCGGGCTACCTTCTGTATTCTATATTCAATCAACCTTAAGGAGTTTTTGGCCAAAAATGGTCAGCAAAAGAATTCCCTTTCTCCCAGTAATAGATTGGCCATATTGTTATATCTATACTTTGTTTTGGCAAGAGAATATTTGATGAGTGTATAATCTATTGGGATAATGAACTTTTTGTTTGTTTAACTATATTTATTTAACTTTATTTATTTATTTATTTATTTATTGGATAGAGATAGCCAGAAGTGGAGAAGTAAGGGTAAGATAGAAGAGAGAGACAGAGAGACACCACCATTCTGTTTCAACACTTGCAAAGCTTTCCCCCTGAAGGTGGGGACTGGGGACTCAAACCCAGGTCTTGAGCATTCTAACATGTGTGCACAACCAGGTCTACCACCACACAGCCACTGACCTTTTTTTTTTTTGTATTTGTATAATACTTTAAAATTCTACAGGATATACCAACTTAATATGTTCCAAACCAAAAAAAAAAAAAAAATCAATTTCCTATAGTTTCTTTATTAACATTCCTATTTCAGTTTATTCTTCTAAATATCCTATCTTGAAACTCACCAAAGCTATATAATCACCCCCAAATCTGATGTAACCACCAAATCTAAAGTTATTAATAACTGTCTCCTTACATTCCCTTAGTTTAGTATCTGCTCTTAATGTAGATCTATACTTCCTGTAAAAAATAAAGTGACAATTTCTACCATCAGAGTGCTTCCCCCTACTGTTTGCCAGGCTTGCACCTATATTTTCTTCTGCCCACAAAATAAAACTAGTTACCTGAAAAAAATTTAAAGATTTATGATAAATAAGGAATGTGATTTTTAGTTAACAATCATCAAAGCATTTGTTAGAACAAACAGCAAATTAGTTTACTTAAAGAACTGTGCAACAGAAAAAAGTATTTTACTAATATATCTATAGGGAGACAAAGAAATAATTTTGGTCTAATTTTTTAAAAATAGAATTAAAAATCAGGTAGTTTGACATATTATGGTAATTATATCATGATTGTGTTCTTAAACAATGACATATATTTTAAAGATCATACTGTATCAGTAATGGATGACATAATAAGAGTTCAAATTCAACAACAAGAAAACAAATAACCCCATCCAAAAATGGGGAGAGGACATGGACAGAATATTCACCATAGAAGAGATCCAAAAGGCCAAGAAACACATGAAAAAATGCTCCAAGTCTTTGACTGTCAGAGAAATGTAAATAAAGACAACAGTGAGATACCACTTCACTCCTGTGAGAATGTCATACATCAGAAAAGGTAACAGCAGCAAATGCTGGAGAGGTTCTGGAGTCAAAGGAACCCTCCTGCACTGCTGGTGGGAATGTCAATTTGTCCAACCTCTGTGGAGAACAGTCTAGAGAATTCTCAGAAGGCTAGAAATGGACCTACCCTCTATGATCCTGCAATTCATCTCCTGGGGATACAGCCTCAGGAACCCAACACACCCATACAAAAAGATCTGTGCACACATATGTTCTTAGCAGAACAATCTGTAATAGCCAAAACCTGGAAGCAACCCAGATGTCCAACAACAGACGAGTGGCTGAGCAAGTTGTGGTCTATATACACAATGGAATACTACTCAGCTATAAAAAAAATGGTGACTTCACCATTTTCAGCCAATCTTGGATGGACCTTGAAAATTTCATGTTGAGTGAAATAAGTCAGAAACAGAAGAATGAATATGAGATGACCTCACTCTCAGGCAGAAGTTGAAAAACAAGATCAGAAGAGAAAACACAAGTAGAACCTGAACTGGAATAGGTGTATTGCACCAAAGTAAGACTCTGGGGTTGGGGGGGGGGGGGATAGAGGTCCAGAAATGATGACAGAGGACCTAGTGGGAGTTGTATTATTATATGGCAAACTGAGAAATGTTATGCATGTGCAAAATATTGTACTTATTGTCAAATGTAAAACATTAATTCCACAATAAAGAAATTTTTAAAAAGAATTATTGAATATAAAAAATAAAAATAAAGAAATAATAAGAACTTTGGAAATTGCATCAAAATAATCTAAATTAAGAATGAAAGTGATGATAGATAGGGAAGAAATCAAAGTATAACTCAACTCAAGAGGAAAATACATATTTATTATACTAATCTGCATCATATATGCTGTACATTTTTTCATGTTATATATTGAAAGATACTTGGAGCATAGTATTTATAGCATAAAAGAGACATAAAGAAACCTGTAAGAAGGGGATGGGTGATGCTGCACCTACCTAGGCACACACATTGCAGTACACAAGGACCCCCAATTCAAGCCCCTGGTCCCCACCAGCAGGCGGAAAGTTTCATGAGTTGTGAAGCAGGGCTGTAGGGGTCTCTCTGTCTCTTTCCCTCTCTATCTCCCCCAACCCTTTCAATTTCTCTCTTTCTGTATCCAAAATAAAAAAATAAAAATAAAAAAGAAGCTTATAAAAATTTTGCGTGGTTTCTAGTATGTAGAGATGACAAGATATTTCTAGGATAAAATTTAAAATGCACAATGAAAAGCCACAAGGTATATCTAGCACGAGGCAGAACTTGGTCGGAGTTGGTGTATTGCACCAAGGTAATAGACTCTGAGGTGGGGAGGTGGGTTCAGGTCTGGGAACATGATGGCAGCGGAACTAGAGGAGGGTGACTAGACTATCATGTGGAAAACTGAGAAATGTTACACATGCACAAACTACTGTGTTTTATGGTCAACTGTAAACCATTAAGTGCTCCCTTCCCCCATAAAGAAAATAAAAAGGTATATCTGGGGAGTTGGGCAGTAGCACAATGGGTTTAGCACACGTGGCGCAAAGTGCAAGGATTGGCATATGGATCCCAGTTCCAGCCCCTGGCTCCCCACCTGCAGGGGCGTCGCTTCACAGGTGGTGAAACAGGTCTGCAGGTGTCTATCTTTCTCTCCCCCTCTCTGTCTTCCCCTCCTCTCTCTATTTCTCTCTGTCCTATCCAATAAGGACGATATCAATAACAACAACAACTATAACAATAAAACAAGGGCAACAAAAGGGAATAAATATTTTTAAACAAAGGTATATCTAGGAAACAAAATTTAAAAAAACAAAAGTCAAGTTGGGGAAAGTCTCTATTTTTATGGTAAGTGAAAACTAAGGAAGCAAAGTAGAAGCATTTCTGTGCATGCACATATGCATTTAAGATTATGTATTCACGAAGGTGGAAAGGTAGTGAATAATCAACAGTTTCTTTGCTTTTTTCAATTTTTTTTACTATCTTTATTAATTTATTGGACAGAGTCAGCCAGAAATAGAGAGGGAAGTGGGGAATAGAAAGGGAGACAGAGAAACATCTGCAGTCCAACTTCACCACTCCTGAAGTTTCTCCCTGCACTGGGGACTGGGGGCTTGAACCTGGGTCCTTGTGCACTGTAACATGTGCACTCAACCAGGTACGCCACCACCCAACCTAGTGGTTTCTAGTCGTGAAGAAACTGAAGTCCTAATTTGTGGGGTAGAAGCCCTGTGATGAAAATGTGTGCTCTGCCTCCCTCACTTTAGAACAATTCCTTTCCCTCCTTCACTGGGCTATGTCCTTTGAACACCACTCTAAAAATATGAAATATCCTAGAGCTAAGTTTTTCTTCTGAAAGGTTTGCATATGGTCATGTTCAAAATTGGCTACTCAGATGTTTCTTTTGACATTCAAGCATCTTTAAGATTCTGCACTATTTATGCAGTGCACATAATTGAAGGCAATATATGCTGGTTTACATTCACTGAGATTCTAGAGTGACTGACAAAGATGTTATCTCTACCCATCCCCAGTTCTCTCCCTCAACCCTGCCTTCCTTGAAGAACACAACAGTGTTAAGGGAATCATTCTTTACCTCTGATTATTGACTTCATCTAATTTTCATACTGTCACTCTTGATAGATAAAGTTAATTTTTGCTGTTCTGTATGTATATTGGATATTGTCATTTATTTCATTAATCACATATGTAATTGTCATAAGAGCAGAAATGCCTTTTCTTAGACATTTCATTCTAAAATATAATTATCCAGGCATCCTGCTGTTAATAGTACTGAATCCTAATTATTTCAAAATGAGGTAATTATTCATAAACTTGGAGCCTGCCATACATATTTACAGTAAGTAGATGGGGTAATATTATAAAATTTATTATCTACTGTAGGGAGGCATCTTCTAGAAGCTGATTTAACTCCACAGCTCCTCAGTCCTACTTTCCTCCAATCTCATTAACATATGAGGAAATTTACCAGGTCTTATCTAGTCTAAAGAATAAAAACAGAAATCTTCCTTCTCTGAACACTGGCATTCAGAACTGACAAACTGCATGCTTAATGACAAATGCCCTCATAACACAAATGGGACCACTAGTAAAAGGACAGCTTCCATTATGGTTCTTTCTAGGCTTAGTAAGATAAGTTATGCCAGAAAAGTGAATCAAGATATTATTCCTCAAATAACCTATGATATGAAGATCAGACTTATATCCTAACAATTCCACATTATAGATCCATGCTGCTTTACAGTTCTTCTTTCACTTTTTTATACTGTGCTCATACTTATTGCAATTGCCTATTTAATGTTCTTTGTCTATTACAAACATACAAACTAAAAACTCCACAGACTCCTTATCAATTACTGATGCTCTCAATCATCTCTTTTTATGTTAAAATATTTTATTATTTATTCCTTTATTGTTAGTGGTTTGATAATGATCAACAAGATTGTAAGATAACAGGGGTACAATTCTATATAGTTCCCACCGCCAGAGTTCTGTGTCCCATCCCCTCCATTGGAAACGTCCCTATCCTTTTATTTATTAAATTAATAATTAATTAATTTTGAATGAAGAGAGATGAAAAGGAAGGGAGAGTTAGAGGATAAGAGAGATACCTGTAACACTATTTCAGCACTAAGTTTTCTCCTGCCAGTGGGAACTGAGGGCTTAAACCTGGGTCCTTTCTACTGTAATGTGTGCTCTTAACCAGGTGAAGCCACCATTCTGCTCCTATTTTATTATTTACTTTTAATGAACAAGAGATAGATAGGTAGATAGTCAGACAGACTGACTGACTGACTAGAGCACTGCTCAGCTGTAGCTCAAAACCAGGAGCTGAGAATATCAGGCATGAAAAAAGCTTTTGCATAACCATTATGCTGTCTTCCCAGCCTTCAATTGCCTCTTATCTCAGTCTAAACTTGTCTTTGTCTTTTTTTTTTTTTTTCTGGTAAGGATTTATCCTTTTTATTCCCCCTCCCCCCATTTTCTGCATTTATCAGCATCTTCATTTCTATCTACTCAGGAGCATTTTCACTTCAAAGAATTTTTTAAAATATTTATTTATTTATTTATTTATTTATTTATTTATTTTTGCTGCCCTTGTTGTTTTATTGTTGTAGTTATTGTTGTTGATGTCGTTGTTGGATAGGACAGAGAGAAATGGAGAGAGGAGGGGAAGACAGAGAGGGGGAGAAAAAGATAGACACCTGCAGACCTGCTTCACCACCTGTGAAGTGACTCCCCTGCAGGTGGGGAGACGGGGGCTCGAACCGGGATCCTTATGCCGGTCCTTGGGCTTTGTGCAACGTGCGCTTAACCTGCCGCAAAACCGCCCTACTCCCATCAGAAATCTTGTTTTTTTATTACGTTTTTAAGTAAAATCTTATTTTTGTTCATCTTTTTAAGTAACTTTCAACTCATAATTTATAAGTTTGTTTTGATTTTTAAGAATGCTTCTTGACTAACTATTTTCAAGTAATTTCTGTACCTTCTTGTTATCTCTGTAAAGCCCTTCACTACATTACAATAGCAGTCTCTCAACCTGTGTAAAGCCACTGTTTTCTGTGAATGATTTTCTTTTCCATCTTAATACATAATGTCAGCTGTTATCTTTGATATGTGATGTTGCTGTATTGTAACTTTCTTTTTTCAAACATCTCTCTTTGGGTTGTGGAAACAAAAAGAAGCACTATCCTGCTTACGAGAGGAATAAAAATTGGTTTTAATATTTTTCATCATAAACTACATTTTATTCACAAAGATTTGAGTACTAATAACATCTTATTATTATTCTTTCTTAAAGATTCATTCTATTTATTTCAGATGAGGTACAGAGAGAATTTCAGTTGGGAAAGAGGGAAGTTAGAACAGCACTCCGGTACGTGAAACTCTAGTTATGATCTAGGAACCTCGAGCATGCAGATTATTTCCTCTGACCCAGACTATTATTTAAGATGGAATAAATTTTTAAACTACCCTCTCATGTTTTTTAAATCATAATCTTTTAAATTACATACATTGTATTATGATTATGCAGTAGATAGGAAAATCTTTCCAAAGCAATGTGACCTTTTATCATCTCTCGTACAGTTTCTTATTACTATGCTTGTTTCTTTCTTTTTTTCTTTAAGATTTTATTTATTTATTCATGAAAAAGAAAGAAGAGAGAGAAACAGGCATCACTCTGGCACATGAGCTGCCGGGGATCAAAATCAGGACCTCATCCACTGTTCTGTCTCCTGGACCGTTGTTGAGCTGTTACTTCTACATTTTAAATAGTACTTCAAGGTTTCCCACTGGTTTGATAAGGTTTCATGTTTTGTTTAAATTATTATTTATTTCCTGGATAGAGACAGAGAGAGTTCAATAGGGGAGAGGAAGGCAGAGAGGGAGAAAGAGAGATACCTGCAGTACCACTTCACCACCCTTTCACCGCAGGTGGGGATCGGGTACTTGAGCCCAGGTCCTTGTGTCCTGGCTCAAACCGAGGTCCTTGAGCCCAGGTCCTTGTGTACTATAATGTGTGTGCTTAACTGGCCCCGCAGTTTGCATGGTTTTTAGCTCTCAAGACAGCATAAAGAAAGGAGCCAAACACCCTTCAGGTTTCCTCACTACCATATTTAGGTAACTCATTCTAAATAATCCATGCTTCTGTCTTCTCAGTTACTGAATAAATATTTCAAATCAGTTTCTCTTACTGAGAATTTGATGTAAAAAATTACTATGAAGTTCATTATTTCAGGGGACCAGGCAGTGTTGCAGTGCAGCACATAGTGTGAAGCACAAGGACCAGCTTAAGGATCTGGGTTTGAGCCCCCCCCCACTCCCTGTCCCCCACCTGCAGCAGGGGTCACTTCACAAGCAGTGAAGTAGGACAGCAGGTGTCTATCTTTCTGTCCCCCTCTCTTGTCTTCCTCTCCCCTCTCATTTTCTCTCTGTCCTCTCCAATAAAATGGAAAAATGGCCACCATGAGCAGTGGATTCCTAGTGCAGACGCTGAAGCCCAGTGCTAACCCTGAATGCAAAAATTAAAATAAAGTTGATCATTTTTGTATACCCATTGTGCTGTGATGAAATTTATTGTATAGCTCCTCTGCTGATATCTCCCAGCACTGAGGGAATAGTAAGAGTTTGTTGGACTATGACACATAGATGTATAGATTTTTGTTGGGTACACACATCAGATTTCACCGTTTATGTGCTTCAGACTCAACCTCATTTGCCTAGATCAGTGCAGTCTTTAATAAAGCTTTTTTGTTATACTCAACAGCTTCATTTTTGTATTAAAAAGAAGGAAATGTTAACACAGAACACTTGGACACAAAACTAAAATGCAATCCGATCCTGTGTAATGCATTCAGGTAGAAAGATGAAAACTGATACTGATCTCCCCTCATGTATGATAATCTTCCCCTTGGGAGTGGAGAAAAATTTAAGCTCTTCAAGTCAGTATTTGTGCAAATAGATACAGTATCAGAACTTTTTTTTTCAATAAAGCATGAATTGACTTATCACCAATAGAATATGCACTCTGCCAATACAACATATGGCAGTGAGTGGTAATCCCTACTAAATGCTCACTGTTTTTCAGACACTATAATAATCAGTGTGTGTGTGTGTGTGTGTGTGTGTGTGTGTGTGTGTGTGTTTTCTCAAAGTGCATGTGATCAGTACTTCTTTTGTTTACTAGTGAGAAAACAAACTGGGTCACAGAGAAATTAAATAACCTGCTTGTGTGTGCCCATTGAATGAATTATACAGCCTGGAACGAAGTACAAGTAGATCAATTCTGTATTAATCTTGGGCTTCAATATGCAATTATAACTCAGTTGGCATCAGGAACTCCCTTATACATTTGCTCTTGATTTCTAATTATGACTAAAAAATACATGCCTTCTAAACAGTTTCTGGCATGTCACAGCCACTAATGAAATAGGGAGTTTCTGTAGCACTATGCTATTTGTACTACTACTCTTACTCAGTATTTTTTAATCATTTACTTGCATTTTAATTATTTTGCCTACAAGTAATTATCATATATTTATCATTGATTCTACAGTCCTTTTAACTTCGAGGTGATTTCTTTTTAAATTAGAAATTTAATAACGATTAACAGATTGTAGGATAAGAAGGGTATAGCTCCATATAATTCCCACCACCAGAGTCCCATCTCCCATCCCCTCCATTGAAAGCTTCCCTAGTCTTTGTCCCTCTGGCAGTATGGACAAAAATTCTTTTTTAAAGAAAAATGTTTAAATTTTTTATTATCTTTATTTATTTATTGGATAGAGACAGCCAGAAATTGAGAAGGAAGGGGGTGACAGAGAGGGAGAGAGACAGAGACATTTGCAGCACTGATTCACCATTCATGAAGCTTTCCCCCAGCATGTGGGGACTGGGGTCTCAAGCTCAAGTCCTTGCAAATTGTAACATGCACTCAGCCAGATGCACTGTCACCGAGCCCCAGGACCAAAATTATTTATGGAGTGCAGAAGGTGGAAGGTCTGGCTTCTCTAATTGCTTCTCTAAAGGACATGGATATTGGCAGGTGGATCCATACCCCCAGCTTACTTCTATCTTTTCCTAGTCAGGTAGGGCTCTAGGGAGGTGAGACTCTAGGACATACTGGTGAGGTCATCTGCCCAGGAAAGTCAGAATAACATCATGGCAGCATCTGCAACTTGGTGGCTGAAAAGTGGTAAGATATAAAGCAGGACAAATTGTTTAATAAACAAGAGCCTATGGATAAGAATAGAGCAGATGGGACTAATGGTCTTTGTGTGGGAAGAAGCTAGGAAATCTATTTTAGATATATTCCACAGGGCCCATGACTTTGAGGAGATTTTTAATGAATTGGCATTATTAATGCTTATATTCCATATAATATGATTTTGTAACTTTTTCTTCAGTTCTTTTCTGAAATTATGTTCTAAATAAATATCAGTGTACTTTAAAGCATCAACATTGCAACAGTTCAAACCTAGAATTAGAATACTTATATGATCCTGTTATTCATAATATTAAAGATCTATGATACTGAGTAGAATGCTGCAAGTAAATAATTCAACTGATAGCTTCAGTGTCATCTGGATAAATAATGTTAATTTCAATATCTTAAACACTGCTTAGTATCAGCCATCCTTTGACGCGACAACATGGCAATTTTCAGCATTCTAATGTAGTTACATACTCATTCTGCTATGTTTAAGTTCCTCATGCACTCACTCACTTGCATTTATTATTTAGAATAAGTCAAAGATTGTACCAGATTCAGTAATTAAAGAAAAAACTGTAGCCTTCAAAGAGTATAATTGTTAGAGAAAACGTAGAGATTCAACTAAAACATGGGATATCTCTCATAGAAATAAATAAATGATATTCAATGGGCTTTGAGGGGGACTAGAGAAATATGTCAGAAGATGCTTCCTGGGGGGGGGGGGGGCTGGAGTTGGCCTGAAGAGGAAGGAGGAAGTTTACCAGACTGGAAACATGCCTTGCTATGCTTCTAAGCCAGGTTTGAGTCTGTGTTTCCCAAGCAGGAAATATCATAGCACCATGCAAGTTCCAATTCTCAGTGTGGACTCTCACTGCGAGTGTCTCTGCTCAACTTCCCTTCCTCTTTTAGCCACTCCTAGAATATACAGTGGATAGTAGATTTGCATAACTGTCTTTCAGCTATCCTTGTCTACTCCAGAGGATTTTTTTTTTCTCATTCTTAACAATCAGCTGCCTCTGATAACAAGGTTTGAGGTAATCTGGGACAGGTTTTTATTTTATTTTTTTTACCCTGCTCTATTTTATTATTAATCTTATATAAAGGCATATATCTTCCCCCCCTTTAGGCTGATCAGAATTAACTCTTAGCATATATTTCTGTGCTAGGCTACTGGACATCTTATCTATTGTAGGAGGAACTTGTATCCTTAATCCTACCTAGTCTACAGACTCTCCCCTCCGTCCCACTCCTAGCTAATCAAAAAAATTAAATTAAATTAAATTAAATTTAAAATAAAGTAATAAAAAAAACCTTTCCTTTCATTGCTCCTTAATTACAGCTCTTTTTCTTATCTTTTCCATTTTCTCTCTCTTGTCTCTTCTTTCCTTTTCTTTTTTTTTTTATCTTGTCATACACTTCTTCCTTCCTTCTTCTTTGCCTTTCTGAATTTGGGAATTATTTGGGGGAAGAAATCTGACTCAGAGTGGACTCTCTATGTGTGTATCTCTGCTCTAGTTCCCTTTTCCCTCTTGTTACCCCTAGAATATACAGTGGATAGTAGATTTGCATAACTGTCTATTCTTGGTATCCCTTCTTTCTTTTCTCTTTCTTCTACAATGGGATTTGGTTACTATTTTTCACGGATTGGAGAAATTGTTTGGCTAACTGGTAACGATTAAACTGCTTCAATACTTGCTTCAGTTGCTGCTGTAATTCCTGAGGTTGGTGAGTGCAATTGTCATAAAGGTATTTAGTACAGTGTTGCTTGTACTCAAGACACAACAACTGAGGAACAACAGAGCATAAAAAAAGAAACACATAAATCAAAAAAATGGGTAGATCAAAAACAAATAAAACTGCTACTCCAATGAATGAAGACAAGAGCCCAGAAGAAACTACAAATCAGCCAGAAGTAACCATAGATAAGAAAAGTATGCAAGCAATAATAAACTTATTAATCACAGAAATGAAAACAACATTGGAGGAAAGGAATGGCAGTATTAGGGAAACAACAGTTGAGACCCCCAAGGAAAATACTGATTATCTTGAGGCAATTAGAGAACTGAAAGCTGAAATAGCTGTAATGAAGAAAGAAGCTGAGGCAAGGGAAAGCAGACTAACAGACGCAGAAAACAGAATTAGTCAGACAGAGGATGAGTTAGTGAAAATGAAGAAAGAGGTGAAAGAGCTTAAAAAGAGATTGAGAGACACTGAAAACAACAACAGAGACATATGGGATCATCTCAAAAGAAGTAACATTCGCATAATTGGCATGCCAGAGGAAGAAAGAGAGGAAGGGGAAGCAAACATTCTAGAGGAAATAATAGAAGAAAACTTCCCAGACACGAATAACAGAAAGGACATCAAGATTCAAGAGGCCCAGAGAGTATCAAACAGAATCAACCCAGACCTGAAGACACCAAGACACATCATAGTCACAATGAGAAGAAGTAAGGATAAAGAAAGGATCCTAAAGGCTGCAAGAGAGAAAAACAAAAAGTCACATACAAGGGAAAACCCATAAGATTATCTGCAGACTTCTCCACTCAAACTCTAAAAGACAGAAGTGAGTGGCAAGATATCTATTGAGCCCTGAATGAAAAAAAGTTTCAACCAAGGATAATATATCCTGCTAGACTTTCATTCGAACTAGATGGAGGGATCAAAACTTTCTTATACAAACAGCAGTTAAAGGAGGCAACCATCACCAAGCCGGCCCTGAAGAGGTTCTAAAAGACCACTTATAAACAAGAATATCACTATAATACTTGCAATATATCAGAGCAAACAAAAAAAATTTTTTTGAACAAGGGCACTACAATACATTAAATCCATAATATCAATAAACGTCAATGGCTTAAACTCACCCATCAAAAGGCACAGGGTGGGGGGATGGATCAGAAAACATAACCCAACCATATGCTGCTTGCAAAAATAACATCTGTCACAACAAGATAAACACAGACTTAAAGTGAAAGGATGGAAAACTATCATACAGGCTAACGGTCCACAAAAATGGGCAGGAACAGCCATTCTCATCTCAGACACGATAGATTTTAAATTAAATAAAGTAATAAAAGATAGGCAAGGACATTACATAATGATTAGAGGATCAATCAGCCAAGAAGACTTAACAGTTATTAACATCTATGCACCCAATGAGGGACCATCTAAACATTAAGCACCTACTGAAAGAATTTCGAAAATACATCAATAGTAATACAATAATAGTGGGAGACTTCAATACCCCACTCTCACACTTAGACAGATCAACAAAGCAGAGAACCAATAAAGATACAAGAGAATTAAATGAAGAGATCGACAGAATAGACCTCTTGGACATTTTCAGACTCCTCCACTCCAAAAAACTGGAAAACACCTTCTTTTGAAATCCACATAACACATACTCAAGGATAGACCACATGTTAGGCCATAAAGACAGCATCAATAAATTCAAAAGCATTGAAATCATCCCAAGTATCTTCTCAGAATACAGTGGAGTAAAATTAACATTTAACAACAAACAGAAAATTATTAAAAGACACAGAATTTGGAAACTAAACAACATACTCCTTAAAACCACTGGGTCAGAGACTCACTCAAGCAGGAAATTCAAATGTTCCTGGAAACTAATGAAAATGAAGACACAACCTATCAAAATATTTGGGACACAGCTAAAGCAGTACTGAGAGGGAAACTTATAGCCATACAATCACATATTAAACACCAAGAAGAAGCTCAAATGAAGGACTTTACTGCACACCTCAAGGACTTAGAGGAAGAGGAATAAAGGAACCCTATAGCATCCAGAAGGACATAAGTCACTAAAGTTAGAGCAGAAATAAACAACATCAAAAATAAAAGAACCATACAAAAGATCAATGAAGCCAAATATTGGTTCTTTGAAAGATTAAACAAAATTGACAACCCCCTAGACAGACTCACCAAACAAAAAAGAGAGAAGACTTAAATTAATAAAATTGTAAACGATGGAGGAGATACCACACCTGACACCACAGAAATCCAGAGAATCCTGCGAAACTTCTATAAAGAACTATATGCCACAAAGCTAGAGAATCTGGAAGAAATAGAACAATTCCTAGAAGCATATGCCCTTCCAAAACTGAACCAAGAAGAACTACAAAATCTAAATGCACCAATCACAGACAAAGGAATTGAAACCATTATTAAGAATCTCCCCAATAACAAAAGTCCTGAACCAGATGGCTTCACAAACGAATTCTACAAAACGTTCAGGAAACAGTTAATACCCATACTTCTTAAGCTATTCCATAAGATTGAAGAAACAGGAATACTCCCTTCCACCTTCTATGAAGCCAACATCACCCTGATACCAAAAGCTGATAGGGACAGAACAAAAAAGGAAAACTACAGACCAATATCTCTGATGAACATAGATGCCAAAATATTAAACAAGATCTTGGCCAACCGGATACAGCAACATATCAAAAAGATTGTTCATCATGACCAAGTGGGATTCATCCCAGGAATGCAAGGCTGGTTCAACATCCGTAAGTCAATCAATGTCATTCACCACATCAAGAAAAGCAAAGCCAAAAACCACATGATTATCTCAATAGATGCAGAGAAAGCCTTTGACAAAATCCAACACCCATTCATGCTCAAAACTCTACAAAAATTGGGAATAGATGGGAAATTCCTCAAGATAGTGGAGTCTATATATAGCAAATATACAGCAAACATCATACTCAATGGACAGAAGCTGAAAGCATTCCCCCTCAGATCGGGGACTAGACAGGGCTGTCCACTGTCACCGTTACTCTTCAACATAGTATTGGAAGTTCTTGCTATAGCAATCAAGCAAGAGAAAGAAATCAAAGGAATACAGATAGGAAGGGAAGAAGTCAAGCTCTCACTATTTGCAGATGATATGATAGTATACATAGAAAGACCTAAAGAATCCAGTAGAAAATTACTGGAAGTTGTTAGGCAATATAGCAAGGTATCAGGCTACAAAATCAATGTACAAAAATCAGTGGCATTTCTTTATGCAAACACTAAATCTGAAGAAGAAGACATCCAGAAATCACTCCCATTTACTGTTTCAGCAAAATCAATCAAATACCTAGGAATAAAGTTGACCAAAGAAGTGAAACTTGTATGCTGAAAACTATGAGTTGCTACTCAAGCAAATAGAAACTGATACCAAGAAAAGGAAAGATACCCCATGCTTATGGATTGGAAGAATAAATATCATCAAAATGAATATTCTCCCCAGAGCCATATACAAATTTAATGCAATACCCATCAAAGTTCCACCAAGCTTCTTTAAGAGAATAGAACAAACACTATAATCATTTATCTGGAACCTGAAAACACCTAGAATTGCCAAAACCATCTTGAGGAAAAGAAACAGAAATGGAAGCATCACACTCCCAGACCTTAAACTATATTATAAAGCCATCATCATCAAAACAGCATGGTACTGGAACAAAAATAGGCACACAGACCAGTGGAACAGAATTGAAAGCCCAGAAATAAATCCCAACACCTATGGACATCTAATCTTTGATAAGGGGGCCCAGAGTATTAAATGGAAGAATGAGGCTGTCTTCAATAAATGGTGCTGGGAAAACTCGGTTGTAACATGCAGAAGAATGAAATTGAACCACTTTATCTCACCAGAAACAAAAATCAACTCCAAATGGATCAAAGACCTAGATGTCAGACCAGAAACAATCAAATACTTAGAGGAAAACATTGGTAAAACACTTTCCCACCTACACCTCAAGGACATCTTTGATGAATCAAACCCAATTGCAAGGAAGACTAAACCAATAGGACTACATCAGATTGAAAAGCTTCTGCACATCCAAAGAAACTATTAAACTAACAGAGAGACCCCTCACAGAATGGGAGAAGATCTTCACATACCATACATCAGACAAGAAACTAATCACCAAAATATATAAAGAGCTCAGCAAACTTTGCACCAAAAAAGCAAATGACCCCATCCAAAAATGGGTAGAGGATATGAAGAAAACATTCACCTCAGAGGAGATCCAAAAGGCTAACAAACATATGAAAAACTGTTCTAAGTCACTGATTGTCAGAGAAAAGCAAATTAAGACAACACTAAGATACCACCTCACTCCTGTAAGAATGGCATACATCAAAAAGGGCAGCAGCAACAAATGCTGGAGAGGATGTGGGGACGGAGAAACCCTTTTACAATGCTGGTGGGAATGTAAATTGGTCCAGCCTCTGTGGAGAGCAGTCTGGAAAACTCTCACAAGGCTAGACATGGACCTTCCATATGATCCAGTAATTCCTCTCCTGGGGTTATACCCCAAGGACTCCATAACACCCAACCAAAAAGAGGTGTGTACTCCTATGTTCATAGCAGTACAATTCATAATAGCTAAAACCTGGAAGCAACCCAGGTGCCCAACAACAGATGAGTGGCTGAGAAAGCTGTGCTATATATACACAATGGAATATTATGCAGCTATCAAGAACAATGAACCCACCTTCTCTGACCCATCTTGGACAGAGCTAGAAGGAATTATGTTAAGTGAACTAAGTCAGAAAGATAAAGATGAGTATGGGATGATCCCACTCATCAACAGAAGTTGAGTAAGAAGATGTGAAAGGGAAACTAAAAGCAGGACCTGATCAAATTGTAAGTAGGGCACCAAAGTAAAAACCCTGTGGTGAGGGGTAGACATGCAGCTTCCTGGGCCATTGGGGGGTGGGAGTGGGTGGTAGGGATGGGTCACAGTCTTTTGGTGGTGGGAATGATGTTTATGTACATTCCTAGCAAATGTAGACATATAAATCAGTAGTTAATTAATATGACAGGGGGAAAATCAGTTGTATGTCTCAAAGTTTCCCAAAACCCAAACTGAATCTTTTTAATATATAGGCTGTGTATTTGATATGCGGGCTCTCTCAAAAGCCTAGACCAAGTAGATTAGAAGCATCTAATAGCACAGCTATATACAAGATACTGGATACTGTACAACAAACCCTAACAAAAGGACTTTTCAAAGTTAACCCAATTACCAAATAATGTGATGCTAACATTAACTATCGATTGTCTTTTTGAACCCTAAGACAGCAGGAACCTCACATCTCCACTATAGAGCCCCTACTTCCCCCAGTCCTGGAATTTTGGATAGGGCCCACTTTCCCATATGCCTCTCCCAATCCATACCAAATAATATTGCATCCGCCGATGACAACCTAACCAGCGCAACGATTGCCACCTCAACATGCTTCAGCTCAGACTGTGTCCAGAGACTTCATGTGTGGAATGACAACCATTCAGCTTCATTACTCGGGTGAAACCTTTCCTTTTATAGTACACTCTAATTACATCCCAGGTGGTTCACTTTCTAACAAAGTCCCATAACCTAGATATACACCAGTTTCTGTGAGAGAGAGCATATGTTCACACATATCCATAAACTACTGCAAAATATATACCTGAAAGCAGAAGTACACTAGAGTTTGCAGTGAGTACCCCTCTATCACTTCCTCTCCACTATTCCAAGCTTTGGATCCATGATTGCTCAACAATTTGTTTGGCTTCGTATGTTAACTCTCTTTTCAATCACCAGGTTCCAGATGCCACCAGGATGCTGGCCAGGCTTCCCTGGATTGAAGACCCCACCAATATGTCCTGGAGCTCCGCTTCCCCAGAGACACACCCTACTAGGGAAAGAGAGAGGCAGACTGGGAGTATGGACCGACCAGTCAACGCCCATGTTCAGCGGGGAAGCAATTACAGAAGCCAGACCTTCTACCTTCTGCAACTCTCAATGACCCTGGGTCCATGCTCCCAGAGGGATATAGAATGGGAAAGCTATCAGGGGAGGGGGTGGGTTATGGAGATTGTGTGGAGTTATACCCCTCCTACCTTATGGTTTTGTTCATTAATCCTTTATTAAATAAAAAAATTTTTTAAAAAAGAGCATACTCTAGAGCTACCATCCTTAATTCTCTTAGCCCCATGCCTTATATATTAGTACTTTCTTTTCCTAAATGGTTAACCATTTTGTGGACTTCTTAGAAAAGTCTATCAGGCAGAAGAAGAAGAAGAAGAAGAAGAAGAAGAAGAAGAAGAAGAAGAAGAAGAAGAAGAAGAAGAAGAAGAAGAAGAAGAAGAAGGAGAAGAAGAAGAAGAAGGAGAAACAGGAGGAGGAGGAGGAGGAGGAGGAGGAGGAGAAAAAGCCTTCTTAGTAAAACTTAACTGCTTACTCTTTGCCTGCCCTTTAGTCCTGAGTATGACTGAGGAAGAACTCAGAACCATCTGGACTCTCCTGCTTTAAATTCATGACTTATTGGTAGCTAATATTTAGCTAACTTATTTCTTGGCATAAAATATTCCTTTGTTTTCTCTGGCCTTCATATGGAATATGCTATTCTTTTCAAAGATGATTTTCTATAACTATTTTTTATCCAAGAGTTCTTCAACAACTAGTGTTCAAATATTCTTTAATAGACTTTACAGTTTTATTTTTAAATTTCTGGTTGTTTTACACTGAGCCTAGATACTTTTTTTTTTAGACAGAGATAGAGGCATAAAGAAAGAAACTACAGCACCTAAACTTTCTTCGTGATGAAGGGAGCTGGATTTAGACCCGGATTATGGACATGTCAAAGTAACACACTATCCAAGTGAGCTATTTTGTTGACCCAAGGTTTTTAGCAATATCTATATATCTATATATCTATCTATATATCGATGTCTATATATATATATATATATATATATATATATAGAGAGAGAGAGAGAGAGAGAGAGAGAGATCAATGAAGAGCAATAGTCTGGCATTTGCAGTGCTGGAATTAAATTCAGGATATCATATATGCAAATTCTTTGCTTAACCAGTTGATCCATCCCTCCAACTCCAGAGACTAGTTTTTTGAGGTTATTTTCCCCTAAAAGTGTTTTATAGAATTTATTGAAGATTTCATTGTGATGTAATACGTGATTAGTTGTCTGCATCTTATACTACCTAAAAATAAAGTATATTTTAGAAAAATAAGTTTTAAGGAGAGAGATAGAGAAGAGAGAAAGAGATTGATTTTGTTGGTTTTCTATTAGGAACATCTTTAATAGGTCATGGGACAAGTTGTGTTTAGACTTAGTGAATAGAGGCTATTAGTTTTTGTGTGGCAAGTGCCTTAATTTATACCTTACCAACAGCACACACATTAGTGCCTTGTAATATAAGCAGGTTGCTCTATAGTCTTGACATTTGATATTTCCCATTTGGTTCCTTTATTTATTTATTTATTTTTATTTATTTATAAAAAGGAAACACTGACAAAACCATAGGATAAGAGGGGTACAGCTCCACACAGTTCCCACCACCAGAACTCCATATCCCATCTCCTCCGCTGATAGCTGATAGCTTTCCTATTCTTTATCCCTATGGGAGTATGGACCCAGGGTCATTATGGGGTGCAGAAGGTGGTAATTGCTTCCCCGCTGAACATGGGCATTGACAGGTCAATCCATACTCCCAGTCTGCCTCTCTCTTTCCCCAGTGGGGCAGGGCTCTGGGGAAGCAGAGCTCCAGGATATATTAGTGGGGTTGTCTGTCCGGGGAAGTCTGGTTGGCATCATGCTAGCATCTGGAACCTGGTGGCTGAAAAGAGAGTTAACATATAAAGCCAAGCAAGTTGTTAACTAATCATGAACCTAAAGGCTGGATTAGAGTAGATGAAGAGTGGTGGAGGGGAGTCCTCCATTTTGTAGATATGCCTCCAAATATGTAGGCATATTTTAGTTATATTCCAAAGGGCCTGTGGCTATACTAGTCTTTTTTTTCCCCCTGAGCCTGAAATCTGATATGCATGTGGATCCAAGTTATTGTCTGGTGAGATGATGTCATGGCTGTAAAAAGGACCAGAAATCTGGATCAGGGAAGAGAGTAGCTCTCAAATATGGGAAAGTTATATAAATATTGTTTACTGTAAACCCCATTGATTTGATGTGATCTGGGGCCCATATTCTGCTTAGGAGCCTATGTGACTTCTGCATCTCTGTAGATCCAAGCTCACATTCTGAGGTCATGAGTGGGAACATTCCAAGCTGCCCCAATATCTGGACCCATCTTCCTCAGGTGTAGCATAGAGTATGTTGTCCAGTCTCCCTTTGGAGGATGGAACATTCTCTACTGTTGTTGAGGGCAAGTTGAGGGTAAGGTCCTTTGGGGGCCCACAAAGGGGTTTGTTTTGTTGTTCCTGATAGAGATAACCAGTAACAATGGAGAGAGGGATTCATTTGAGTTCTAGGCCTATCATGTTTGTTTGGGAATTTCAGGACTCCCTGATTAGGGCGCTAGATGATGGGGTGGCTTGATAGTGTTAGATAATGTTAGAAATCTGTTAATGTTAGAATCTGTCTCTATTCTTGAAAGAAAGAAAGAAAGAAAGAAAGAAAGAAAGAAAGAAAGAAAGAAAGAAAGAAAGAAAGAAAGAAAGAAAGAAAGAAAGAAAAGAAAGGCAGGAAGGAAGGAAGAAAGACTAATCTTATTTCTAAAAGCAGAATACCTAGGAGCATTGAGTTCACCCCATTAGTTTTGACAAGATTTTCAAAACAGAAGCTTCCTCTGAGAGAATAATATAAATGATAGGAGACTTTCAATTTTGCATTTCAGATAACAAGTAGAAGATTTTTTTCAGTTCTGAATACTGTAGGAATTTTATGTTTTGGAAATATATTCCAGTTTGACATTCCTCTTTAATAAAATTTCATAGATCATTCTTTGTACCTTAACTTGTCATTCAGTAGCTATTGCTTACATTTCTTTAATTTGAGTTTCTCATTGATCATCTTGGTTGTTGCTAATATAGTATGTATACATGAGAATGCTATATGGCTTGGAGGAATGCTGACATTCATGCAGGCTGATTGCGGTCTGGAGCATATAAATAAAAGTGCTGCATAAGTCAGAATATGCTACATACCAATGCTGTTAAGTTTGCTTTGATTACAACCATTACCATTGCTATTATGGATATGAACCTTAGTAAATTGAGGAGTATATGAAATAATAATGTATTTTACATTTAAAAAATCTATTTTAAGCTTAATTCAAATCTCCCTTGCTTATCTATCAAGCAACTCAATCTTGCCACTTTTTCTGATCACTTTCTTTCAGACAGAGATGTTCAAGATTTCTCAGATCTTCTACAGAATCAAAGTATTGAGCTGGTGTTATCAGTCATTGGCAACTAGGCAAATAAGCAGCTGTTATTCAAAGAGCTCAAATTCTTCTCTGGTTGTTTCTTTTTTTCTGTTTCTTCCAGGTCCTTTCTGAGCAACATTCTTATTTCACTTCTCACTGAGCTCCTGGTATTTTATCAGAATTTGGATTTGCTGTAGCAGCCTAGGTTCTAGCCAGATTCAACAAACTGGAGTACATTACATGGCAAAAAGCAGCTTGAGAAATTTCCGGAGAGGTTAGGAACATGAGTTTGGATGTTTGAGAACCAGACTAATGCATAGCCATATCCCAGACAGTTCTAACAGATACAGGCAAAGTAGCAGGTTGTTAAAGTTTATCTTTAGTTTCCTGGTGGCCCAATAACATTTGTGCACACGGATATATGTTGGTTTACATTGGATATATATTTCAATAGTTTATCTGCTTTTCATTTATCCCTGTTAATGAACTTTAGGCAGAAGTGATGTTCTCTTCCTGTTCATCTTCTTGGCAATTTGAGAGTGTGGAGATGGGGGTGTGATATGTGCCTACCTACCTATTTGGAGAAGGAACGGGAAACTCTTTCAGTAATAAAGTCAGATTAGATTCACCTAGTAATTTGCCTCAAGTCAAACAGACTGAAACTTTTAGTGTTATGTTTCATGACAGAAACAAAGTGACTGTATTATGCAGATACTCTTTATCACTTGCATGGGCAATTCCAGATAACTCCATTTCACAGTTCAATGCACAGAGTCATCTGAGCAAACGCTGTATAGCTTAGCTGATCTTAGTTGACCAATGAGTATGAGATCTCTTTATGAACAAATGTTCTGGAGTAGACATACTAAGGTCTTTTAAAGTCTGAAGCCACTGGTTTGAAGCTACTACCCTGAGGAATCTTTAGGTTAAAATACTTCTTTATGGACAACTTTTCACAGGTTTAGGCCATTTCAAAGCTGCTTTCCTAGGAAGTCTTTTTATCATCAGATATGCTTATAGATTCTGTCTTGTAAGGGAGAAGTAGCAAGAACACTTTAGTTATTTTTCTATCAGAAAACATCAGTTTTTCCTACTAATCATATCAGAATTGAAGAAAAATATGAATTTTCTTTTCAAGTAACAGGAAAGTATATGCTGCAGGCTCTTGCCTTTCATCCACAGCTGTGATTTCTTTTTAATTTTGTTTACTTGCTTTTCCCCCTGCGTAACATTTTAAG
Source organism: Erinaceus europaeus (assembly GCF_950295315.1). NCBI lineage: Eukaryota > Metazoa > Chordata > Mammalia > Eulipotyphla > Erinaceidae > Erinaceus > Erinaceus europaeus. The sequence continues at coordinate 136,149,964 of NC_080165.1, read as the reverse complement.
CAATGTTTGCTAAAACTTATGTATTAAGAAACGCTACACAGAAATCTAGACTTGAATTACTCCCTTGAAAAACTGGAAATGCTGGTGGTAGCATAGAGGTTGCATCTCCATTTGACCATAGAGGCAGGAACTGAGTAACTACTGAGCAACTGATCCCCTGAGAGGAGACTCTGGAGGTTCTCAGTTCTCATGTCCTCTCGCCATACTCTTCCTAGCTCACTTCATTCAGTTACAGATTTCTCTCTTAAGCAACTGAGTTTCTAACCTCCAATATTGGTTTGCAGGCATATCTTCCTTACCCGCAGAAAATACACATTAACTATACATGTGTTTACGTGCATGTATGTGTATTTAACTGTGTGTGTTTAACCTAGTATGACAAAATATATAAATCTGTATTTATTTTTCTAGGAAGAAAGTTCATAGTTATCATGAAAGGGTAAGAATCATTATTTTGGATATTCTGTCTCTCTTTTTTAATTTATTTTTTCCCTTTTGTTGCCTTGTTTATTGTCTTCGTTATTGTTATTATTGTTCTTGTTATTGCTGTCGTTGTTGTTGGATAGGACAGAGAGAAATTGAGAGAGGAGGGGAAGACAGAGAGGGGGAGAGAAAGATAGATTCCTGCAGACCTGCTTCACCGCCTGTGAAGCAGAGCCCCTGTGGGTGGGGATCCTTATGCTGGTCCTTGTGTTTCGCCCCACACTTGCACCACTGCCCAGCTCCCTATTCTGTCTCTCTTATTGACAGATTTTAATGGCCTAGTTATGCATGTACTTCTGTATAAATGTCCTAAATCTTATTTTGGAACTTAGAATGAAGAAATATTGTTAATAATAAATCATAAAAAATAGAATATTGTGTGGAAGGTAGTCTTCTCTTTCACATATTCCAGTCTTATCTTTTAGCTAAGCGCCTCAGAGGACTTGAATTGTCTCTGGGACAATGGCAAAAGAAGTTGTAGGACCTGCAATCCTGCGGGTGTTATCTTTTTTAAAACTAGTATATATTTTTAACCTATTTGATATATTTTATTGAGTTTCTACTACAGACCAAGCACTTATTTGCATAATTTGGGGTTTATCTTTTATATTTTAAAGATATCTATTTATTCTATGTTACCATACATAGAGAAACTGAGATAAGAAGGGGTGATAGATTGATAGGAGGGAGATAGATAGATAGATAGATAGATAGATAGATAGATAGATAGATAGACAGACACCTGCAACATTGTTTCAATTCTCATGAAGCTTCCTTCCTACGGGCGGGAAATAAGGGTTTGAACCCAGGCTCTTGTTCCTGGTACCATTTTCACTCAACCAGATATTCTACTACCTTGGTTCTTATTTTTTAATGTTCAAATATAGTAACAATTAACATTCATATATAGTTTTGTATGTGCTAGGATAGAAAACTGATCTAAGGACTTTGCATATATTGCCTCATTTAATCCTCACAATAATTTCATGAGATAGGTTACTATTATCACCTCCATTTAATAAATTATGAAACTCACAATTGGTAAATCTGGAAATTCACTAAATGTATTTATTCTAAAATATGAGATTAACACCACTAGCACCAACCAAAAATTAGTTCCTGTACTTTATAGTCACACATATATAAACATGCTACTATTTGCAAATCTAGCAGCTTTTGTTCTTTTTGTCTTGTGGGTTTCTAACTGTTTAGCACTCCTCACATAAGGAAATGTCACCATAAAAAATGGTCACTGGTTTGATTGCAAAAAAAGAAGATGAAGGCAATCTTCTCATGGAGAAGGCTAAGTGCAGCTCACCAGCCAGACATAATGTAGGGACACAGAAGTAGAGAACTGAGGCTGCTAAGAATGAACACACACTTCACAGAACACCTAGAAGGGAGAAGTTACAGGCGTTTGAGTCTGTGGAAGAGGGATACTGCCCATTGTCTCTGACAGCACATGGAATTGAACTTTCTCAGGTACTCCATCACCTTTTTTTTCAACCGTGACTGTGTGTTTCCTACTTGGCATTCTATATAGAGTAAAAAATAATGCTCAGAAATTCTAAGAGATAAAGATATTAAAATTGTAATAGCTAGCTTAGACGACAATCTATATACTCATTAAAAATATACCCCCCCCCAAAAGACTTTGGTACACATAGGGAAAAAATACTGTGGTTGGCTTTGCTTCTTTTTGCTTATATTACCATCCCCTTTTTTTGTATATCTTTTTTTTTTCTACTTGAGTAAATACAGTCCATGGCAAATAACCTGGAATTTTGCCAAGCTCCTGATATTATTTCTACAGTGTTGGCCCAACATATTCTCATGACAGCATGTAGCATTGTGCTTATAAGATGGAAAACTATATAATTGTGTAGAAGAAAAAAAAAAAACCTGATAAAATGTCCTCTGGTATATTTCTGAAGAAAATTCTGACAGGCTAAAGATAGCATTTTGAGAAATCACTTCAGAAAAGAACATAGCAACAAAAGGGAGAAGAGATAACACATTTTAAAATATAAATTAGCAAGTCATATTATTATTATCATTTTTGACATTCTGAACTTTCTTAATTTTTTTTAAACGTGTCTGATTCAAATTTACAAATACAGTGACAACCAGAACTTCAATAAATTTCAGCAAGTGGTGTTTCATCATCTATGTACAGTTGAGTCAGACGTTCAAATTCTTAGTACAGTGTGAATAGACCTGGCACTGAGAAAGTGGGAGTACATTACTGATGCATGCCATAGAGGGTTTCACTTCTCCACAAAGATTATAAGAGGTTGGGCAACGTAACCAAACAACTGTTCTGTGGTATAGAGAAGATAGATGCTCACAGACTGAACTGAAGGAAGGACGAGGGCTTTCTCAGCCAGGAGCATGGGAGCCAGAGCACAGCTTGCTTCTGGCTTGATAATGAGTTTGCATAGAAAGTTCATGGGGGGGGGGGGGTTTCCCGGAAGATGGCGGACTAAGAAGTTGCTAGTGGCTGAGCTCTGACCACATCTCCTGGAAACGGTAGGATTTTCTGCCTTTAGCAGGCCAGCCAATAAGGGGTCCTAGCGGTGACACCAAAGAGGTGATTATAACTTAATTTGGGTTAAGAATTACAGTAGGGAAAAAAGGGGGGAAAATTCTTTTTTCTTCCTTTTAATTTTCAAGCATACCTCCTTCCCAGCCTCCCCTGCCCCCCATAACCAGTCCCTGGGGAACAGCTCCTAGCAGGGGAGGGGAGCTCCTTTTCTTTACCAAATTCCTGCCCCACCAGGGAGTATCATTAATTCTAAGTCTATACCTTTCTGAAACCTCTGGCCTTTTTTCTTTCTAAGTAACCAACCCCCCCCACATCACCCCGCATAGCTAATTAAATAATTAAAAATAAATACAAAAAAAACCCGTTTCCTTTCACTGCCCTTTTATGACTGTTCTTTTTCTTATCTTTTTCTTTTCTCTCAATCTCTCTTTTTTTTTCTTTTTCTTTTTCTCATTCTTGTCATCCCTTCTTCCTTAATCCTACACCTTCCAAAGTCACAGCCCCAAGGCCCCACACCACAGTGTGCTTTTTTGAATTCACTGATACACATTTGGGAATTTCCTGTCACTGCTCTTTAATTACAGCTCTTTTTCTTATCTTTTCCTTTTCTTGTTTTTTCCCTTTTCTCTCTCTCGTCTCTCTCTCTCTCTCCTTTTATTAAATCTTGTCATACACTTCTTCCTTCTTCTATACCTTTCTGAATTTTTAAATTATTTTGGGGAAGAAATCTAACTCAGAGTGGACTCTCTACATGTGTATATCTGCTCTAATTCCCTTTCCCCTCTTGTTACTCCTAGAATATACAGTGGATAGTAGATTTGCATAACTGTCTATTCTTGCTATCCTTTCTTTCTTTTCTCTTTCTTCACTGGGATTTGGTTATTATTTTTTCACGGATTGGAGAAATTGTTTGACTAACTAGTAATGATTAAATTACTTCAATACTTGCTTCAGTTGCCACTGTAATTCCTGAGGTTGGTGAGTGCAATTGTCATAAAGGTACTTAGTACAGTGTTACTTGTACTCAAGACACAACAACTGAGGAACAACAGAGCAAAAAAAAAGGAAACACATAAATCAAAATAATGGGTAGATCAAAAACAAATAAAACTGCTACTCCAATGAATGAAAACAAGAGCCCAGAAGAAACTACAAATCAGCCAGAAGTAACCATAGATAAGAAAAGTATGCAAGCAATAATAAACTTATTAATCAAAGAAATGAAAACAACATTGGAAGAAAAGAATGGCAGTATTAGGGAAACAACAGTTGAGACCCCCAAGGAAAATACTGATTATCTTGAGGCAATTAGAGAACTGAAAGCTGAAATAGCTGTAATGAAGAAAGAAGCTGAGGCAAGGGAAAGCAGACTAACAGACGCAGAAAACAATTAGTCAGACAGAGGATGAGTTAGAGAAAATGAAGAAAGAGGTGAAAGAGCTTAAAAAGAGATTGAGAGACACTAAAAACAACAACAGAGACATATGGGATGATCTCAAAAGAAGTAACATTCGCATAATTGGCATGCCAGAGGAAGAAAGAGAGGAAGGGGAAGCAAACATTCTAGAGGAAATAATAGAAGAAAACTTCCCAGACACGAATAACAGAAAGGACATCAAGATTCAAGAGGCCCAGAGAGTACCAAACAGAATCAACCCAGACCTGAAGACACCAAGAAACATCATAGTCACAATGAGAAGAAGTAAGGATAAAGAAAGGATCCTAAAGGCTGCAAGAGAGAAACAAAAAGTCACATACAAGGGAAAACCCATAATTATCTGCAGACTTCTCCACTCAAACTCTAAAAGCCAGAAGGGAGTGGCAAGATATCTATAGAGCCCTGAATGAAAGGGTTTCAACCAAACATAATATATGCTGCTAGACTTTCATACAAACTAGATGGAGGGATCAAAACCTTCTGAGATAAACAACAGTTAAAGGATGGAACCATCACCAAGCTGGCCCTGAAAGAGGTTCTGAAAGACCTCTTATAAACAAGAACATCACTATAATACTTGCCATATATCAGAGCAAACAATTTTTTTTTTTGAACAATGGCACTACAATACATTAAATCCATAATATCAATAAATGACAGTGGCTTAAACTCACCCATCAAAAGGCACAGGGTGGGGGGATGGATCAGAAAACATAACCCAACCATATGCTGCTTGCAAAAATAACATCTGTCACAACAAGATAAACACAGACTTAAAGTGAAAGGATGGAAAACTATCATACAGGCTAACGGTCCACAAAAAAGGGCAGGAACAGCCATTCTCATCTCAGACACGATAGATTTTAAATTAAATAAAGTAATAAAAGATAGGCAAGGACATTACATAATGACTAGAGAATCAATCAGTCAAGAAGACTTAACAATTATTAACATCTATGTACCCAATGAGGGACCATCTAAATACATCAAGCACCTACTGAAAGAATTTCAAAAATACATCAATAGTAATACAATAATAGTGGGAGACTTCAATACCCCACTCTCACACTTAGACAGATCAACAAAGCAGAGAACCAATAAAGATACAAGAGAATTAAATGAAGAGATCGACAGAATAGACCTCTTGGACATTTTCAGACTCCTCCACTCCAAAAAACTGGAAAACACCTTCTTTTCAAATCCACATAACACATACTCAAGGATAGACCACATGTTAGGCCACAAAGACAGCATCAATAAATTCAAGAGCATTGAAATAATCCCAAGTATCTTCACAGACCACAGTGGAGTAAAACAAACATTTAACAACAAACAGAAAATTATTAAAAGTCACAGAATTTGGGAACTAAACAACATACTCCTTAAGAACCACTGGGTCAGAGACTCACTCAAGCAGGAAATTCAAATGTTCCTGGAAACTAATGAAAATGAAGACACAACCTATCAAAATATTTGGGACACAGCTAAAGCAGTACTGAGAGGGAAACTTATAGCCATACAATCACATAATAAACACCAAGAAGAAGCTCAAATGAAGGACTTTACTGCACACCTCAAGGACTTAGAGTAAGAGGAACAAAGGAACCCTAAAGCAACCAGAAGGACAGAAATCACTAAAGTTAGAGCAGAAATAAGCAACATCAAAAATAAAAGAACCATACAAAAGATCAATGAAGCCAAATGTTGGTTCTTTGAAAGATTAAACAAAATTGACAAACCCCTAGCCAGTCTCACCAAACAAAAAAGAGAGAAGACTCAAATTAATAGAATTGTAAAAATGGAGGAGATATCACAACTGACACCACAGAAATCGAGAGAATCCTGCGAAACTACTATGTAGAACTATACTCCACCAAGCTAGAGAGTCTGGAAGAAATGGAACTATTCCTAGAAGCATATGCCCTTCCAAAACTGAACCAAGAAGAACTACAAAATCTAAATGCACCAATCACAGAAAAAGAAATTGAAACAGTTATTAAGAATCTTCCCAGCAACAAAAGGCCTGGACCAGATGGCTTCACAAATGAATTCTACAAAACTTTCAGGAAACAGTTAGTACCCATAACTCTTAAGCTTTTCCATAAGATTGAAGAGACAGGAATACTCCCTTCCACCTTCTATGAAGCCAACATCACCCTGATACCAAAAGCTGATAGGGACAGAACAAAAAAGGAAAACTACAGACCAATATCTCTGATGAACATAGATTCCAAAATATTAAACAAGATCTTGGCCAAACGGATACAGCAACATATCAAAAAGATTGTTCATCATGACGAAGTGGGATTCATACCAGGAATGCAAGGTTGGTTCAACATCTGTAAGTCAATCAATGTCATTCACCACATCAAGAAAAGCAAAGCCAAAAACCACATGATTATCTCAATAGATGCAGAGACAGCCTTTGACAAAATCCAACACCCATTCATGCTCAAAACTCTACAAAAATTGGGAATAGATGGGAAATTCCTCAAGATAGTGGAGTCTATATATAGCAAATATACAGCAAACATCATACTCAATGGACAGAAGCTGAAAGCATTCCCCCTCAGATCGGGGACTAGACAGGGCTGTCCACTGTCACCGTTACTCTTCAACATAGTATTGGTAGTTCTTGCTATAGCAATCAGGCAAGAGAAAGAAATCAAAGGAATACAGATTGAAAGGGAGGAAGTCAAGCTCTCACTATTTGCAGATGATATGATAGTATACATAGAAAGACCTAAAGAATCCAGTAGAAAATTACTGGAAGTTATTAGGCAATATAGCAAGGTATCAGGCTACAAAATCAATGTACAAAAATCAGTGGCATTTCTTTATGCAAACACTAAATCTGAAGAAGAAGACATCCAGAAATCACTCCCATTTACTGTTTCAGCAAAATCAATCAAATACCTAGGAATAAAGTTGACCAAAGAAGTGAAACTTGTATGCTGAAAACTATGAGTCTCTACTCAAGGAAATAGAAACTGATACCAAGAAATGGAAAGATATCCCATGCTCATGGATTGGAAGAATAAATATCATCAAAATGAATATTCTCCCCAGAGCCATATACAAATTTAATGCAATACCCATCAAAGTTCCACCAAGCTTCTTTAAGAGAATAGAACAAACACTATAATCATTTATCTGGAACCTGAAAACACCTAGAATTGCCAAAACCATCTTGAGGAAAAGAAACAGAAATGGAGGCATCACACTCCCAGACCTTAAACTATATTATAAAGCCATCATCATCAAAACAGCATGGTACTGGAACAAAAGTAGGCACACAGACCAGTGGAACAGAATTGAAAGCCCAGAAATAAATCCCAACACCTATGGACATCTAATCTTTGATAAGGGGGCCCAAAGGATTAAATGGAAAAGTGAGGCTCTCTTCAATAAATGGTGCCGGGAAAACTGGGTAGTAACATGCAGAAGAATGAAATTGAACCACTTTATCTCATTAGAAACAAAAGTCAACTCCAAATGGATCAAAGACCTAGATGTCAGACCAGAAACAATCAAATACTTAGAGGAAAACATTGGTAAAACACTTTCCCACCTACACCTCAAGGACATCTTTGATGAATCAAACCCAATTGCAAGGAAGACTAAAGCAGAAACAAACCAATGGGACTACATCAGATTGAAAAGTTTCTGCACATCCAAAGAAACTATTAAACAAACAAAGAGACCCCTCACAGAATGGGAGAAGATCTTCACATACCATACATCAGACAAGAAACTAATCACCAAAATATATAAAGAGCTCAGCAAACTTTGCACCAAAAAAGCAAATGACCCCATCCAAAAATGGGCAGAGAATATGAACAAAACATTCACGACAGAGGAGATCCAAAAGGCTAACACAGATATGAAAAACTGCTCTAGGTCACTGATTGTCAGAGAAATGCAAATTAAGACAACACTAAGATAGCACCTCACTCCTGTAAGAATGGCATACATCAAAAAGGATAGCAGCAACAAATGCTGGAGAGGATGTGGGGACAGAGGAACCCTTTTACATTGCTGGTGGGAATGTAAATTGGTCCAGCCTCTGTGGAGAGCAGTCTGGAAAACTCTCACAAGGCTAGACATGGACCTTCCATATGATCTAGTAATTCCTCTCCTGGGGTTATACCCCAAGGACTCCATGACACCCAACCAAAAAGAGGTGTGTACTCCTATGTTCATAGCAGCACAATACATAATAGCTAAAACCTGGAAGCAACCCAGGTGCCCAACAACAGATGAGTGGCCGACTAAGCTGTGGTATATATACATAATGGAATACTATGCAGCTATCAAGAACAATGAACCCACCTTCTCTGACCCATCTTGGACAGAGCTAGAAGGAATTATGTTAAGTGAACTAAGTCAGAAAGATAAAGATGAGTATGGGATGATCCCACTCATCAACAGAAGTTGAATAAGAAGATCTGAAAGGGAAACTAAAAGCAGGACCTGATCAAATTGTAAGTAGGGCACCAAAGTAAAAACCCTGTGGTGAGGGGTAGACATGCAGCTTCCTGGGCCAGTGGGGGGTTGGAGTGGGTGGTAGGGATGGGTCACAGTCTTTTGGTGGTGGGAATGATGTTTATGTACACTCCTAGCAAATGTAGACATATAAATCAGTAGTTGATTAATATGAGAGGGGGAAAATCAATTGTATGTCTAAAAGTTTCTCAAAACACAAACTGAATCTTTTTAATATATAGGCTGTTTATTTGATATGCGGGCTCTCTCAAAAGCCTAGACCAAGTAGATTAGAAGCATCCAATAGCACAGCTATATACAAGATACTGGATACTGTACAGCAAACCCTAACAAAAGGACTTTTCAAAGTTAACCCAATTACCAAATAATGTGATGATAACATCAACTATCGATTGTCTTTTGGAACCCTAAGACAGCAGGAACCTCACATCTCCACTATAGAACCCCTACTTCCCCCAGTCCTGGAACCCTTGGATAGGGCCCACTTTCCCAATCCATATCAAATAATGTTGCATCCGCCGATCGTAACCTAACCAAAGCAACGATTGCCACCTCAACATGCTTCACCTCAGACTGTGTCCAGAGACTTCATGTGTGGAATGACAACCCTTCAGCTTCATTACTCAGGTGAGACCTTTCCTTTTATAGTACACTCTAATTTCATCTCAGGTGGTTCACTTTCTAACAAAGTCCCATAACCTAGATATACACCAGTTTCTGTGAGAGAGAGCATATGTTCACACGTATCCATAAACTACTGCAAAATATATACCTGAAAGCAGAAGTACACTAGAGTTTTCAGTGAGTACCCCGCTAACACTTCCTCTCCACTATTCCAAGCTTTGGATCCATGATTGCTCAACAATTTGTTTGGCTTCGTATGTTAACTCTCTTTTCAACCACCAGGTTCCAGATGCCACCAGGATGCTGGCCAGGCTTCCCTGGATTGAAGACCCCACAAATGTGTCCTGGAGCTCAGCTTCCCCAGAGACACACCCTACTAGGGAAAGAGAGAGGCAGACTGGGAGTATGGTCCGACCAGTCAACACCCATGTTCAGTGGGGAAGCAATTACAGAAGCCAGACTTTCTACCTTCTGCAACCCTCAATGACTCTGGGTCCATGCTCCCAGAGGGCTAGAGAATGGGAAAGCTATCAGGGGAGGGGGTGGGTTATGGAGATTGGGTGGTGGGAATTGTGTGGAGTTGTACCCCTCCTACCTTATGGTTTTGTTAATTAATCCTTTCTTAAATAAAAAAAAAAGAAAAAAAAAGAAAGTTCATCAGGTGCATTTCCTCCTGTTTCCTTTGATGTTTGTTCTTTTTTTTTTTTTCTTTTCTTATTTAGACTGCTAGAAATCAGTAGAGAAGAGGAAGAATAGGTTTACTCATCTCTGAATGCAGCTCAGCTTCAATGATTAAACTTGATTCAATTCTAGGATATAGTAAATGTAATTGACTAGGTTCAATATGTCTAGTAACAATTCTGATCTTTAGGTAAATATGAAAACTGAGTGGGCAAAATAGGTCACTTGAATAATGTGTTTCTTTGCCTTGTGCATCAACTACCTTTGAACTCTGACCCTACTGCACTGAAGCAGGTTTTGGTGCTACGGTCTTTTCCACTCCTTTCCTACTTCTTTATTCCTCTCTCTCTTTCTCTGTCTCTGTCTCTGTCTCTCTCTCTCTCCACACACACACACACACACACACACACACACACACATTTAAAGGAGGATAAAGGAAGAAAGAAAAAAATAGAAAATGTTCTTACCACAGTAAAAATATTTACAAGCACTTGGATAGTTATTGTATAAAATGCAGAGTCTGATTTTGAGGGTCTGGGATGGGGTTGAGAATACATACTTCTAACAAGCTCCTGGGTATCTTTGCTGGTGGTCCTCAGGCCAGACTTTGAATTATATGATCAGAGTCATTTGCCTGACTGATGTCTGTAGCTCCTTCATATACTCCAGGCCTCAGGCAAAATGTCATTTTCTCTTTCTGGTCTTCCTTGACCCTGTTACCGAAAAAAGGAAACTGTTACAAATGATGAAGTACTCTTTGCAGTGTCTTGGATAGAACTTGAAGATATGTTGAGTGAGATAAACCAGAAAGAGGAGGAGTACCAAATGATTGCACTCATAGCTGTAACTAAAGAAATAAGGACTGAGGGCCAGGCAGTGGTCACCTGGTTAGCTGCATATAGTACTATGGGAAGGATGACATTAAGGACTGGGGTTCAAGCCCCCACTTCCCACCTGTGGGGGTGCTTCATGACTGGTGAAGCAGGTCTGCAGATTTCTCTCTTTTTCTCTCCCTACCTCCTCTCCTTTCTCAATTTTTCTCTGTTCTGTTGAATAGAATAGGGAAAAAAAATAGTTGCCAGGAACAGTGGAGGCACCAATCCCCCCAGGCCAAAAAAAAAAAAAAAAAAAGAAAGGAAAAGACGAAAAGAAACAAGGATAGTAAGGGAAAGCATAAGGTGAAACTTGGACTGGGTATGGTGTATTATACCAAATTAAAGTACTCGGGAAGGAGGGATAGGGATGGGACGGAGTGTTGCTACTTGCTGGTATATGATGAGAATGGGGGCCTAGTTGGGGAGAGTGATTGTCTTCCAGACACCTATCATGGGGAGACGAGGGGTTGTACATATGTGTTAACAATTGTACTCTAAATCAGTAACCACTTAGTAAAGTATATTTGAAAAAGAGAAATCCCAGTGAGTCGGGAGTAACACAGCAGGTTAAGCAGAGCTCAAGGACAGGCATAAGGATCCTGGTTAGAGCCCCTGGCTCCCTACCTGCAGGGGAGTCACTTCACAGGTGGTGAAGCAGGTCTGCAGGTGTCTTTCTCTCCCCGCCTCTGTCTTCCCCTCCTCTCTCCATTTCTCTCTGTCCTATGCAACAACAATAACAGCAACAACAACAACGATAAACAACAAGGGCAACAAAAGGGAAATATATATATATATATATATATATATATATATATGAAATTTCTTGACCTATCAACGCCCATGTTCAGCGGGGAAGCAATTACAGAAGCCAGACCTTCCGTCTTCTGCACCCCATAATGACCCTGGGTCCATACTCCCAAGGGGGTTAAAGAATAAGAAAGTGGGGGTCAGTGGTCATTCATCAGTTTAAGCGCACATGGTGCAAAGCACAAGGACAGGCTTAAGGATCCCGGTTTGAGCCCCCCAGCTCCCCACCTTCAGGGGGGTTGCTTCACAAGTGGTGAAGCAGGTCTGCAGGTGTCTAACTTTCTCTCCCCTTCTCTGTCCTGTCCAGCAATAACAATATTAGTGGCAACAATAACAATAATGACAAAGGCAGCAACAAAGGCAACAAAATGGGGGAAAAAGATAAAAACAAAAAGAATAGGAAAGCTATCAGGGGAGGGGATGGGATACAGAGCTCTGGTAGTGGGAATTGTACCCCTCTTATCCTATGGTCTTGTCAGTGTTTCCATTTTATAAATAAATACATTAAAAAGAGAGAAATCCTCATTGACACTAATTCTATAACTTAATTTATATTCTTTACTGCATTTTCTACATATAGTGAGATAGATACCATGCATTTCTAGTTTATTTCTTCTCACTGGAGTCTACTGAATAATTACGATAAGGTAACAGTTTTAATTAATTTATTTTCTTATTGTTTCCACAGTATTTATGGAGTTACTAAAAATGTAGAAGAATCACTGAATAAACACTTTAATTAATGGATGGATCATTGAATGAATTTTCCTCGCTGTCATGGAATAGTAGTATCTTTGGAATCCAAGGCCTTTGGAAAGATTGAAAAAGCTTACCTTCAGATCATATCTAGACAAGTATATATATGAATGTAGATTCAACTTGTCTCAGAATTTCTTGCAGGCTATACGAAGGGAGTCTACAACTCTGGTCTGGCCCTAGACATTTTATAATTTTAGTATCATGGCGTTAAAACTAACCAATGTTGGGACTGGGTGGTGGCATAGCTGGCTGAGCACACATGCTACACAGGGACCTGGTCAGAGCCACAGGTCCCTCCCTGCAGGGAGCAAACTTGTGGGGAAACATTGCTGCAGGTGTCTCTCTTTCTCACTCTTCTTCTCAGTCTCCCCCTTTTGATTTATGACTGTCTCCATCCAATATAGAGATAATAATAATAATAATAATAACCAGTGTTCAGAGAAGTTGATCATTATTAATGCCTTGCACTTCTAAAGGAATAGTTAAGGTAATTAAAACTACTTTAAGAATCCTTCTTCCAAGTAATTTTAACTTGTATTGGAAGTTCAGAAATTCCTTTTTATCATTCCTATATATGTTTGTGTCAATTCATAGACAATGTTATAGTAAGAAACCAAGTCATAGTTCTAAAAGCAAAGAAAGCTTTTAGAACAATCAAAGTGTGATACTCTAAGTGGAATCCATACCAATCAGAGGTCAGCCAGAACTTTAAGGTATAATCTGTAAATGACTCAGAATAGGCAAATGACAGTTGTAACTATAAATCAAAGAATTGTCTTTCTGGGTAGAAAGGAGACAGGCCAGGGTATAGTATTCTCTAATGAAGTATCACTGATCAATAATAACTTTCATCAAAAAGACCAGCTTTAATGTTTATTTATAAAATAACTTGCATGAAAATATTTTTTATCATTTTCTTTTTTTTAAGATTTTATTTATTTATTGAGAAAGATAGGAGGAGAGAGAAAGAACCAGACATCACTCTGGCACATGTGCTTCCAGGGATCGAACTCTGGACCTCATGCTTGAGAATCCAAAGCTTTACCACTGCGTCACCTCCCAGACCACTGTTTTATTTTATTTTTTATCATTTTCAGGACCAAGATTCATATAAAATATACTGTCTTTTTGTGTATCAAACAGCAGAAGGTAATAAGTGCATAAGAGTTGAAGGTAAGTTTCTGTAATATTCAAATTCCAATTTTAAAACTAATTATCTTAAATCACCAATTGCTAAGTAAGAAAAAATGTGATTTGAATTAATTTTCCTGCACCCCTTTTCAGTGCTGGAAAAGACTATACGTTATTTTGACTCAGCAAAAGTTGATGACATAGGGAAATTAGTAAAATAATATTTTTTTCTTCTCTTCAATGGAGCTAGTCTTCTCACTTCTGAAGCCTACAACAGAAGTCCTTAAACCATTTCTGACAAAAAGCTCTCTCTCCAGTTCTTTCACTGTCACAGCAGGGAAGTAAAAAAGAGCAAAATCACAATGAGAACACAGGCTAATGACTGGATTGCTGGGGGCATTTTCTCTTCTCTTTGAAACTTTGAAGCCACAGGGACTAGGTAAGCCTTCTAGATTTGTTGGTATAAACGCTTATTTTCTCTGCCAGATTGTAAAATCCCCCCACTAAGAACTTTGTTGTCTACAAATTGGAACTAAAAATAATATAGTGCTGGCATTTTCTCCCGAGACACATCTGTTAAGAAATGGAAAAAAAGAGATACCATCTGCCAAAAAGGAAAAAAGTGACCACTGTTCTTAACAGTTATGCTTCCTGTCTATGAAAACTATTAATGGATAAAATTAATGATATCAAGATATCACAGTAATAAATTAATATTTATTATGCCCATTGTCTTCTTCATTGTGGACTGATATGTAGTTTAAGGTGGTACAACTAAGGACCAGTTGATATTTTGAAGGAAATGATGTTGATCAGATGAAATGTATGAACACATATAGACATATAAGGGCATTTTCCATAACTTATAGTGATATTTTTTTGTTTGATATGAGAGAGAGAGAGATTAGAGGGGCTGGGTGGTGGTGCACCTGGCTGAGTGCACATGTTACAATGTGCAAGGACCTGAGTTCAAGCCCCTGGTCCCCAACTGCAGGGGGAATGCTTTTGCCAGTGGTGAAGCAGGACTGCAGGTGTCTCTCTGTCTCTGTACCTCCTTATCTCCCCTTCTCTCTCAACTTCTGGCTGTCTCTATCCAATAATAATAAATAAAAAGAAGTATAATAGAAAGGGGCCAGGCTGTGGCGCACCAGATTAAGCACACTTAGTACAAAGCGCAAGGACCCCCGCAAGGATCCTGGTTTGAGCCCCGCTCCCCACCTGCAGGGTGCATGGCTTCACGCCCTTGTCTATCTTTCTATGCAGGTGTCTATCTTTATTTGTCCCTCTCTATCTTGCCCTCCCCTCTCAATGCCTCTTTGTCCTATACAAAAAAAAAAAAAGAAAGAAAGAAAAATAGCCACAGGTGTAGTAGTGTCATAGTTCAGGCACTGAGCCCCAGAGATAACCCTGGAGGCTATATATATATATAAATAGGGAGATCAGAGAGCCTTTCTCTGGCATGAATGGCATTGAAATTGAACCTGGGCCTACAGGTGTGTAAAATGTGTGTCCTAACTGCTCAGTCATCACGAATTCACTTGATTCAGTTTTCAGTGAGCTTTTTTCTAATGTTGAAAGGAACATTGTAAAAACATGGATGTTGGGTTCTGTAAGTGGTTATTCTTGGTCTCATAATAATTGTTACATAAAATAAAAAACTTCCAATGGATATTTAAGGTCACCTTTCTGGGTAATTTGTTGCAATTGAGGGATGATGTAGAAAGAGTGGTAATTCTCTTCATACACTTTTTTAAAAAAAGCTTTAGTTGAGTTGTTATGTAATAAGACATACAATACTTTGCTCATTCCTGGGACTTCACCATTCTGAGGTGACTTTTTTCAGATAGTGAGAGGCAGAGACAGGACACAGAGAAAGAGGGAAAAACACCAGAGCATCGAAGTTTTCTCTGGTGCAGTGGGGAGGCATCTGGCCAGAACCTGATTTCCTGAGTGGTAAGAAAATCACCCTTACAGGTTATCTATCTTGCTGGCCCAGCACTTAGGATTTTAGTGCTTTGGTGGCAGTTGAGAGTCTATGGACAACAAAGAAAAGACTCCACTTTTCAACAATAAGTAAGTACAAATATGGAATAAGCACTACCTAGGACTAGTCGTTGGTGAACAGTATGTGAAAGATGATGGTATAATTTGATTCTTGTCATTGACTAAAAGCCTGTACTGTTTTCTTTTTTTTTATATTTGGTTCAGCATAATCAGCCTGTTCCCCATAATGATATTCTTTCAGTTAAAAAAAAAAAAAGTAGAAATGGTTAAAATAGTCTTTTAAGACATAGTGACATCTTTTTCTGGATAAACATATTGTATTTCACTGAGCATATGAAAACATGCCCATCATTCAGGTGCACAGAGAGTGATAAAGTGAATGGAAATGCCCTTTTCACCAAGTGGGAAGACATACTATTAGATTCTTTTCATTATAATGGCCTAAAAAAAAGTAAGTGTCACAGCTGGCCTTTTGTGCTGCCATTTTCAAGTCAGAGTTCTTAAGTGATTCCACAGTGCCATGAAATGCATGTTGGGGGGGGGGGGTCCTTTTCACTCTTTTGTGGCCTCTCTTCTTGAATTGATGGTACATAGTACATATCACTGTCACTGTCACAGCAAGAGCAGCATATTTTGGGCAAAGCCTCTTTCGTGTGGATGTCAGCTTACTCCAGCCAAAGCATTCAGATCTTGTATTTTAGAATACTCTTCCCTGTTGGTTGTATTGACTCAGAAGAACTTGCACTTATACTGGCCCCAATAATTGATGAATTTTTAGAGAGGACAAGTATAAATTACTATATCTTATAGGAAATGAACAATATTGACTTACTTAGCTAGGAAATATCTTTTATTTTAACAACATAGAATACAAATACTTTGAGTGTGTGGAATATATATGTGTGGGTATATTTTCCAAAAACTGCTTACATTGAAAATTAAGGTCAGAAATTCAAATACATATGAATGCATTTTGATCCTTTACATATATATATATATATATATACATATATATATATATATGCTATGATTTATTTTTAAAATAAACAAATTTTCCCTTCTTTATGATGAAACATATCTTGTGTATGGTCTAAGAATATCACATAGCTCATATATATATATTATGTATTACATATATAGCATTATATTATAGTATAATATAATCAGATATATTGAGAATAATCTTTACAATACTCTCATGTAAAAGTTCAAAGTTATTTTAGTTTATATGACACAGGCTCTTAACTCTTCTTTTAAAAACATGGTTTATTTTTTGTTTACTTTATCATTATTTATTTTGGATAGATATAGAAAGAATTTGAGAGGGAAGGGGAGACAGAGAGAGGGGAAGAGAGAAGGAGTCACCTGCATCACTGCTTCACTGCTTATGAAGCTTCCCTGGCCCCTGCAGATATGACTGGGGGTTTGGACCCGGCTGCTTAAGCACTATTATGTATGCATGAAACCAGGGACACCACTACCAGGCCCCACTCTTAAGTCTTTCTTCTAGGTCTAACATTTGAGCTTGTCACATCTGTGTTAGAGGTAAGAAGGATAAAAACAAAAACAAAGCAAAAAAAAAAAACTGCCTCTGACATTAAGTTTTAGTGTGTTTCCTTGGATAAATCATGTGATCACTTTGAATTTCATTTTTTAAAAATATTTATTTCCTTTTGTTGCTTTTGTTGTTTGATTGTTACAGTTATTATTGTTGTTGTTACTGATGTCGTCATTGTTGGATAGGACAGACAGAAATGGAGAGAGATGGGGAAGACAGAGAGGAGGAGAGAAAGACACCTGCAGACCCTGCTTCATCGCCTGTGAAGCGACTCCCCTGCAGATGGGGAGCCTGGAGCTCCAACCAGGATCCTTAAACCAGTCCTTGCGCTTTGCGCCAAGTGCACTTAATGCGCGGTGCTACCTGCAGACTGCCTGAATCCTATTTTTAACCTTGTCTGGGAAATGTTGATTTTGGAATAGTTAAACGTAATATTTTAAAATAAGCACTCACTGCTTTAGAGTAATTATGAAGGAAAGGAAAGAGATCAAAGTGAAACGACCTCGTGGGGAAGGTCCTTTAAAGGTTATGCAAATGGACTTTCATGCCTGAGGCTCCTTAGTCCCAGTTTCAATCACTCCCACCACTATAAACCACAGTTGAGCAGTACTCTGGCCTGTCCGTCTGTCTGCCTACCTATCTTTCCATCTTTATTTTTGTTTCTTTCTTTATCTCTCTCATTGAAATGAAAACAAACAAAGTGTAAAATGATCTTTCTGAAGGAAGTTTATCAATAGGTATCAAGAACTAAGCCAATGATAAGCATCATTTTAGGTGCTGGTCTGTGGTAACTGGAAAATACCAGAAAGCAGTCAAGGTTGGAGCTGATGTCATTTCTTGCAGATTAGGACATCTGCAGCTAACAGGAAAAGACAGAAATCTGCTTCACAACTCTGTAAATCTACCTGTTAAAAAAATTGGTGCCAAGATCACCCACACCATGCCTGTGTTTCTGACAATTATGCCAGTGCCTCATATTCAGTAAATGTCTAGTAATCATATACAATTAAAAGAAACATCAAATTATGGTTTTAGAGAAATGATGAAGTTAGTTCCTAATGAATCAAAGCTATAGATGTAGAACATATTTCATGTTTGGAATGTTTTCTTTGATTTTGTTTTCCAGAGCAGTCAAAGAAGAGAAATATACTTCTTATCTGAAAAATAACATAAATGCTGTTTAAAAGACAATAAACATATATGAATGTAGTAGTGATGAACTATTTAACTTAAACGGAAGTTTTATGTTGTGTTTATAGAATTCAGGGCTTGTTTCAATTAAACACTGTTTTTACTGTATAACACAAAATAACTATATGGGAGGCCATTCGGTGGTGCACCTGGTAGAGTGCACACATTACTGTGCGCAAGGACCTGGGTTCAAGCCCCTGGTCCCCACCTGTAGGGGAAACGCTTCACGAGTGATGAAGCAGGGCTGCAGGTGTCTCTTTGTCTCTCCCTCTTCCCATCTCCCTCTCCCCTCTCAATTTCTGGCTGTCTCTATCCGATAAATAAATAAAGATAAAAAATTTAAAAAATAACTATATGGTAACCGTCAATGAAACAAATAAATAAGTGCAATTTATCATATGTTTTATTAACATCAACCTAACTACAACTAGCACATGAAAAAATAACATTGATTAAGTAATTGTGGAAAAGATGGGCATAAAATTGATAATGTCTTCAAAAGTATGCTTTCATCTTATTTTCCTAGAATGTTAACAAGAGACTTAAAAATCATTTTGTTGATTTCACCACTTTTAGGCAATGTTAAAATGTATAGTTCCATTCCAAGAGAACAATGCACGTCTTACTTTTTTTTTATCATGATGTGCCATTCATAGTGCAATTCTTTCATTTATATTCTATTTTATTAGTTTCATATTTTACCAACTAAGCCTTTATAGAAATATTATAAGTGGTTTCAAACATTTATTTTTTTCAATAGTTTACAGTTTTCTTAACTAGCATTTTGTATAATTCACTTATTGTATAAGTGACAATTCAGTAAATATGTAATAAAATGTAAATGAAATTTCATTCTGTCATAATCTGAGTAAAAATATAAATTTATTTTTGTCCAATGATATTTTTAGAGTAGCTGCAAATCGAGAATTATTTTCACTCTAAAAATTTTCCTACTGAATGTAATAACATGTACTAGTGTAGAAATAAAGTTTTCCTTAAGCATAGAACAATTATTAAAAAATAATTTACTTTCTAATATTTTATGTATAATTTCACAAAGTCAAAATTTCCACTGAAATTGGAGAACTACATGTGTAGTAGATAGCTCAGCTGGTATAGTATGAAACTTCCTGTGTAAGCGGTCCTAGGTCAGAGCCCCGACTGTTGATTCATGGGAGTGCAATGGCACAAGGGAGCTCCATCTCTCTCCCTTTCCTTCCTCTAAATTTTTTTTGTTTGCAAATAAACGACTCTCTCCTAGAGTGGTAAAACTGTGCATGTGTAAGAACCTGTCACACACACACACACACACACACACACACACACACACACACGAACACTATAGACAAATGTTGTATACTTATGGTTCAGAATCCTTGAAAGGGAATGTGGTCTACTTGTGACCTGTTTCTATTTTGTGTTATTAACTTTTATCTTCTGCATTTAAATAATTTTGTCTCTCTTACTGCTTTTTTTTTTCTTATATGATATCACTTCATGGTTTATCTAGTACCTGTAGTGAAGCTTGTTAGGAATATTTGATTTGCCTATCGAACATACGTTTGGACAGAGAGAAGTCAGTATATTCAAATACAGAATACAATTACAAAAAAATGAATGAGCACACAATGTGATTGTTTTCTTACATTGTGAATTTTCATTAGTAACTTTGTTTCTTTAAAGGGCATATCTATAAGCTGGAAAGATGACATAATTTTGTTCGGATGATAGTGTAAATATGCTTTTAATGTTGTTAAATATGAATTGGACTTATTCAAGTACAGGTTAGGAATTTTGCACCTTTGTCTTTCCTTGGATTTGCATATGATGATATGGACTTTCAAAACACATACCTAGAGAAGTAAACTGAGTAATAAATGTTACCCGTTCCTCTTGCAGTATAACATAGCCTGGTGCTAGGATCAGGAGAAGTACATGAGAAAAGTTCTTCAATATACTTCAAAATAAAGTGAGATGCTGTTTTTGCTTGAATCTCCATGGCATTAGATAATTTGTTTAAACTTCTTTTCTTCTCATTTCCTTTAATTTGATTTTCTTCCTAATACTTAACTTTCTTATCTCTAATTCTAACTTTAAAATAGCATTCCAGTTTCTAACTAGAATAGCCTATAATTGTATGAATTGAAACAACCAACTTATTCACAAACCTTATTTACATATTTTGGTTTTTAAAACTTTAGATTTTTCAATTTAAGAAGATTTTTATTTTTTACTTCAATTAACTTTAGTTTCCAGTATTTCACAATTGTACATGTGTATAAGACTTACTGAAAACTACCAAAGTCTCCATGCTATTTATATGAGAGATTCTTTTTATGTATAACCCCCACTTCCTTTACCTATTCTCTCTGATAACTATCATAGATTTCACTGAGTATAAGAGTTATGTAAGTTAATTTATTTTAGTTATCTCTATTCCACATGTGAATGAAATTATCTGGTAGTTATATTTCACTTATAATGAATACCTGTACTTCTGTCCACCTGTCCTGAAAAACATGCTATTATCTTTTTTTTCCCCCCTTCAGGGTTATCACTGGGACTGTGTGCCTGCACTATGAATCCACTGCTCCTGAAGGCCATTTTTTTCCATTTTTGTTGCCCATGTTATTATTGTTATTGTTGTTGGATAGGACAGAGAGAAATCGAGATAGGAGGGGACGACAGAGATAGGGAGAGAAAGATACACACCTGCAGACCTGCTTCACTACTCGTGAAACTACCACCCACCCCTGCAGGAGGGGAGCCAGGGCTCGAACTGTTATCTTTAATGCTCCTTGAATTTCATATTTCATGTTCAGTTAACTCGCTACGCTACCGCCCGGCCCCTGCTATCATCTTTTTTAATGTCTGAGTGTTGCTCCATTTAGTGTGTGTTTCCCAGTTTCTTTTTCCAGTCTTTGTCTGTGGACATTTATGTTTATTCCATAGTTCTCTTGCTTTGAAGACTGCGTCTGTGAACCTAAGAGTGCATATGTCTTTTCAACAAAGTGTTTTCTGATCTTCTCGATAAATATCACCAGTAGTGACATTGATGAATCATAAAGCATCTCTATTTTTATGTCTTAATGGTTTATCTATGAAAGAAAAGAGAAAGTGAGGGAAGAGAACACTAGTAAGTCACTCTGACACATGCAATGCTGGCGATCAAACTCAGGACCACATACTTGCAAGATTGGTGCTCTAGTCTATCAGTATGTCTCACTTTCATTTCATTATTTTTTGCATATTTATTGATTTAATAATACTTGACAAGATTGTAGGAAAAGAGGTGTACATTTCCATACAGTTCCCAGCACCAGAGTTCCATATCCCATCCCCTCCATGGGAAGCTTTCCTATTCTTTATCCTTCTGGGAGTATAGACCCAGGGACATTATGGAGAGCAGAAGGTTGGAGGTCTAGCTTCTGTAATTGCTTCTCCTCTGTTACACATGGACATTGGCATGTCAATCCATACTCCCAGCCTGTTTCTATTTTTCCCTTGTGGGGTAGGGATCTGGAGAGGTGGGGTTCCAGGACACATTGATTCACTTATATTTTTTAAAGGAATCTCCATATTGCTTCCCAAGGGCCTTCACCAATTTATATCCCCAACATGAGTGTGCCAGATTTCCAGCCTTTCCACATCTTTGCCTTTCAAGTCTCTCTGATGTAATCCATTCTCATGGGCATGAGAATTATTATTTTGCTGCTTCTTTTTAAAAATTTATTTATAAAATAAACATAAAAAAATACTGACAAGACCATAAGATAAGAGGGTACAATTCTACGTAGTTACTACCACTAGAGTTCCATTTTCCATGCCCTCCCTTGAAAGTTTTCCTATTCTTTGTTTCTTTGGGAACATGGACCCAGGTTAATTATGGGGTCTAGAAGGTGGAAGGTCTGGCTTCTATAATTGCTTTCCTGCTAAACATGGGCATTGGTAGGTTGGTCCATATTCCCAGCCTGTTTCTATCTTTCCCTAGTTGGGCAGGGCTCTGGAGAAGTGGGGCTCCATAGTATGTTGGTGAGGTCATCTGCTCGCTGCTTCTTAATGTAGCTGCTGTTAGACTCAGTTAATTCTGTTCAGGGGAAAGGAAATTGGCCAGACTGTCTCCATTTGATTCCATCACCAAGGCTCAGGTAATTTCTCCTTCTGCTCCATTTTGTGTTTGTTCATTAATTCATTCACTTATTCTAATGAGATAAATAGATAGATAGATAGATAGATAGAGAGAGAGAGAGAGAGAGAGGAGGACTGTTCAGCTCTTAAGGTGATACTGGGATTTGAACCTGTGACCTCAGAGTCTCATGCACAATTTTTTTTTTTTTTGCAAAAAGATTATGCTGTCTCCTCAGCTTCCAACAATTTCCTTAAAAATAAAACAAAACAAAACAAAATAGATACTCCAGAGTTGAGTTCAGGTCAGCAAACAGTCAGCTAATTGTGCTCTCAGAAAGTTCCCTGCTCCTGTGGTCTCCACCTTGTCTCTGCAGCTGTCTGGTCTGCTAGCAGGAATGCTGAGTAATAAGCACTATGCTGCATATCCAGACCGAGCATGTAGTCACTCTCCACTCCACTGTCTGTCAACTACTCTCATTAACCTTTGGATTAGTGACTATGTTTTTCAAGCGAATTCAGTTGTGCACTGGTGAAGTTTTGCTACACTTTTTTTTTGATTGCACAGTTGTTTTCAGGAGGCATTAATTAAGACCATTCAGCCATAGCTCCACCTGACTTTAATTCATTTGTAATCATTTTTCATTTTTACTTAATCTTCCATAGAGATTAAACTCTTATAAATACTTATTACCCAACTAAATTAAAACCTTTCCTTTATTGATCTTATATTAGAAAATTAGGTTGTGAAAGTAAGTATTCCATATGCCTTATTCTCAGGAGAAAATATAATTTAAGTACGGGCATCAATGGATTGCATTTAATGAGAACATCTGTGGCAATAATGATAGAGTGTAAAGGTCTTTATGATGCTGCATTCCAGCTATTTTTCATTCTCTTTAATTTACACACGAAGTCTGAAAGTGCTGTGGGCAAGCTGCCTCAAATAAAGGAACATCACTGCTGAACCAAAGCTAATGCAAAACTATTTGAAAACTAGAGTCTTTTTAGCACACAATATTGGAAAAATGCAGAGCTTTAACATAACAAAATATAAGCTCTTGTATAAAGGATGTTTCCTTCTTTACTGTTCATATCAAGCATGCCCAATTCTTATTCTACTCAGTTCACAATTGTTAAGCCTATGTGGATGAGCTGATAATGTAACGGTTTAATGAAAAAAATATTCAAAGTGGTTCTATGGTAACAAGAACATGCTGAATTTAGTTTAATGTTTCTCTCTCTTTCTCTCTCTCACCTCCAATGTTTTTTGCTGAAGTTTCTTCTTCATGCCTGCATGATTCCACTCCTCCTGGGTAGATTTTTTTTTCTCTCTCTTTCTCTCTCTTTTAAGATAGAACAGAGAAACAGACACAGAGAGATGAAGAGATTCCACAGCACTTTCTTCCATCGCTCATGAAATTTCTCCTCTTAATGTTGCACCCATGTGGTTGCCAGAATCTTGAATCCATATCCTTGTTCATGATAAAGTGTACAGTCTCCTTAGTGAACTATCTTCTGGCTCCAGTTTAATATTTCTTATATTTATATGGTATATTAAATTATCCCTGGTGAAAAAAAAAACAAAGAAAAGATGGAGATTTTATGCTATAATAAGTTGTGGTAGAAACTATGAGCTTGCACTGCCTTGCACAAAAGAGCTGATCACTAAATATTGGTGAAAGAGCAAGATTAAAGGAGGCTGTATTTGTCGGGAAATTTTGAGGAGCCTCACAAACCACCCTGCATTTTTCTGCCTCCAGGAGCCTGGCATTCCTTAAAACATTAAGCCAG
Source organism: Erinaceus europaeus (assembly GCF_950295315.1). NCBI lineage: Eukaryota > Metazoa > Chordata > Mammalia > Eulipotyphla > Erinaceidae > Erinaceus > Erinaceus europaeus. Next base: position 136,125,443 of record NC_080165.1, on the reverse strand, counting down.
CTCCCCCAGCTCCAGGCTACATTCCTGATACTATTGCCAATCTACATAATCATTGTTTTGTCTGAAAGATCCCCACCCATTCCATTCCTTTGATTTATCTTCTTTCTACCCTCAAGACCCTCTGCCTCCAGAGTATTATTAAGCCCACCAGTTAAAACCCTAGCAACAGTTGATAAGGAAGCTCCTACCTTTCCAGACCTTTTTGCCTTTCTCTGCCCCTTTCCTAGCCATTTCTGTTTCCAACTTGCCACTTCCGGGTCTGCCCTTTAAAAGCCTTGGCTTTCTGATCCATAAAGGTATTGCATTGCCTCCCCGCCAAGAGCTTGGTTCATGAGTCATCTCCCTTGCGTCGCTGAGTGAGTAGCAGCCCAGCCTGGCTCAGGTAGAGTTCTCTCCAACCCAGAGAGTATGCACCCAGGAAGAGGCACCCCCATGCTAGCCCAGCAGTACTGCCTGTCATTTCCAAGAAGAAATATGATTTAAAGTTGTACTATGAGGAGTTGGGCAGTAGTGCAGCGGGTTAAGTGCAGGTGGCACAAAGCGCAAGGATTGGTGTAAGGGTCTCGGTTGGAGCTCATGGCTCCCCACCTGCAGGGGAGTCGCTTCATAAGTGATGAAGCAGGTCTGCAGGTGTCTATCTTTCTCGCTCCCTCTCTATCTTCCCTTCCTTGCTCCATTTCTCTCTGTCCTATCTAACAATGACAATATCAGTAACAACAACAGTAATAACTACTACAACAGTAAAAAGACAATAAGGGCAACAAAATTGAAAATAAATAAAATTAAGAAAAAAATTTTTTTTAAAAAGTTGTACTATGACCTAATGCTATTTGAATTGTTTATTCTTTTGATCTTTTTTTTTTTTTTAAGTGAAATTAATCACAAAACTTCCAAGTTGGCACTTCCCTGTTAAATATTTTGTGGGTGATCAACAAATGTCAAAACGCAAAGAGAAATGTAGCATGTTGACAAGTTGAAATCACCTCGATTATTCTGTCTGTTATTCTAGATAAGATGGGTGGAACAGGAGTTCTTAGCTGGGGGTTATGAGCCCTAGGACAGCATGGCTTCAGGGCCATCTTCAAAGTATCAGAAAACTTCAAAACTTTACACCAATTTTGGAGTCTATTTTTCTGAGATAGCGCACAATAATGATTGGATAACTTATGTTTGTTGTTATTCTAATCATCTTGATCAGAGTTTTTATTCACTTACTCTCTATGTCATTTCTCAGGATATAAGTGTTTCAATATCCTTCTATTAAATCCACATACATAATTTTATGAAACTTGCTTAGGAAGTTATGACTTTTAAGAGGTCAACACAGACAACTGTTTCTAGGATCTGTATTCTAATAAATATACAAACACACTGCGCTGTCTTTTGATAAGGAATATGTTTTGAACCACAGAAGTACTGCATTCTGGTAGACTTTCTACTGCTTAAAGTGCAGGGTATTTGCCTGAGGGGGGAAAAAATCAAATATAATTACCCACATTTTTATTTCTAAATATTTTTTAAAATTTTTGCCTCCAGGGTTACCACTGGGGATCAGTGCCTCCACTACAAATCCACTGCTCCTGGTGGCCATTTTTCTTTTTCCCTTCCTTCCTTCCTTCCTTCCTTCCTTCCTTCCTTCCTTCCTCTATCTCTTTCTTTCTCTCTCTCTATTTCTTTCTTTCCTTTTTTCTTTTATTAGATAGGACAGAGAGGATTTCAGAGGGGATGAGGATATGAGGGAATAGAAAGATACCTGTATACCTGCTTCTCTGCTTGTAAAGTAACTCCCCTGCAGGTGGGGATCCAGGGGCTCAAATGGGATCCTTGTGTGGGGGCCTTGGGCTTTGTGCTATGTGAGCTTAACCCGGTGCGGCACTGCCAGCTCCCTTCCAAATCATTTTCATTGTGGAAATAATGATTTTTGAGGTAGGTGTTATCACGTGACTTCCCAACCTCCTTTCCTCTCTCTCTCTCTCCCGGTTCCTTCCTTCCTTTTCTCCCTCCTTTTTCTCTCTCTTTCTCTCTCTCTCTCTCTCTCTGTCTTGGTGACTACCATTTCCTGCTTCTTCTCCTCCTTCTTCTCCACTTGTTCCTCTTCCTTTTCCTCCTCTTCCTCCTTCTCCTTCTGCTTATGAGACAGATAAATCACGAGAGAGAGACAGAGAGAGAGAGAGAGAGAGAGAGAGAGAGAGAAGGAAAGACAGTTACAGGACTGTTTCACTACCAGTGAGCCTTCCCTCCTACAAGTAAGGACTGGGGCCTTGAACCCAAGATCTTGTACTTGATAGTATGTGGACTCTACCAGCTGCATAACTTCCTAGCACCAGGGCTACACTTTCATATGGCCCATGATAATGGTTCACACCACTCCCACCACCCACTTAAGTCTTCCTCCACTAATTCACACTGAATCCCCAGTGTCCTACCAATCCCACATCGTCTTCCTTTTCTTTAGAGTTCTTGCTTTGCTTCATAGACCATAACTGGTCTTAGTTTCACCCTGTGGTTTTCCTTAATTTCTTATTTTAGGCACTTTTTAAAACATTTCTTTAATGGGGAATTAATGTTTTACATTTGACAGTAAATACAATAGTTTGTACATGCATAACATTTCCCATTGTTTTCCATATAACAATACAACCCCACTAGGTCCTCTGTCATCCTTTTGGACTTGTATTCTCCCCCCAACCCCCCACTCACCCCAGAGTCTTTTACTTTGGTGCAATACACCAATTCCAGTTCAGGTTCTACTTATGTTTTCTCTTTTGATCTTGTTTTTCAACTTATGTATTTTATGAACTTTTAAGGTCTGCATATCACTTATACATACTCCCTACAGTAAAAAGATAAATGAAAATCAAGGTTCTGACACAGTAGATTAAATGAACTAAGATTTAGGAGGAAAACATTTAAGTAAAGACCAAAAAGTAAATTTGAGTCTAGAAAGAATATCTGTTGACCAAAGCAAAATATAAAATATGACAAGTTACATGATTCATACTATTCCTAATCAAAGTAGTTACAGCAGGGGTAGATAGCATAATGGTTATGCAAACAGACTTTCATGCCTGAAGCTCCAAACTCTCTCTCAGGTTCAATCTCCTGCACCACCATAAAATGATCAGTGCTCTGGCTAAATAAATAAATAAATAGAAAACCAATCACTTCCTTGCAGGTAATATGCATTGCTTGATTTGAAACTAAAATTAGTAATACATTCATTTTCTTTATTGTAATACAGAAACACATTTCTCCCAGTACCGTTACTCTAACAAATTAAGCAGATTTTATTTTTAATGAAAGAGATATAAAGAGAGAGAGAGAGTGACCAAGAACACTGCAGTACTGCTGAGTTCTGCCTTGTCGCGTTGCAGGGGATCGAACCTCAGGCATATGCCCACAATGTGAACTTTCATAAACTGCTAAGACCCCACCTTCACTTCCTTTCTAAGCCATGCCCACACTACTACGTATTTTTTCCTAAGCACCCCATAACAACCATTGTGCTGTCTTCCCTACCAAATTTAATAGCATTGTCACCGACAAATTGTATTACTCCTTTTCAAAAAAAAAAATTCATAGGTTGTCCACCTGAGGGCAAGGTGACATATGAACCCAAAAGATTACTCAGAGAGGCGCAAGTTGTATGTGTCTGACATAAGTTGTGTGAGTCCCTGGAAGCATCTCCACTGAAAATACATCCAAAAGGGACAGGCAACATTATTCATAGCAAGTTTTACAACACATCAAGAATTCTGGTGCACAAAGGAGTTGATTTAGTAGAAACTAGGACAAAAAGTGGTACATAGGTAAACAGATTTGGGATATAGGAACTGGCAATTGAACCTAGACATTCTAGATCACATCTCAATACCTTTATGGCTACAGAGTCTCAGTAACTTACTGATTCTCCACATCCATATCAGGAATCAATTAACCAAGTGCCTTTTGCATTCTGGGTGCTTTTGGGCTGAGCTCCACCATGCTTGAGGAGCTTATAGATAGATAACTTAACTGGGTACAGAGTCCTCCAGGTACTGAGGTAAATATTAAGTATACATCTCTGGGGACCAGGCGGTGGCATGCCCAGCTGCATACACAAAATAACATGCAGAAGTGCTAGGTTTAAGCCCCTGCTCCTCACCTGCAGGAGTTGGGGCAGGGGAGAGGTTTCACAAACAGTGAAGCAGATCGGCAGGGGTCTATCTTGGTCTATCCTATCAATCTCTCTTTCCTCTCTGTTTCTCTCTGTACTGTCAAATAAAATAGAAAATTAAAAAAAAAATAAAGGGGGAGGAGATGGCCTCAGGAAGTGGTTGCTGGGCCTCAACAATAATTCTGGTGGCAATAAAAAAAAGAGAAAAAAATTGAGCACACATGGCTCAAAGCTCAAGGACCAGCATAAGGATGTCCAGTTGGATTGCCTGGCTCCCTACCTGCAGGGGGGTGGCTTCACAGGCGGTGAAACAGGCCTGAAGGTATCTATCTTTCTCTCCCTTTCTCTGTCTTCTCGTCCTCTCTTAATTTCTCTCTGTCCTATGCAAACACAACACTAAAAACAAGTGCAACAAAGGGGAAAAAATAGCCTCCAGGAGCATTCGATACATCGCGCAGGCACCGAGCCCCAGCAATAACCCTGGAGACAAAAAAAAAGAAAAAATATTTTAATAAAATATATGTATATATTAAATAGCAACATCTTTAATATGGGTATTACAACTTATTAATAAATTAATAAAATGTAGTATATATTTATTATATATATTTCAGTTTTGGAGTATATGGAAAAGTGTTTGGAGTTTTCTTGGAGTATCTGGGACTTGCCCAGTTTTGGAGTATAAGGAAAATTTTTGTGTGTTCCACACACTGATATCTAATCATTCAATCACCATTTGTTAAAAAAAAAAAAAAGTCATTCAGTTCTGAATTGCTTTTGTGTCTGTCTAAAGCCATGTAACAGGAGTACTGGTTATCTGCATGTCTATTGTTTTGCTTATACTGCAGTATATGTTTTACTCTACGATTCTCGTCAGTTTCCAAGTCAATTAGAATTATGGAGTGAGTGTCTTCTGAAAAATTATAGATAGAGCTCTGGTCCTGACTGTGCTTGTGTTAAAAGATAAGAGTTTTAAGAAAATAATGAAGAGTAGATAAAGTCGTAGGACAATGTATCGGTAGTGTTCCAAAAAGAGAAGAGTGACATATCACTGCTAAAAATGAGAAATTCTGAACATAGCTAAAATAAAGGTAAATATAAAAGATATTTTGTCAAATTTTAATTCTCAGTAGATAAGTTACTATCTATGACAAAAATAGCTAAACATGTTTGGGATTTATAGAATGTGAATACAAGTAATGAATGTATGAATAATGTAGAAAGGATTGATGAGAGTATTATAGGTGTAACAATGTACAGTTATTGTTCTGTAAACAGAGCAGTGCCTTATTTGAATGTAGACTGCTTTCTTCTTTATAATGGTCTTCAACATTTGAAATATGTTCCCTCCTTCACACCGGGTGTAGATTTTTCTGTTTGGGATTCTCTAAAATAAAAGTATCTGTGGTTTGCTGTCTTAGTTTCCAGAAACTCTTATCATTAACTCTTCAAGTATGTTTTCTGGTGCAGTATCTCATTCTTTTGGAAATTCCAGTTGCAAGTGTTATCCATTTTATATTGTCCACAATTTGGATATATTGTTTTTTCCTTTTTAAAATATTTATTTATCTATTCCCTTTTGTTGCCCTTATTTTTTTATTGTTGTAGTTGTTATTGTTGTTATTGATGTCATCGTTGTTGGATAGAACAGAGAGAAATGGAGAGAGGAGGGGAAAACAGAGACAGAGAGAAACATAGACACCTATAGACCTGCTTCACCACTTGTGAAGTGACTCCCCTGTAGGTGGGGAATCAGGGGCTCAAACAGGGACCCTTAATGCCAGTCCTTGCTCTTTGTGCCATGTGCGCTTAACCCGCTGTGCTACTGCCAGACTCCCTGGTTTTTCTTTTTTAAATAATTTTTCTCTTTAAATTAAATTTGTTCAATTTTGACCTACATTCAAATCTATTAATTCTTCTTAAACTATGCTAATCTACTGTAGAACTCATTAGAGGTATTCTTTATTTCTGTTTTTGTACTTTTTGCTTCTGATATTTTCATGCGGTCTTTTATAGCATGATGTAGTTTACATTTCTTCTTTGCTTAATGTATGTCTAACTATTCATGCTCTCCACCTCTGGATTACTAGTTTTAGGAGTAAATATATTTATTTTAAAATCCCTGTTTGATAGTTCCAATAATTGTTTTACCTCTAAGTCTGTTTCTGTTGGCTGTTATAAGATTTAATAATATTCCTTTTATTTCTCTTGTCATTTTATGGTCTCTAATTTGTGCCTAAAATTATTGACATGTCAACTAGAATATAGATGCTTAAGTTAATTACATCAGGAGTGAAACTGAGCTTGGAAATTATTGTTATTATAAGTGCCATAATACACCATTCATTTCAGTCTTCCAGTGTTACCTTGTGCTTGAAGTAAATATTTCTGAAAATATTTTATTTTATTGAAAGAGAAATATATATATAAAAGCACAAAGAGAAAGACCAGAGCACTACTTAGCTCTGACTTAGAGTGTTGCTGGGGATTGAACCTAGGACCCCATAGGCTCAGGCACGAAAGTCTTTTGCATAATCAGTATCCCCAGCGAAGGGTGAATATTTCTATGTCATATGAAGATTGTGCTCTGCAGATAATTCTCTATCCATCTCCTTGCCACTTCTATAAGGTACATTTATATTGGTTATTATCATCTGATTGTCAGTCTGTACTGGGAGGCAGGGGAATTATCTGTTTCTGGTTATAATTTCAGTCTTAAGCAGTTTCTATGTTCTTATATATCAGGGATAGTAACATATAAGTAATTCAGTTGAACTGTACTTGTGTGCTGTGGAGGTTATCTGTGAGAATTTCTTGTTCCTTTGCAGTCTGCATAGAGAGTAATACGGAAAGACGTGCATGGACTATGTTGCATTTACCAGTCATTGTGACTTAGAATGTGGAAAATCTGACCTTCTCTGAGGAAGACCTGCCTGAGAAGTTGCCACTCCCAAGGTATCTTTTCAAGAAAGGATGTCAGTGAAGTTTGTTCAAGCAAAAAAGCAGAAAACTAGAGTGAGATCAGCTGAGACATTCCTGAGCACTAATAGTTATAATTCAGTGAAATGTTAGGGTAGTGAATAGCGTAGTAGTTAGTTTCTGTTATGCTAATGAAAGGTACAGAAGGTGAAACTTGGGTTCTAATGTGAGTGTAACCCCAATGGGGCAGTCTTGAAACTGACTTATCTATTGGTTTGAACTCAGTTATCACTTCCTCAGAGAATCCTTCCCCAAATACTGAGTGTAACCTATGTACAGTCTCACTATCATTTTGTTTCTTGGTGCTTGTTAGAGCTTGATTAATGTTTTAATTAATATATTTTGTTAATATTATCCTCTCCACTAGATGTAAGTTCCAGGTGGAAAGAACTATAGACCTGGAACATACTATGTATCCAGTATTTATTACATAAATAAGTAAGACCACAGATAAGTGAATGACATTTTGTTAGGCTGATTCTATGCAAAAGTTATTTCCTTTTATCAAATATAAGTTAATTTTCTGGAAAATAGTTAGAAACTTCTCTGGAAATCTCTCTTCTTAGTGATCTTGTGTTGGTTTCTGTACCCATAGTCATGCACGAGTATTTTTTTTTTAACTTGGTCCCCACTCAGGAAATTGTAATATGACTATAATAAACCAAAGTAATAGGTAAAATGGTGAAACAATTTATTTTTTTTGTTTTCTTATTTTTTTAAATTATTTATTTATTCCCTTTTGTTGCCCTTATTTTATTGTTGTAGTTATTGATGTCGTCACTGTTGGATAGGACAGAGAAATGGAGAGAGGAGGGGAAGACAGAGAAGGGGAGAGAAAGACAGACACCTGCAGACCTGCTTCACTGCCTGTGAAACGACCCCCCTGCAGGTGGGGAGCCAGTGCTCCAACCGGGATTCTTCCTCCAGTCCTTGTGCTTTAAGCCACGCGCGCTTAACCCACTGCGCTACTGCCTGACTCCCGGTGAAACAATTCAATGTAGCTCCGGTGAGATCATTTTCCCAGAGGGGATCCTACGTTGCCATGTATATGACTCAACTCCAAGCACCTAATACAATACATAGGGGTACTATGACACTTCAGTGCTCTGTTGTTTGCATTTTTTACTTTCTCTTTCTATATGAAAAAATAAAAAGTCAACATGGAGTAGTAAAGATCCAGCAAAGACAAAGGAAAAACTCAGTCAACAGGTAAATTTGAATAACTGATGCCAGATAGCCAGTTGGTTTACTTTTTAGCCCTCACTGAGCTGACTTACTGAGCAGCATGTTTTCATGCTGTGTGTTGATCTCTATGTCTACTGACACACAAGATTATGATTTACAGTGAGCAAACAATCTCCCTGGAGAACTGAAATTTGACTATCCTATTAGGAGTCTATGTAACTCTGATGAGAATGGAGAACTGAAATTTGACTGTCCTATTATTACTCTATGTAACTCTGATTAGAATTTCTAGTTTTTTAAATAAATGTGGCACAATGTAATGATTTTGCTCCTTTTATTGATTAGAATCTCTTAAAATTATTTTTGTTTTTATTGGATAGATAGCAGAAATTGAGAGGGAAGGGGGAGAATGAGAGGGAGAGTTACTTACAGACCTGCTTCACCACTTGTGAAGCTTCCCCCTGCAAGTGGGAACCAGAGCCTTGAAACTGAGTCCTTGTGCACTGTGATGTGTTCACTTAACCAGGTGCACCACATCCTGGCCCCTTATTTTGCTCCTTTTAAAACACACTAAAATGTATCAAGTTTAAACATACATTAAACACAGTATGCCTTGGCATTCAATTTTAACATATTTGTATGTTTTTATTGGACTTTGCTAATTATTGATGTGTAGGAATTTATAGCTGACAGCAATCAGTTGTTCTGATAGCATCATAAAGTTGATGAAATTTCTAGCTCTGAACTCATATAAATAATAACATTATTTCTCGATGTTAACCTTTTTGGCTTTTATTCTTGAACTGATATTTTACAATAATGGTGCTAACTTGATATGGATAATATTTACAGAAATTATTACAATAAGCTGTGGTTATTTTACTTGCCCTTAAATAATACTTTTGAACTGTGTTTAGTACTGTCCATTTATAAGCTTGTGGTGTTTTAAAATAACATGGAGTCATATTTGTCTTATACCAAAGCCAAGAGGAAATAGACCAGGGGATGACAATTTTGCAAATTTTTATTTCTATAAGTTTAACTAAGCAGATAATGCAAATAAAGGCAATCTCTAGATTTGGCAAATAGAACATTTAATTTATTTATTTGCCGTCATTGGAGTTTCACTGAATAAGCCTTTAAGATGTGTTGATTTAAAAAAAAGTAGTATATATTTCTTAACTAAAAGTCAGAGAAAAAAATCCAGGAGGTGTCTCAGTGACTAGAACAGTGGACATAAAAGTATGAAGTCTTTGGTTACACAGGCTCCTATGCTGAATATGGGCCTTAGGTCAGACCGATGGGGTTTACAGCTAATGCTATTTATATACTTTTTCTAACTTTGGGAGCTACTTTCTTCTCTGTTTCAGCTTTCTAGTCCTATTTCCAATTCTGACACCATCTCCCTAGACAATACCTTTAGCACACTTGCATGTTAGCTGTTGGGCTCAGGCAAAATTAGTAAAGTCATGGGCCCCTTGGAATATACCTAAAATAGACCTACTAGCTTTTTCTAACAGGAAGACCCCAAATTTCAACTACTATATTCTCACCTTGAAGTTCCATTATTGAACAATTTGCTTTACATATTAATGCTTTTTAGTCACCAAGTTGCAGATGCTAAGGTAACCCCAATCTTGACTTCTCTGGGAAGAGACCCTCACCAATGTGTCCTGGAACCCCACCTCTCCAGAACCCTGCCCCACTAGGGAAAGAAATGGACAGGCTGTGAATACAGTGGAGAAGTTACAGAAGCCAGACCTTCCACTTTCTGCACCACATAATGATCCTGGGTTCATATTCCTAGAGGGATAAAGAACAGGAAAGCTTCAAGTGGAGGGGATGGGATATGGAATTCTGGTGGTGGGAACTGTGTGGAATTGTACCCCTCTTATCCTATGGTCTTGTCAATCATTATTAAAAAAAAAAAGTATGAGGTCCTCAATTCAATTTCTAGCCTCACATGTACCAGAGTGATACTCTGATTCACTCTCTCTTTCTCTCTCTCTCTCATCCTAATAAATGAATTAACATTAAAGAAGAAAATTCTTTAATAATAAGAAAAAAAGGAAGGAAGGAAGGAAGGAAGGAAGGAAGGAAGGAAGGAAGGAAGGAAGGAAGGAAGGAAGAAAGGAAAAAAGATAAAGAAAGGGGACTGAGCAATAAGAGCACCTGGTTGAGAGCACACAAACCTGCGTTCAAACCTCTGTCTCCACCTGTAGGAGAGAAGTTTCAAAAGTGGTGAAACAATGGTGCAGGTGTCTTTCTTCTCTCTCTCTCTCTTTCTCCCTCTCTCTTTCTTTCTTCCCCTCTACCTCCCATGCCCTTCTCAATTTCTTTCTGTTTTTACAAAATACAAAGAACAAAAATAAAGGGAAAATCATGGTCATCTGGAGTGGTGAAAAATAAGAATGACCAAACACAGATCATTTTAAAAGGAATGAAAGGGTAAAGCAAAGTAATGAATACTCGAGGGGAAAAACTTAAGAATACAGGTCCTGGCAAGGCCAGGGACAAATGAAGTTTGAGAAGAAAGACATCTCAGTTTTTTCATATTTCACTAGTAGGCTTTACGTATTAGAACACTCAGTACTTGAGGTTAAATGAATTATATAAAACAATTAAGAATAGAAATTATTTGAAAATATTCCCGGTTTGAACCCCCGGCTCCCCCCTCCCCCACAGGGGAGTCAGTGAAGCAGGTCTGCAGGTGTCTATCTTTCTCTCCCCCTCTGTCTTCCCATATTCTCTCCATTTCTCTCTGTCCTCCCCAACACTGATGACAACAACAATAATAACTTAACTACAACAGTAAAACAACAAGGGCAACAAAAGGGAACAAATAAATAAATAAATAAATATTAAAAAAGAAATTATTTGAAAATATATTAATCATGTGAGTTGGAACTCCATAAGCAGGTCATTTGAAAGAATTAATGAAACATTCTGTTTTTGTATTTTTTCAATTTATATTAACATCTTGTTCTTGAGTACTTCCATGTAGTCTTTCAAAAATACATATATATAATGTATATTAATATTTTATTATCTTTGTTTATTTATTAGATAGAGACAGTTAGAAATTGAGAGGAAGGGGTGATAGAGAAAGAGAGAGAGACAGAGAGATGTTGGTATGCTTCTAAAACCCCTTCTGTTTCATTGGTTTAATCCCCCCTGCTTAACACTGTATTCTATTTACATAACCACTGTTAACTAAGCACCGCCCTGCCTGCAGGGCATTGGTTTAATCCCCACTGGTTCACGATGCCTTTTTGCTCCACCCCCTCTCATAATATACCCTGATTTTCACCAGTCTCTTTTTGCTCCACCCTCTCTACGTCACATCCTGTTTCCACCCTACTTGGCAAGTATATATATATATATATATATATATATATATATATATATATATAAGGACAGGATTGTGATTATAGTTTAGCATAAATTGTGCTGCGTTCCACATGAATAAAGAGATACTGCCTACAGCTCAGCCATGAGTCTCTGGTCATCTCTGTCTCCCGCCCGCAAAGCCAGCCCGGCAGAGAGACACCTGCATTTTCCCCTGTAAGTGGGGCTTGAGGGCTTATACCTGGATCTTTATGCATGGTAATGCATGAGCTCCATCAGGTTCTCTGCCACCTGGCCCCCTTCCATGTAGACTTATCACTAACCATGACCTCATTCACAACAAAGTTCTTTTGTTCATAGTTTTCAATTTCAGGATGCTTTTCCTAGAGTCCCCATAAGAATTTTCAGTTCTTTTGGGATGCCACACATGCTCACAAATTAGTCTTCTGTGGCATACTACTGTTTCAGTTTTTTTTCTTCTTCTTCTTCTTCTTCTTCTTTTTGCTGCTGAAGTCTAAGATAGGTGTAGACCTGTGCCTTTTCCTCCAAGTGGCCTGCATCCCTCTGGGAGTCATTTTCTCTATTGTTGCACTAAACAACTTAATTGGATAGCATAGTCACCTCTGTGCCCCATCAAAGCTTCCTCTGGGCATAGCATCTGCCAGGAAGTTCTCAAATCTTTGCTCAAAAGTTGGGGCTACAAAGATTCTTCAGTGCAGTGGTGCCTTCTGGAGTCCTTGAATCCCTCAGGGATGAGATACATTTTTCACAGCAATAGGTAGATCAATATACTCTTTCTTAAGTATTCTATTTTGTAATCCAAAGCTTTCCAGAGAGCTTGATGAAAACTTTCATTGTAAGCAATTCTTTACTTTGAATAAATACAAGCTTAAATTGAAGAATAATCTTAAGTGAGGTAGTATGTTCTACATGGAATAAGCAATCCTTTAAGAAAAAGTGAATGTTGCAATTGTCCCTTTGCTTACTGTAGGGAATATTCTTTCTTTGAATACTTTATGTTGTAGCAGACTCCTGGCAATTTCTCTGCCAACGATTGACTTTATTTATTTCTTAATTTAATTGCCCACAGAGTTATTGCTGGGGCTTACTGCCTGCACTATGAATCCACTGTTCCTGGTGGCCATTCATTTTTCCTTTTTAAAATAAATTTATTGATTTTCTTTAATTTACTTGATTTGATAGAAAAAAAATGATGGAGGAGGGGGAGACAGAGAGGGAGAAAGATAGACATCTGCAGACCTGCTTCACCACTTGTAAAGCATCCCTTTGCAGGTGGTGAGCGGGGTCCTGAACCTGGGACCTTCAGCATGGTATTGTGTGTACTCAACCAGGTCTACCGCTACCTGGTTTGCTCATTTCATTTTTTAAAACTTTTTTTTTTTTAACTTATGAGAGAAGCTACATAGGGAAAGAAAGATAAGACCTCAGCTTCATTATGGGATAAGTGGCTCCATGATTCAATTCTGGACATTATGCCTACAGCCCTGACTCTATTACTGTGTCACCTCTCTGTCAAATTTTCTTTATGTATATAAATTATAACACACACACACACACACACACACACACACACACCACACACACCCATTCTGCTGGCATTTTGCTTCTGCGTGAATTCACTGCTTTCAGCAGAAGCTTCCCCCCCACCCCACCCTTCTATTTCAAAAAGAGGCAAACAGCACATTGCATCATGCATGGTACTTCTTGTTTTTTTTTTTTAAGCATGGTACTTCTATGTGGTGTCTAGAGCTTAAAGCAAGTTCTTTAAGGATAAGTGCATGCTCTGCTGGTTAAGTTATCTTCCAGCCTCCAAATTTCATTTTAAACAAATAGCAAATGCATTTAATAATTGTCATCTACTAGAGAATAATAATCTTCTGGAAAAAATTAAGTGACTGTGTTAATTTATACTTTCCAACTTTTACTACAAATTAGGTGAGTAATTGTGATGCAAACTATATGGGGTAAAAAAGGGACTTAGAATATTTACTGTCTTATTCTTTACTTAAGAAGTATGTCAATCCCTTCAGTGATCCAGCATTGGACTTTTCTATTGTTACATTAGTGGATCTTAAGTGATAAATCCTAATGATAGAAATCTATATTTGTTGGATTAGCAAATGAACCTTCCACCTGATATACTCGTTAAATCATGAAAAATTATTCTATGAATGAAGGTCAGATTTTCAAAAGGAATGATAAAGGAAATTATGTCTATTTTAATTCACCTCCAAACTTGTAGTCATTAGTTTCTACTGCAATGAAATCATCATCTTAAATGTAGACTACTAAGATTTAAGTAGCTTTGACATTTTCTTTGTTCTTTCTAAGTGAGATGTTCATTGGAAATGCTTTAAGGACTTGGACTATTGAGTGGAGCACAATTGTTACAACTGTTTCAACAAGACGCTGAGGCAGAATGTGTGAAGTTCAGAGTTATTAAATAGTATCTTATGTCTACTCATTTATCCTTCCTCTGTCATGTAGCAGAAGAACTAATTATGATCACATCCCTTTAGCTGACTGTCCTGAAGCTGTGAGTACATCTGATTATTGCAGACAGTCTTAAAAGAACATGACACTGATTTTAATACCTCTGAAGTAAATAGTTGCAAGATAGAATTGTGGTGTGTAAGATAGAATAGTTGTGGTGTTTTCTAGTTTTTTTTTTTTGTTTTTTTTTTCAGATGAAGTGAATTAACTAGGGTTCAATGCCTTCCTCTTGTCTCCCGATGGATGTGAAACATATTATATGAAAACATGTGAAATCAAAGCGTCTTATTTCAGATAGCTAATACTATTATTTTAGTCAGGCTGTGTAATGGGAAATGATTCTTTCCTCTCTGGTAATTGAAGAAGTGTGGCGTATACATAGCAAGGTGAGTCATCTCCATCCACACACCGTCTCCTTCTGTTAATCTCACTTCTGCTCTGTATGTTTAAACTGTACTGAAAGATTTCTTCTGTGATTCAAGAAGATTGTTTTTTAATATTTATTTTAATATGAAAGAAGGGTATGTTCATTTATCTTCAGAAATGCTGTTAAAACAGCACTTCTTATCAACCATTGATGATAAATTGTAGGATCTTCTCCTAGAGAAAATATTACACAAATCTTCTTGAGTTGTACCACAAATCTTTCTTAATATATTCAGCTCATCTGCTTGCAGAATAAAAATATGTTTTCAGCCACAAAAGGCAGCATGAAAGTGGGAGACATTTCAGAGATTTCTTTTCTCTGTGCTTAGATGTATGAGACAATAACAGGTACAGCTAAAATCACATCTGTTTTTAACTGAGGAAAGTTTAGATCGGTATTATGAGTTTTGTGTGGTCAGTCTGTCATCTTATCTTTTAGTCTCTGTTATTATCATTGAACGTGTGGATAGTTAAATATATTTCAAGAAATTACAGTAGAAAAGAAGTCAATATTTCTCTAGGAACAAGAGTAGATGTATGTTGAGTAAAAGTGCTGTGTTGACTTACACTGCAGTATTTCTTGAATCCTTTTAACTGAGTACCTCGTAATTGTTGAACCCTAGTAGGCCCAGAAGTACTACTGTACCCAGAACAGTACTTCGGATGTCATGGGATGAATATTTGGCTTGCCCCAGCAGTCTTTCGTTTTCTATTTGAAATGCTAGCTCAGGAAAGGAATCATGTTTCCAAGCATCTCACAAGTTTTACAGCTTAGCAAAAAATGTGCCTTATATTTATTAAATGCACTAATTCCTTATCTGCAGGAGAATTGTGAAGTACAATTTGGATCGAATACTGTAGATTACATAATCTCACTGACTTTTAATTCATTCTAAAATAAGCATCTATAAAGTACAACTTGAGTTTCAAAGTATTTTTTAACTCATGGTAAGTTTTCTGTCAGAACCTCTGAATATAAGTGAGTCTGTTTTGCATCATTTGCTGAACTGATCTTCCAATGCTACCGTTTTGCAAGTCAGGTGCTGAGCTGGCAGGCAACCTTGCCAAAGTTAAGTTAAACCATGATGTAGGTGAAGTGTTAAGTCACAACAGTCACCAGAGGACAGAACTACACGTCCTGTGTGGTCAACATCACTGGTCTCAAGATAACTGAGTTCTGAGTTAGTGGTGAAATTTCCAAAGTTACAGATTATGGAATGAAAACTTCGGACTTCTTTTTCTTCTTCCGTCAGATAAGCAACATATATAATGAAAAATACAAGAGAGAAAGTATTTAAATATTGTTGAACTTGCTGTGGAAATTTGGCAGCTTTATTTACTGTTCAGTTTAGCCCATTAGACCCCCTGTGGTGCCAGGGTCAGATAGAATCTTCATCATAAGTACCTCAAAGACCCACTGTGTCCCCCCCATCTCTTTCCTGTAGTACCTGGTGGATTAATGATGATCTTAGGACTCCAGTCATGGTAGGTCAGGCAACATATCCTCTGAACTCTTTTCCAATTTCCGAACGTAGCCTTAGAAAGGAGATAATATAGCTTTAAAATAAAAATTATTTAAAAATAGCATGTGCTCAAAATCCAGTTGTATACATCATCAGAATTATCTGCAAAGTGTACAATCTCGGTATGAAAAGAAAGGATTACATTAATAAGGGGGAAAAAACACCGATAGTATAAATTTAAAAGAAAGGAAGCGGGAATCGGGCAGTAGCTCAGCGGGTTAAACGCACGTGCCGCATCCGGGTTCCAGCCCCCGGCTCCCCACCTGCAGAGGAGTCCTTTCACAGGTGGTGAAGCAGGTCTGCAGGTGTCTATCTTTCTCTCCCCCTCTCTGTCTTCCCCTCCTCTCTCCGTTTCTCTCTGTCTTGTCCAATAATGACGACATCAGTAACAACAATAATAGTAACTAGAACAATAAAATAACAAGGACAACAGGGAATAAATAAAATTAATAAATAAAAAGAAAGCAAGGAGCAATTGAACTTATGACACTTGAACTTATGAAATTGGCTTTGAATTGTCACGTGTTCCTTTAAAAGCATTTTGAAGATTTATATTCATGTGAACAGGTCAAATATGACTTTTATTGTGAATTTAAAAAATGAAAGACCAGGGCTAAGTGGTGGCACACCTGGTTAAGCTCACAAATTACAGTGCACAAGGACCCAGGCTCAAGCCCCCGGTCCCCACCCACAGGGGGAAGCTTCATGGTGGTGAAGCAGAACTCTCTGTCTCTTTCCCTACCTATCTCCCCATTCCCTCTTAATTTATGTCTCCATCTAATAATAAAAGTAATAACAATAATAATAATATATATATTTTTTAAAAATGAAAGACCTTCTGGACTCCTTAGCAGACTCCTTTTATGAAAATGAATGAACTATTATTGTGATAATGTAATATTTAGTCACTGCTAGCTAAAATTTTAAATATATGGTAGTTATGTGTGTGCAATGGTCCATAAATTGATTTTGTTAACTCAAGATTTCTTTTTTAAAACAGTATATATTTTTAAATATTTATTTATTCTCTTTTGTTGCCCTTATTGTTTTATTGTTGTAGATATTACTGTTGTCGTCATTGTTGGATAGGACAGAGAGAATTGGAGAGAGGAAGGGAAGACAGAGAGGGGGAGAGAAAGACAGACACCTGCAGACCTGCTTCACCACTTGTGAGTGACTCCCCTGCAGGTGGGGAGCCAGGGGCTCCAACCGGGATCCCTCCGGTCCTTGCGCTTTGTGCCACCTGCGCTTAGCCTGTTGCGCTACCGCCCAACTCCCAATGCAAGATTTCTTAAGTCTAACATATTTGGCATTTGGAGTTCTTTAATTTCTTTGTTGTGAGGGTTGATCCTTTTCATTATGTGATGTTTTGGAGCATCCTTGACTAGCTCTACCCTTTGGATTTCAGTAGTGTGGCACTAGCAATAACAACGTTAAAAGGCCCCAGATATTGATAAGCGTCCTGAGGAAGAAATATTACCCTTTGTTGAAAACCACATAGTTAATTAAACCATTTTTACAATGTATTACCATCCTCAAGTTGCCATAGCAAGCATGAAACTGCACATGGTGCTAAGCACAAGGACTGGCGAAAGGATCCCGGGTCGAGCCCCCGGCTCCCCACCTGCAGGGGAATCTCTTCATAAGCAGTAAAGCAGGTCTGTAGGTGTCTTTCTCTCCCCCTCTCTGTCTTCCCATCCTCTTTCCACTTCTCTCTGTCCTATCCAACAACAATGACATCAATAACAACAACAATAAAACAACAAGGGCAACAAAAGTAAATAAATATGAAAGAAAGAAAGAAAAGAAAAGTAGGTATACATTTTGTGTGTAAAAGTAAGAGAGGAACTGAAATGCTTTCAGTTATGACTTTGAGAAACACAAAAATGTGGGGACCAGGTGGTAGCTCACAAGTTTAAATGCACACACTACAGTGCATAAGGACTTGGGTTCAAGCCCCTGGTCCCCACCTACAGGGGACAAGCTTCACAAATGGTGAACTAGAACTGCAGGTGCCTCTGATTCTCTCCCTTACATTCTCCCCTTCTCTCAGTTTCTGTCTCTATCCAATAATAAATAAATAAAGGGACCGGGTGGTGTTGCACCTGGTTGAGGGCACATGTTACAGTGCACAAGGACCTGGGTTCAAGCCCCCAGTCCCCACCTGCAGAAGGAGAGCTTTGCAAGTGGTGAAGCAGGGCTGCAGGTGTCTCTCTCTCTCTTTCTCTCCCTATCTCCCCAACCCTCTCGATTTCTGACTGTCTCTATCCAATAAATAAAGATAATAAAAATAAATAAATAAATAAATATAAAAAAGAGAAGCAACAAAATGCTAAATATGGGAAATGCCAGGACAATCACGCAGATACATTAATAAAAAGACATTAATACTGAAAAAGGAGGAAGATTGACAACCAATTTCTCATGATAAAAAGTAAAAGTTAGGATATAATAGAATGATATACTGAAAACTCTGAGGAAAAAAAATCACTTTCAAACTACAATACTGTTTTCAGTAAAAATGTCCTGTAGAAAATCGAGTGAGATAAATCATTTTTTCAAAAGCATAGTGCTCTATCAGCATAGTGAAATAAACATTTAGAAATATTTTCTATTCAAAAGGAAAATAATTACAGGTAAGACTTTTAGAGATGTCAAAAGGACTACTACTAAGAACAACAAATATATTTATAAATATAAATGAATACTCACTATGCAAGTAATTTATTTTGAGTTTCAAATATATTTATAATAAAAAGTACAATAAATTTGTTACATAAATGACAAAGAAAATAGAGATCATTAATAATGTTCATTTAGTAATGGTCAGGATTAAAAATATAGGATAAATAAAAGTCCTTTTGCATTATACTCTTAGATAGGCATAACTAGTTTAGAGTGTTGTTTAACTCTCCAATATTTATTTGACTAGTAAGATACTGCTCCTATCTTGCTAATGTATATATATATATATATATATATATATATATATATATATATTTCTTACAGTATGAAAATATAAAGCAAAATTGACAGAACAAAAAAATCATATAAATTCACAATTATAGTGGGAGAATTTAGCTAAAAAAGGAAAATCATAGAAAAGAAGAAAGTATCCACAAAGACACAAGTTGGTGCTTCGCTGAAATATCACATTGAGTGCAGTAAGCCAGAAAGAGAAGGACAAATATCAAATGATACCTCACTACTAGGTGGAACCTAAGAAACAAGGACAGCGAGAGAAAACATATCAGGGCACTGGAACTTGATGTGGTTCTTTACACCAAAGCAAAGGTTTCTGGGGCAGGTGTGAAGGAAACTGGGATGGAAGGGCACTTGGGTTCTGGTGTATAATGGGGGGAAAAGGACCTACATTTGGGGAGAGCATTTTTAAAAACATTTATTTATAAAATGGAAACACTGACAAGACTATAGGATAAAAGGGGTGTAATTCCCACCACCAAAGCTCTATATCCCATCCCCTGCCCTGACAGCTTTCCTTCCTATTCTTTAACCCCGTGGGAGTATGGACCCACGGTCATTATTAGCATTTTTTATAGGCACCTAGACATCTATCATGGAGAGGTGCGGGGCTGTACCCTGTGTGTCAACAACTTTATTGTAAACCATTAATCCTCCAATAATGTAGAAAATGTAGTTCTTCATAATAATAAGTAAAATGATAAAACTTTATGATAGTTGTGGTGGGGCCCAAAAGTTTGATGGTAGATGAAGTATATAATTTTGCTTCTATAGTCTTACAATTGTGTAAATCTTTATGAAATAACTAATAAAAAAGAAAATCTCATGTAGGATTCTTGAAATTGAGAGAAGACACAAATTGTGAGCATGTATCATTAAAGTGGTATCCATATATCTCCTATAGCATCACAAAGATAACAGAGATTACTTCCAAACTTGATTTATGAAGAGACACCTGCTCTCCAAACAATTGACAATACATTTACAATAGCAAAATTGAATGCCAGCCTCTTTCATGGATGTTTACAAAAACGTGAATAACATAAAAGGAAACCAGGTAGAACAGTAAATTAAAAGGAAACATATAGCAGAGTTCTATTTTCATAATGTAAAGTTATTTGACATGTAGAAACCAATCAACATAAAGTACATTAATAGAATAACAGATCTATGTGGTTACATACATGTATCTTTTTGTGATACTTTGTTCAAATATACATTATAGTTTATGTTCTTTTATCTACAAATACTATAATTCAGTAAACAGATTTATTTTATTTTTTTAAATGTTTATTTATTCCCTTTTGTTGCCCTTGTTGTTTTATTGTTGTAGTTATTGTTGTTGTTGTTGCTGGAAAGGAGAGAGAGAAGGGGAAGGCAGAGAGGGGGAGAGAAAGATAAACACCTGCAAACTTGCTTCACCACTTGTAAAGTGACTCCCCTGCAGGTGGGGAGCCCAGGGTCTGGAAAGAGGATACTTATGCAGGTCCTTGCACTTTGCGCCATGTGCCCTTAACCCACTATGCTACCGCCTGCCTGACTCCCAGTAAACAGATTTTTTAATTACAACCACACAAACAGATTTATTTCTCATTTTATTTCGATACGACAGTTCCTCCACAATTTTATTAGCTCATCTTTTGTTATTGTTCTAATTCAGTATAATTTATGGACATCAAAATGTTTAATGCAGGTAGATATGACCTTAGGAGTAATATTTTACTTTATTTAGTTAATAAGTGTTTGAAAGACATAAAATATCATCACAATTAGATGACATGCAAAATTAACTATTGATGGTATACATTACAGAAAGACAAATTTCTTCATTAAAGAAAAGAACAATGTAATAAACACCAATATTTAGAATAGAATATTTGTTATTAAAAGATACGTTTCCCATTTTTTGCAGAAAGTCTAATTTTGGTAATAATCCTAGAACAAAATTTATGTAGGTCAATGTTAATGAATTCAGGTATGATTAGTGAACATTATAATAATCAATTGTTTTTCAGGAGGTGTTCCAGTATCTTGGTTATGATCACCAATCAGTACATCAAACTGTGCATATCTGTGCAGTTGCCATATTAAAACTGTTATGTATTCCTGCAATTATAACACATACAGCATTTTCACTCAGTAAACTGTATGCCAGAACACACTTGCCACTAAAGTGTTTTATTTTTTGAGTGCTTTGACTTTGTTTTTTGTACTGCTGTGTCGAGGGACTCAATAGGATGACAGTTACAAAGTAGCAGCAATAAAAGAGACAAGTCCAGTGTTTATTCCTTCAAGCAATATGGGAAACATATTATTTTTTCATGGAAATGGCATCTTCTTGTTTCCTTTTTTGTGAAATGCATATTAACTTACTTTAACAAAGGCATTGCTTCAAATTTTCACTTTTTTTATTGATTTACCAAAAGACAATTGTTGAGAACTGCTCTACAGACTGAGCACAGTCTACAGCTCCACAAACACAAAAATGATAATCAAGACATACCTTCAAAGCAATTTCAGTGACATGGCAGTAACAGTTTTCTCTCCCCGCTTACCAAAGGGAGGTTCTTTTTAGGTCATAAGCAGTAGACAGGCATTTATTAGCTTGGGCTTTCAGATAATATTTCCACTGCCTGAAAATCCCATTAAAGAGTACAGTAGTCATTTCAGCAACTTGACTGAGGCAAAGGGGCACCTGTCTGCAAAGAAACATGTTTTCAAGACATCCATTCACTTGGTTTTATGAGAAATGACTACTGGAGGAAAGGTATGCATTCTTCACAGAGGGAGGAAAGCACTTTTAACTTTTTAAGCAACAGCCTCTTTCAAACCATCTAGCATTGCTGACAATTATTTCCTGTTTGCCAGAGCACTACAATCATAGTTTATGATATTTTGAAAGCATAAAGCTAGGACTAGGATCTTTGAGGCGGAAACTTCAACTTCTATCAGCAGGGTGCATGCTATAATTTACCTTCTTTTCACAAGGTGGTTTTGGACTAGATCTAGCGGACACAAGTGACACTACTCTTCTAAAGTATAAATACACCTTTTAAAGACCTAGAATGTTCTGAATATAAATCCTTCATCATCTCCACTTGGAAAAAGTAATAAAGAGTAAAGTCCCTTAAATGAAAAGGCCAGTAGTTTTTCAGACATCATTTTACATTGTAGTTTGGTAGACTAAACCTCACATGGTTCTTTATCATTGCTGCCACTTCTGATAATCAAAGATTCCTGTCTCAGAGTCTTGATTAAGTAAGATCATGTTCAAAGAATTCTTCCCAGTGGTCAGTGCAGAGAAAGTAAATCTGTTACTTCGGGTAGCTCTTATGGTCTCATTAAGCTTTCAAAATCCATCAACAATGCATTATCTACACAGAGATGATTGTAACCAATACCTGGAGTTAAGTAGCTAGGACTCTAAAACAGGGGAGATTGATTTCTAATATTTTTCTTTGCAAAATTTTATAAGAAATCAAAGTTTAAATATCTCTTCTAAATATTTTACTGAAAATCTGACCTTTACAGTAAAAGACAAAGAGCTGAAAAAAATATAAGAAGCTCAAAAGAAGGATGAGGTTGCTCTGTGTTCTAGAATGATGTCAGCAGATATGAGAGAAATTCTTGGCTCTCTTGAGCAGTAACTGAGTGATCTCTGGTAAATCACATCATCCTTCTTTACCTTATCTATTATTCTGCTGGAATTATCACTGAGTATTGTGTACATAAAATTGTACAGAATAGGTATGTGTAAGTATTTTCATATTTTATTTGTAAGCTGTGGTAAAATGTATCCTGCTTTCCACAGCTTTCTCTTTTTTTTTTTTTTTTTTTTTTGTGCCTTAGCTGCAAAAACCTTTTTTCAAGCCCAATCCCAGAGAACGGTTTTCCTCTTTGAGGGCAACTTCTAAATCCTCCTCCCACCCCATTAATTGCTCTGATAGGAGGAAAGAAATATTTGAGAGGAGAATTTCGAGATAGACATTTGAACCAAATTTATAGCAGTGTATTCTTGTGACAGTTGCCATGGCCATCAGTTCACCCCAAGGAGCCTTGGCCCCTCAGAAATAAAACGTCTCCCAATTCTATTTAAATCATTTTTGTTTTTATTTGTTTGATGCTCCATGAATAGATGAGAAAGACTGATATTTTCAAAAGCAAATTTAATAAGTACACTTGCAACACAGAAATGAAATTATTTTTAAAATACCAAGAAAAAAATACAGGTTTGTTATTTATTATTATAACTCTACAGTGTTGGTTGACCTTGTTTCTATATTGTGGTAAAGGCTAAGAAAAGATCCTGAAGAAAGGGGCCAAGTAGTGGCACACCTGGTTAGGTGCACACATTACAGTACGCAAGGATCCAAGGCCCCTGGTCCCCACCTGCAGGGGGAAAGCTTCACAAGTGGTGAAGTAGAGCTGTAGGTGTCTCTCTGTCTCTCTCCCCTCTCAATTTCTCTCTGTGTCTATCCAGTAATAAATAAATTAATTAATTAAAAAAAGAAAATTATAAAAAAAAGATCCTGAAGAAAAATGCCATTTCCTTTTGAGTAACAATAGAGTAGATATTCATTATAAAGGCTACACCAATGGATAATAAATTTCCATATATAATAAGTGGGAAGCTTATTTTCTTTTAAGCCAGTTACTTTTTAAAGTTACTGTCTATGGTGCCGGAAGGTAGTTCTACCAGCGCAGTACTGTATGCAAGGACCTGGGTTAGAATCTCTGACCAACACATAGGAACACCATGCAGGAAAGTCACATCTCTTTCTATCTTCATCTCTTTGAACATCCTCTATCTTCTTTCCAGAAATGCATGAATGATTGAATGAATGACCTATCAGAAGTCTACTGATGATATTTTCTGGGGCGGGGGGGGGGGGGAATCCTGGAGGGAAAAAAAAAAGTTATCTCCTGTTTACTTCCTCCTACATTTGTCAAAAGCTTAGCCCAGTTTTACTAATTCCATTCTCCCAGTATCCTTTGGTCTTTAACTCCTTGACACATATTTCTGTTTTGACACATATTTCTGGTATCATCACTTCAAGGTTTCCCGTTTCATGAAGGTTGCCTATGAACTCCAAGTTATAAATCCCCAGTCATTATGTTTATCTACTGATCTCTCCTCTAGTCAGGCTGATTGGATGGAGGTGGCAGAAATCTTGTTACGAAGAGATTTAAAAAGAGAAATGGGACTTTCGTTAGATAAAATTTTAGAGAAGTGTGGTCTGGGAGGTAGTGCAGTGGATAAAATGTTAGATTCTCAAGCATGCAGTCCTGAGTTCGATCTCTAGCAGCACATGTGTCAGAGTGATGTCTGGTTCTTTCTCTCTCTCCCCCTTTCTCATTAATAAATAAATAAAATATTTTTTAAAATGTTACAGAAATATACTCAGAGAAGCTGCCTTATACCACTCTACTGATCAACTAGAAAAAGCAAGGAAAAATCACCTGAAAACCCAACAAAACACAACCTGGATTTCTTTAGAAACTGACTAAGCCACAGAAAATTGAAGAGGAGCAAGCACTCCCAAGCGTGTTCTATGAGGCAAACATCACTTTGATCTCCAAAGCAGGAAAGGACTCTACCAGAAAGGAAAACTAGACCTATACACCTGATGAACATTGATGCAAAGATCCTCACCAAAGTCATGGCAAATGGAATCTAATAACATGGCAAGAGAATAACTCACTAAGAGCAAGTGGAATTTGTCCCTGAGAAGTAGGGATGGCTCAATATTCACAAGTCAATTATCGTAGTTTATCATATCAACACAAAGGAAATAAAAATTACATGGTTCTGTCAATTGATGCTGAAAATGCATTTGATAAGATCTAACACCTATTTATGCTAAAGACCCCCCACCAAATTAGGAATAGAAGGATAATTACTCACTGTAATAAAGGCCATTTATGGCAAAGCCACAGCTAAAAGCATTCTAAAATCAGGAACTAGACAATAGTGTCTTCTTTTTTTTTAATTTTTTAAAAATATTTATTTATTCCCTTTTGTTGCCCTTGTTGTTTTATTGTTGTAGTTATTATTGTTGTTGTTGTTGTTGGATAGGACAGAGAGAAATGGAGAGAGGAGGGGAAGACAGAGAGGGGGAGAGAAAGATAGACACCTGCAGACCTGCTTCACCACTTGTGAAGCGACTCCCCTGCAGGTGGGGAGCCGGGGTTCGAACCGGGATCCTTATGCCGGTCCTTGTGCTTTGCGCCACCTGCGCTTAACCCGCTGTGCTACAGCCCAACTCCCACAATAGTGTCTTCTATCTCCACTATTATTCAACATAGTCCTTGAGTTCCTTGACATTGCAATAGGACAAAAAAGAGATATCAAAGGTATGCAGATTGGGAAAGAAGAAATAAAATTATCACTATTTTCTTGATGACATGACAATATACCTGGAGAACCCCTAAGACTCCACTAAGAAGAGTCGAAGCCTTCATGTTTATAGTATATCTGTTTCTCATCCAGATAACCGGTTTGACTGGCAAGCTATTTATTGACTCAGAACAGTTGCAGGGCATATTTTGTGTGAATTTTAGGTCATTTCACTTTTTAGAAATATTCAGGCTATTCTTTCATTTAATTTTTTAAGGATTTTATTTATTTATTAATGAGAAAGATAGGAGGAGAGAGAGAGAGAGAAAACCAGACATCACTCTGATACATGTGCTACCAGGGATTAAACTCATGCTTGACAGTCCAATGCTTTATCCACTGCACCACCTCCCAGACCACTACTCTTTTATTTCCTAAGCCAAGTAGAACAAAGTCAGAACAATGTCTAAAAGTGGTTCATCAAGGGATGGAGAGATAGCATAATGGTTAAGCAAAAGACTTTCATATGTGAGACTCTGAAGTCCCAGGTTCAATTTCAGCACTTGTATAAGCCAGAGTTGAGCAGTGCTTTTGTCTTGGTCTCTCTCTCTCTCTCTCTCTCTTTTTCTCCCTCCCTCTCTATGAATGAATCTTCCTATATTGCTTTTTCCTATAAATAAATAAATAAAATGCTAATAAAGAAAACTGGTTAATGATGCTACAAAAATTGGACTTTTTTTTTTGCCTCCAGGGTTATTGCTGGGCTCGGTGCCTGCACCATGAATCCACCACTCCTGGAGGTCACTTTTCCCCCCTTTTGTTGCCCTTGTTGTTGTAGCCTCGTTGTGGTTATTATTATTGCCATTGTTGATGTCGTTCGTTTTTGGATAGGACAGAGAGAAATGGAGAGAGGAGGGGAAGACAGAGAGGGGGAGAGAAAGATAGACACCTGCAGACCTGCTTCACCGCCTATGAAGCAACTCCCCTGCAGGTGGGGAGCCAGGGGCTCGAACCGGGATCCTTACACTGGTCCCTGTGCTTTGCCACATGCACTTAACCCACTGTGCACTGCCCGACCCCCTGGACTTTGTTTTTAAAGTAGGGTTCAAACAAACAAAAATAATTAATAAATTCCATAAATTAGAAGGGCATAAAATCAATACTGAGACCCCAGAAATGAACACACAAATATGCAGTCATCTAATATAGGATAAAGGGGCCCAAACCATTTAGTGGGGTTAAGAAGGCTTCTTCCACAAATAGTGCTGGGATACTTGGACAGTCACATGGAGGAAAATGAAACTAGACCACTACCTAATACCATACACCAAGGTAAATCAAAATGGGTCAAAGATCTAGATCGTAGACCAGAAACTCTAAAATTTAAAGAACAAATTGTCAGTGAAACTTCAAAAGATCTTCACGTCAAAGATGTTATTTGGAGAATCAACCTTCTGAGCATGGGAAATGAAAACAATAATAAATAAAATTACATGAAACTAGAAAGCTTCAACTACACAAGGGTAACCAGGCAACCAAGTAAATGGGAGAAGATATTTGTACATCACATATATGACCAGCAACTGAGATCAAACAAACAAAAAAAAAAGAGACCAAACATCTATACATAATTTGTATAGATCTACAAAAGAATAAGTATATCCCAGTGAAAAAGTGGTCCAAAGAACTAAATAATAGTTTTCTACAGAAGAACTACACATCACACACAGAAACATGAAGAAATGCTCCACTTCACTTATCATTAGAGTAATGAAAATTAAAACTACACTGAGATAGCAACTCACACCTAAGAGAATGGGCTCCAATAACAAACCAAGAAATGACCAATGTTGGCTGAGTTGTGGAGAAAAAGAGACTGCTACACTGCTGATGGAAATGCCACCTGGTGTAGTCATTTTGGAAGACTGTATATAGAGAGTTCTTAAACAAATAAAAATGGAATGATTTTATGATCTAGTAGTGCCACTATAGTGATACTAGTGATTATGTAAACCATTAATCTCACAACAAAGAAAAAATCAGGAATGTAATATTAGTCTCCTATCCAAGTACTAACCACGCCCGACCCTGCTTAGCTTCCCAAATCGGAGGAGATTGGGCGTGTTTTGGGTGGTATGGCCCTAGACAGGAATGTAATATTAGTAAGAGTTCAGAAAATAGCAAAGAAGAACCTTGGTCTGAAAGTTAACGTTTTTTAAACCTATTAATCAAGGCCATGAGACACAGGACTCAAGATATATTGCAATTAGTTATGTTTCCTTTTAGGCTTGAATTTTCAGAACATCATTATTGTCTTATTCCCTAGAGCATTTTTTTTTCATCACTGGAGCTTTAAAATTCCCCAGTTAACTTTTTCAGATAGAAAGAGAGAGACAAGGCAAAGGGATTGAGGAACAAACACCACAGGGGAGAATGGGGCAAACTTGAACCTTGACGGTGCTCATAGCAAAGCTGGCAGTCTCTCAGATAAGCTCTCTTGCTGCCCTACCAAGAACATCTTCAAGGCATGATGTGACATGTAATTCATAACACTTATATGGACCTTGTCATCCTGTATCAAGACATTCTTCTTCCGTCTGAGCTTCTTCATTGAGTTGTCAGTTTCTTTTTTTAAAAAAAATATTTATTTGTTTATTCCCTTTTTCTTGCCCTTGTTGTTTTGTTGTTGTAGTTACTATTGTTGTCTGTCTTCGTTGTTGGATAGGACAGAGAGAAATGGAGAGAGGAGGGGAAGACATAGAGGGGGAGAGAAAAATAGACACCTGCAGACCTGCTTCACCGCCTGTGAAGCAACTCCCCTACAAGTGGGGAGCCTGAAGCTCAAACCGAGATCCTTACCCAGGTCCTTGGGCCTTCTACCACGTCCACTTAACCCGCTGCGCCACTGCCTGACTCTTATCAGCTTCTTTCTATTAGACCCCTATAACTTCTCACATCTTCTTTTCTTTTAAAAAATACTTTTCTGGGAGTCTGGCGGTAGTGCACCGGATTAAGCACAGGTGGTGCAAAGCACAAGGGCCAGCATAAGGATCTCAGATGGAGCCCCCCGTAAGGATCTCGGTCCAGCCCCCCACACCTGGAGGGGAGTCACTACACAGGCAGTGAAGCAGGTCTGCAGGTGTCTATCTTTCTCTCCCGTCTCTGTCTTCCCCTCTCCTCTCCATTTTTCTCTGTTCTATCTAACAACGATGACATCAATAACAACTACAACAATAATAAAAATCAATAAGGGCAAGAAAAAGGAAAAATAAATAAACATAAATAATATTTTTCTGTCCTCTCAGTTAAGTTCATTATAATTTTTAAAAAATTTTTTTTAATATTTATTTTATTTATTCCCTTTTATTGCCCTTGTTGTTTTATTGTTGTAGTTATTATTGTTGTTGTTGTTGGATAGGACAGAGAGAAATGGAGAGAGGAGAGGAAGACAGAGAGGAGGAGAGAAAGATAGACACCTACAGACCTGCTTCACCGCCTGTGAAGCGACTCCCCTGCAGGTGGGGAGCCGGGGTTCGAACCGGGATCCTTATGCCGGTCCTTGTGCTTTGCGCCACCTGAGCTTAACCCGCTGCGCTACAGCCCGACTCCCCATTATAATTTTCTAAGCCCAGTACAATAGCTTCTGGACTGAGGATTAATGGATCTCATTCCCATAAACATGCAATGGTTTCCTCTTGGTTTCAGAATAAAATCCCCAACACTTATTTAACTCAAAATATTTGTAATATTGATTCAACCCAAATTTACAGCTTTATCTCCTTTTTCCACTTTAAATAATCATAGAATATGCTATAAAACCTACTTGCAGCTCAGTGGTCACATTTCTAGCAATTTTTTAAAAAATTCTATGGCTTGATTCTGCTTGCCAATACCGCTCCACTGCCAATTTTTTCAAAATATTCATTTAATCAACTCCAAGGGTTTAGATGCCTGTAGAGTGGAATGAAAAGTAAAGCACACAGTTTTCCTTATTTTTCCATAATCTCACTATTCAATCTATATTCATTCTAAGACAAATATTTTAGGAACACAAAATCTATTTTGCTTAGTTTTTTGTGAAATCAGAATGAAATAATAAAATGTTTTTTATCATTAGCCACATTCTAAAGTCGTGTTTTTTTTTTTTTTATAATTTGCCTCAGAATAATTTGGAGTCTCTGTGTGTGTTCTGTGTGAGAGATGACCAGGGTCTTGATCATGTGCAATTTTTCTTACTCATCTATCTAGATGGAGAGATACAGAGTAAGAAAGAGAGCGAGAGGTACCACAGCACTCCCATGTAATGCTCTCTCCTTGCTATCTCCTAGCCAGCAAACTATATATTTTAGGGGGACATTTTCACACCTGTTCTTGATGTGCATTGTCATGGTATCAATGTCCCTCCACCAAAGTCAGTTGCATTACTCCAGTCTGATGACACTCTCTGGTGACCTCTTAATCTATTTAATCTACTTACCTTTCCTTGGTATTTGTACTGATTCTGTATTTTGAGAATTACCTTAAAAGGATGAGGTCAATTTTTTCCACAGGTGTGAAATGATATTTCATTTTCATTGGCATTTTTCTAATAATAAATTACAGTGAACATTATTTTTCATGTTCCTGTTCGCCATCAGTGAGTCTATTTTGGTGAAGTGTCTGTTAAACTCTTCTTTGTAGTTTAATATATATATTCATATAAGTGTTTTTCAGATGGACAGATATGTAAGAGTAGAATATGGTGGTTCTAGTTTTAGTTATTTGAGGAAACATCATACAGTTTTCCTTAAGAAATGAAGTAAGTTGCATGCTATCCAACTGTGTGTTTCTTTATCTCCATACCTTCACAAACACTTAAAGGTCATTTACATATTACTAGTACTATCTAAATGTAGGGAAATACAAATCAGAATAACAATGAGATATATCACCCCTGTTCATCCCTTTCTTCCACATTTGATGGAATCTTTTCTATTTTTAGTTTATGAGTTATCTATTAGGTATACTAGCCAGCTTTGAGATGTATGTGGTGTGGATATTCTCTTCCATTTCACTGGGATGTCTTTTAGTTTTGCTGGTGGATTTCTCTGCAGAATTTTTTTAATTTATTTTTTATTAGTTAAAAGGGAGACAAATTATAATACTGAAGCTTCCCCCAGTGTCATAATACTGTCATGTATTATTCCAGAAACTCAAACCTGGGTCCTTCATGTGGCAAAGATTTCTTCCCAGGTGAAGGTATCTTACCAGTCTTGTGCAAGTTTGATACAATTTCATTTGTTAATTTTTGCTTTCGAAATCCTTAAATTATTTCTCAAAAGGAGCCAGAATGGCCTACCTGTATCAGGGTTTCTGGGAATGTCATTTAGTAAAGGCTGTGTGAGGATCTAAAGTAAATGAAGCTAAGAACAGGCTTTCTTGTTACGCTTTTGGATTTTTTAAAATTTATTTTGCCTCCTGGGTTATCACTGGGGCTTGGTGCCTGCACTACAAATCCACTGCTCTTGGAGGCTATTTTCTCCCCTTTTGTTGCCCTTGTTGCTTATCATTGCTGTTGTTATTATTATTGTTATTATTGCTGTCATTGTTGTTTGAAAGGACAGAGAGAAATTGAAAGAAGAGGGGTAGGTAGAGAATGGGAGAGAAAAACACCTGCTAACCTGCTTCACAGCTTGTTGAAGTGACCCCCCCCTACCTATCCCCCATAGGTGGGTTTGACCGAGATCCTTATACCTGTGCTTGTGCTTCACGCCATGTGAGTTTAAACCGCTGTGCTACCACCCAACCCCCAGATTTATTATTAACTTACTTATTTTGCCTCCAGGCTTATCACTGTGGGTCTGTACTTACACAGCAACTCTAACACTCACACACTGCGCCTGGTAGACATTTTATTGTTGTTGTTGATGTTAAAAGGTGAGAAACAGAGAAGGAAAGAATCAGAAATAACAGGAAACTCACTCGTGGGTCACTGTTGTTCCACCTTTGAAGCTTCCCCACTGCAGGTGAGTACCCAGCCTTTCTGTTTCTTCTGCATCTCCAGCCAAGTCTTGTCATAGGTCCTTTCTCCTGTTATTCTTCCTGGGATACTTTTTCTCGGCCCTCATCAATCAAGCTTAATTCAAAAGTTACCTCTCCATAAATAATTCATCTGGTCAGTCTATCTAAAATAGTAATTCAATGAATTGGCAAGTAGCTATCACATTTCCCTGCTATTTTCCTGTATTGCTACATTGTGTTTTTCACCAATAGAATGTAAGCTCTCTGTGAATTGACCTTTTCCTTTTTTGTTATTTGTCACTGTATTTCTTCCAGTTGGATCTGTGCCTGGCACAAAAATCCACCAAGGGCATCTTCTAAATTTATCTTTTGGCCAAATGAAAAATTGAAGAAAGCATTTTAACTGAAAAATAGTGTGAGCACGATCTCTGCACTTACCTTGTCCAGTAAATCAGTCACTAACTCTATGTGACTATTTAAATTGAATTTAAAATGAATTAAGCAAGATTCTAACTCAGTTCCTCAGTTGCATTAGACACATTTAAAATGATCATTTTTCTTCATGCAACTCGTGAATATTGCATTGGACTACAGAGAGAAAACACATTATTTCCACAAAATATTATGTTGGACAATACTCTAGAAAGTGAATATTTAGCCCATAGTAACAAAAAAATACCAAAAAGAGACAATTGTTGACCAAGGCAGGTTATACAATTTAAGAAGTATTTGAAAAACCAGGAGATTTTCTTATTTTTAGAGCTCCCTTAAGTTGAATAAATTTTCACTTCTAAAGACGACTGACTTAACCACATAGCCTGGACTTTAGACTCTTGACCTCCCAATGTCATTAGCTGATCTACACACAATTGTTCTTGTCAGTATAATTAAACTCCAGTTATGCCAGCCAAATGCTAAAACTTTCATAAAATTCATAGAAGACAGTCTTAGACTGCAAAGACTTTTTTTCAAAAACTCTTTTAAAGCTGTTATGAAAGCTTTACATTTTGCAAGAACTTTAATGAAAAGACTTATGATGATTGATGATTCCGAGAAAATGTGAGTGACAGAACCCAGGATTTCAAAGTATTGAATTGTCCTATTTAATTTACAAATTAGAAGAAATTGACTTGTCTTATTTAATTTGCAAAACTTCAGAAACTCTCCATTTAAATTACTAACAACTGAGCCACGTTTTGATTAGATCTTTACCTAAAGGCTTGTCAGACTTCTTCTAACAAGCTAGTGCATCTTCTAGCTTATTCCCAGATTATGTTAAGCTACCTCCCTTGTTACAGCAACTAGTTCAACTCTTTGAAATGCTCTCTGAGATATTATTATTATTATTACTACTATTATTATTATTCATTTTGTATTTATTTTAAAAAATGAGACATTAAAAAAACCCTAGGGTAAGAGGGGTACAACTCCACACAATTCCCACCACCAGATCTCCATATCCCATCCCCTCCCTTGTTTTACTTAGTTTGAATATAAATGTATCCATAGGACTTGCTTTCTATCAATTCAAGCCAAGCATCAAATCAGGATATTTCTTGTCTGAGAAAATGAGATCATGGTTCAGAAAATTCTGTTCCATAGGCTGTGAGCTTGCTGAGAAGGGAGTGAGAGAAAGAACAGAGTGGGAAAACTCTTATGTTTAGAAAACCAACTATAGCCTAACTTTACATAATAGCAGACCTGCATGTGGTTCCTACCTGAAGAAAAGGAACTTCGTTGATATTCAGAGGAATGAAATAATATCAGAAAAAGCTTTCGTGAGCTGTTTTCATCTCTCTGGCTTGCCATGTCATCATGTATTTTGAGCAAATAGAGTTTGCATCAGTTCAGTTGACAAGACTTCATGAATTTTAATATCCTGATTTCATATTCATATTAATATTGATCATCCTTGCACTTCCCCCCTTTGTTTTTTCGTGAAAATCTAGATTTGTGTCAAAAAAACAATGTATGTGCTGTCATTCTGTAACGTATTTGAACAATTAATGTGGGTTAAGTGAAAGATTATATAAGTTTTTGAAGTTCCAACAAATTCACAAGCAGTAGCTTTAGGTTTCATTTAAAGTATAAAAATGAGAGATGCACTTTATCATTTTGCTTCGAGGCTCTTGAACTTGTTTAAATATGAACTCCTTCACAAAAATCTCTCTATATTTTTCATGTCTGGATTTGGATAACTTGGAAGTTAGTTTGTTATGTCACTGAAAGAGAGCATTAAACTTTGAATGCCTGCAGAAAAAAACTGTTAATGCATTTCTAAGAGTATGCTCACATATGAAAAAGATGAATATAAAATGGAGTAGCTACTACCTGGTTATGTATTGTCCCAGAAGCCTGAGTTTAAAACTAGGGAATGATGTTTTCACGTGAATAATTATGGTTTTCCTAATTAGCATATTCAGAGGTAGTATTAAGTCACCCTCATGTTCTATTACTCAGAAAAGGAATTTGAGAATTGCAGTCTGAGGTACAGAGAAATGCTATTATGATAGAGAAATACATACAAATTCACAATTGCATGAAAAAAGAAGTGTAATCGGCATAGTTGTTCTCCCATTCTGCAGCATGTTACTGTATGAACATAAGATTTGTTACTTGAATAGGCAAAGCCAGGACAAATTTCTATTTTTGCTACATAATAGATGTTATTTAGAGATAAAAAAGTATATAAATAGCTGAAAAGCTGCAGGTCTAGAAGCAATAATTTAGAAGACTTGTGTTTGGGTGAACTATTTCTCTTTTTGGCATGAAGTTACCTTTACATCATATCAAGTTCAAAACTTTTCTAAGAAACTGAGATAGAGGTTATTATAAATTTTCATTAAATTGTTATAGTTCCTCTTGAATTCAATGTCTTAAAAGCTATCCCATCAACATAGTATTGTTTCCTTAAAATTTATTGCATAGATTAGATTAGTAGTGAGAATGTAGGGTTGCTGTGACTATCTGAAATTTTGGCTTAGGAAGAATAAGAAGTTTTTTGATTAAGAAGAGAATTAAATTCAAACATTCAATTTTGTATTAGATTATACATGCACTTAAATATTTACTTCCTTTTAGAAATTTACATTGGCATATGGATATCTTTAAATTTATTTAATACAATATTTTCTACAATGACTAAACATTTTCACGTAGAACTCTAAAATGGTGACCTTGATATTATCTTTTCAACCCCAATGTCAAGAATAAATATTTTAAGCTCACTGATAAAATATTTATTTAAACAAACAGAAAACTGAATGAACATCTTTTTCTTGATTAGTTATTTTAGAAATGAGGAAGAATTTTTCTTGATAGCATAATCTCACATCTATGATAGTTTATGGATATCAAAAGAGAAAGATAATTAACAAAAGGCAAAGTGAGACTTCTAACTAATGTAAGGAGGTAAGTGTTGTCATATAACTTTAAAACTCCACAGGTTTTTAAATTTTTTGTCCACCTGAACTTGAGCCATGAGGCAAATGGTTATATATGTTTTAGTTTATTGTTTTCCTGTCCAAAGCAAATTAATAAACATATTCACCCTGACCAGACAAAGACATATGAACAGAACTGCTTAAGTCTACCTATTTAGGTGCAAAAAAGCAAGTCAAGCATACAAAGTGGATATTTATTTTGCAGTTATCTCTTAATATTTTAGGAGTAAAAATATGGACTTAGAATGGAACTACTATCAATTATTAAAATATAATGAACTTAATTGGAGACTCATTTTCAAAATAGAAGAACTTAGACGTGATTTTGAGACTGAATATTAACTTAGACTAAACTAAATGAAATGTCACTTTGTGTTTCAGATTATAAACTTATGGAATTCAATTTTCCATGAGAAAACTGGAGACTATATCAACAACAGTAAAATAGGTTCAAGTAATTCACATTTTGGGGGGCCAGGTGGTGACGCACATGGTTAAGTACATACATTACAGTGTGCAAAGACCCTGGTTCAAACCCAGTCTCTACCTGCAGGGAGAAAGCTTCACAAAAGGTGACATGGTGCTTCAAGTATTTGTCTCTGTCCCTCTCTATTTTCCCCCTTCCTCTTGATTTCTCTCTATCTCTATCCAATCAGTAAACAAAATGTAAATTAAAAAACATAAAAAAGTAATTCACATTATTCTACCATGATTTTTTTGTTGGTGTTGTCTGGGCGTCACTGCTCAGGGTTAACTTTTACAGATAAGAGAAAGAGACAGAGGAAGGTTGGGAAGACACTAAAGTATGAAAGTTTTGTTTAGTTGAAGAAGTCAAAAACTTGATCTTGATGAGATTTTTGGAAATGGGAATAATTTTAGATATATTTGACCACTGGGATTAATATCAACAACAGGCAGACACATTATGCTCAACAGAACATATGTATCATTCAAAAATAATATTTATCTTATTATTTTGTTTTATTTTATTTATTAATTGCCGACAGGGTTATTGCTGGGCTTCAGAAACTGCATGATGAATCCAGTGCTCCTGGTGGCAAATTTTTCCATTTCCCTCTTTTCTTTTTAGTTTAATAAGACAGAGTGAAATTGAGAGAAGGAGAGATAGAGAGGGAGGCAGAAAGAGAAACTCATGTGAACCCTGGTATCTTAATTGAGTCACTTTTATCAGAGTTTGAGAGCTAGAAAAAAAAATCTTCACTTACTTCTTTTTGTCTGAGTTCCCTTGCATCACTCTATACCTACTATACTCTAGACTTTCATGCTCTTCTTCAACTCTTGTCCTTTTATTTTTTACTTGTTTTTAAAATATTTTATTGGGGGAATTAATGGCTTACAGTAATACCATTTTTGGCACATGTGTAAAATTTCTCAGTTTTTTGCAAAAAAAACCTCCTCTACCAGCATGTCCCAAGACCTAGAAGGACCCTTCCCCTTCCCTGCCCTACAGAATCCTTTACTTTGGGGCAATACAAACCCAGTCCAAGTTCTGCTTTGTATTTCCCTTTCTGTTCTTATTTCTTAAATTCTATCCATGAGTGAGATCATATAACATTCATCCTTCTCTTCCCAGTTTGTCTCATTTAATACAATTCCTTCAAGCTTCATCAAAGATGAGGTGAAGGTGACTTCATCATTCTTAATATCTGAGTAGTATTCCATTGTGGATGTATACCACAACCTAAAGTATAACTCTGCCCCCTTAAAATGTACAAAAGCAGTGTTTATAGTATTTTTTAAAGATTAATATTATTTATTTCACAAGAGATAAGTGGACAGAGAAAGAGGCAAGAATAGCATTCTGGCATATACAGGGCTGGGGAAACATGCAATATGCAGATATGAAAGCAGAGAACCAACTGTAACTTTCTTTGGTTCTGTGTATTAGTTATAGTTTTTCCTTTCATAAATGTCTCATCATCCTATAAGAATGTGTTCATTCATACTAGGGAAAGACAGAAAAAGACTTGGATTATAGATCAGCCTGCCAATGCCCATGTCCAGTGGAGAAGAAATTACAGAAGTCATAATATCATCCACCTTCTGTACCCCATAAAAATTTTTGGTTCATATATTCAGAAGAGTAAATATCAGGAGAAGATGAACATTAATTCTGAATTCTAATTCCATCAGAATTCCATCATCTCTGGAGAGATAAGAGGATATCAAAAAAAAAAAAAAAAAAGGAAGGAGGAAGGACTCTCAGAAGTAGTAGGTGTGACTTAGAAAGGAAGACAAGGCAGGACCATAGGAAAAATGGGAAAATATATACAAATCTATATAGATAGTTATAGAATTAATAGTCAGCCCATACATGTGATCTTGGGAGAACTAATGCAATTTCCAGTGGAGGGAGTGAAACATAGAACTCTGGTAGTGGGAAAGGTATGGAATTATACCCCTGTTATACTATAATTCGGTAAATAAATATTAAATCACTAATACAGACTTTAAAAAATAAATGAGTGTATTCAGGGTCCAAGCAGTGATGCACCTGGTTAAGCACATATTTTACAGTGATCAAAGGCCCAGGTTTAAGCCCTTGATCCCCACCTGCAAGGGGAAAGCAGGGCTTCGGTTCCCTCTCTCTCTCTCTCTCTCTCTCTCTCTCTCTCTCTCTCTCTCGCTGTCTGTCTCTCTCTCTCTGTGTCTCTCTCTCTCCCTTTCAATTTCTCTGTCACTATCCAATAAAATAAATAAATAAATACATTTTAAAATAGGATATATTCATTCTGCTATTGCACTTAGATTTAAAAGCACGTTTATATTGGCCAGTTTCAAGCAAGGAAATATGACACATTTAATATATATTCCTCCCTTTTCTGCTCTATGTCCTTACTAGGATATCTACACAGAAAAGTCTTTGTAGCAACTCATCAAGAGCTTTTATTCAGATATAGTACACATTGGACTGAGCATGTTTCCAGTTCAGCCTGATTGATTTTCACTATGAATTTCTTCTGATAGTCTCTCATCCCCTTTGTTTTTTGCAAATAACTTACCTCTAAGGCCAAAGCAAGAGAACTTCCTTTTGCAATGTTGTAAAAATAAATATTCTCAAGAATACACACCTCCTACTTTTAAAACTACTTGTGGTAGAGTAATCTCAACTTGGTTTTAATTTTGTTTCTTAATGATCATTTAATTTTTTTTAGGTGGTGGTGGAGCAGTTGGCCTATTATTCTGGTTATTCTCTAA
The DNA here is from genome assembly GCF_950295315.1 of Erinaceus europaeus. Lineage (NCBI taxonomy): Eukaryota > Metazoa > Chordata > Mammalia > Eulipotyphla > Erinaceidae > Erinaceus > Erinaceus europaeus. The sequence continues at coordinate 136,087,331 of NC_080165.1, read as the reverse complement.
GCTTACTTTGTAAATTATAATATGGATTACAACCCCTAAAAAAAAAAACGGTGATTTATTTTTCACTGCTTTCCCACTATGATAAATTCCTACCAAGGCTTTTGTGGGAGGTTTTGTTTTTTATTTTGTGTTTGTTTGTATTCTTGGTGTGTGTGTGTGTGTGTGTGTGTGTGTGTGTGTGTGTGTGTGTGTGTCCACAGTTATCACTGTAGCTCAGTGTTTGCAGGGCTTTCCTGTTCCCGACAGTCATTTTTTGATAGACAATGAGAGACAGAGAGAGGTATAGTAAGGAAGACGGGTGCTGCAGCACTGCTCCATCACTTATGAAACTTACCCTAAAGGAGAACAGACTGGGATTTGAACACAGTCACTGTGCACGGTAATGTGTGCACCCTACTGGGTGAGACCATCAGTCCCCATTGATAGATGCTTCCCTTGAATACTGAGCATCGACCTCATAATACTTATCATTTCCAGTCCCCTTTCCTTCCAGACTTCTTAGGGAGTAGCTAAGACTTGGTCAGGATGAAACTTGATTTGTGATTTCTCTTCCAGTCACCTCAAAGAAAAATATGAATCCGGCAAAACTTTAATCTCTGAGAATTACGGGGAACAGAGAACTTGTTCGGGCAATGCCCATAGGACTTCCAACACAGCGATGTGTCAAACATAAATCTGACAGTGTCAGAAAAAGTCAAACTGCCCTAATGAAAAAAAAATTCCTTTTCCAATGATTTCCAGATAAAATATAATGTATTATTGTTATTCAATCTTTGAAAAAGTACACAAGAACATTAGGAAGACTATCATCATGTTGCTACTCATGAAGTGTTCATATTTTTAAGCTGTTCATAAAGTAAAATCTGAGAAATGTGTTATATTCAGCTTATTTCATTTTTCTGTTATTAGAGCATATCCAGGTATTTTATTATGAATTTAAATAGGTGTACAGTGGTCCATGTAATCTAGAGTTACTCCTGAAAAACTTGGAAATTAAGCTCAACTATTTAAACTCCCACCATGCCAAATACATATCTATGAATGGTTTTTCCTGTGGATTATAGTACCTTTATGTGTATAGTTTCACTGAGTATAGGCAGGCAGTGGGTGTTGAGCTCACAAACCTCACAGGACTCTAGTGGAAGCATTGATCCAGAAGGGATGTGACAAAAGAGAGAAAGAGAGAAAGAAAGAGAAAAAAGGAAGGAAGGAAGGAAGGAAGGAAGGAAGGAAGGAAGGAAGGAAGAAAGGAAGGAAGGAAGGAAGGGAGGGAGGGAGGGAGGAAGGAAGGAAGAAAGAATTGGGGATTGGGGGTGGGGTGGGGGAGGGTTCATAGGTCCTGGAACATGATGGCAGAGGAAGACCTATGGAGGTTGCATTGTTATGTGCAAATGTTATACATGTACAAATGTTATACAAAGTACAAAGTATTTTACTGTTGACTCTAAGCCATTAATCCTGCAAAAAGAAATTAAAAAGAAAAGAAAAGAGAAAAGAAAAAGAAGCTCCTATTACTTGTCGAAAGTCACAGAAGAGGTGATTAGACCCAACATTTGAATAACAGTTTCTATTTCAAGCCCTTTTACTCATTGAACTGTGCCGACTGAAGATTCAAGGATAAACATGCCAGCATAAGAGAAACGTAAGAGTAAGAAAAAATAAAACAGATATGTACAATTGTGGAACTCACTAACTTGTGTTGGGTAAGAAAAATCCCAAGGTTTTAATGTTTCTCTTAGTGGAGTGGATCTGATTGCAGAAATCATTATGAGAAATACTAGTAGGTATGAGAGAGAACTCACTGGGCAGGACTAATCTTGCCAGATATACTCCTGAGGCTTGAGCTTCAGCACCACATAAGATGTACCATGGTATTAAAGTAAGGTCTGGTGTCTTTCCTTGTCTTAGATGGCCCTAATTTGCCTTGCTATCTGAATGAAAACATAGTTCAGTTGTATTGTTATGTGGAAAACTGAGAAATGCTATACATGTACAAACTATTGTATTTACTGTTGACTGTAAAACATTAATCCCCCAATAAATAAATTAAAAAACATAAATAAAAAGTAAGAAATAAAAAAAGAGGAAAAGAATCATAAGTAAAAGATACATTTTAAAAAAAGGCCCAAGGTGTCTCCCATTCTCTCTCTCTCTCCTCCCTCAATTTCTCCCTGTCCTATAAAATAAAAAATTAGAAATATATATATATATATATATATATATATATATATATATATATATCCTCCAAGAGCAGTGGATTCATAGTGCAGGCACCAAGCCCCAGTGAGGCAAAAAAAAAAAAAAAAAAAAGAAAAGGCTGCTGAGAGCAGTGGATTCCTAGTGGTGGTGGGACTGAGCCCCAGCGACACCCTAGTGGAGATATAATTTGTTGGGATCAGAGGAGCATGCAAGTGGGAAGTCCCCCCATTATAGCCCTGCTGACAAAAAAATAGTCTATTAATTCCAAGGCTCAGTGAAATTAGGCCCACAGACCCATAATGAACCAAACTGTTAGGTGAAAAAGAAAAATAGAAAACACAGTCCAGAAGAACACAACTGAGTGTGTAAGAGGCCCTGTTTTTTTTTCTTCAAAAAATAAGTAAAATACAACATAAAATAAAATAGAAACATTATCCCTTTCAATGTGCTAAGTCTCAAGATTTCTTCCATAATAATAACTTGATTTGATTAAAAATGGTGATCACCAGAGAGACAGCAACAGATGAGAAAGTGTTCAAAATTGCTAATCATCTGAGGAATGCAAATAAAAACAACAATGTGATATCACTTTATGCCTGTGGAAATTTCATAGACTAGAAAGGACAGCAACAACAAATCTTGGAGAGAATGCAGGGAAAAAGACATACTTCTGTACTACTGGTGAGAATATAAATTGATCCAACTCTTGTGGAAAAATAGTCTGGAGATTTCTCAGAACAATAGAAATTGGCCAATTCTTTGAACCAGCAACTTCTTTCCTGGGGTTTTACCCAAAGCACCTATCAGAAGATATTTATATATGCCTATGTTCATAGCAGCACAATTTGCAACAGTCAACATTTACACTGGTCCTTGCGCTTCTTTGCGCCATGTGCACTTAGCCCACTGCTTCCGCCTGGCCCCCAACACTCCTCCTCTTTAAGAATGGTTAACTTTATAGCTATTTCTTTAGTCATTTCCTCTAATAAAGCTCCCCTCTTTCTTTCTCATTATCTCTTTACCTTGATGAAGAAAATGACTCAGAGTGATGAAATCGCACATGCACAAGGCCCAGTTTCCACTCCCTCCCCCAAAGCCTAAAATATGTAAAGCCATCAGTTATAATTGAAATAAACAGGAGAATATATAAACAGAAAACTCCTTGATGCTCTTGGACTGGTTGAATTAACATCACAAAAATGATTATATTATCTAAAGTGATACAAAAATTTAACTAACAAAATCTGAATACTATTCTTTATTTATTGTTCTATTTTATTTTAATTTGTTGCCTACAGGCTTATTGCTGAGGCATGGTGCCTGTACTATGAACCCAGTGCTGCTACGGGCATTTTTATTTATTTATTTATTTATTTATTTATTTATTGGATAGGACAGAGAGAAACTGGGGGCTCAAACTGGGATCTTTGTGCTGGTCTTTATGCTTTGTACTATATGTGCTTAACCTACTGTGCCACTGCCCGGCCCCCTGAACACTATTCTTTACAGAAACAAATGAAACTTATCAAAATGTATTTGGAATTTTAAAAAGATATTGAGTAGGAAAAGCACTTTTAAGAAAAAAAATAACAAAATTCAAGGAATCATTCTCCTTGACATCAAAAAGTGCTACAAAAATTACCTTAATTAAAATAGTATATTATTAGAAGAAAATAGTCACACAGGGGAGTCCGGCGGTGGCGCAGTGGGTTAAGCGCACGTGGTGCAAAGCGCAGGGACCGGCCTAAGGATCCCGTTCGAGCCCCTGGCTCCCCACCTGCAGGGGAGTCGCTTCACAGGCGGTGAAGCAGGTCTGCAGGTGTCTATCTTTCTCTCCCCTCTCTCTCTGTCTTCCCCTCCTCTCTCCATTTCTCTCTGTCCTATCCAACAACAAAGCAACATCAACAATGGCAATAATAACCGCAACAAGGCTGCAACAACTAGGGCAAAAAAAAAACGGGGAAAAATGGCCTCCAGGAGCGGTGGATTCATGGTGCAGGCACCTAGCCCAGCAATCACCCTGGAGGAAAAAAAAAAAAGAAAAGAAAATTGTCACACAGATAAATGGAACAGAATTGAGAGTAGGGAAACATATACAGACAGTTAATTTGTGATAATCATTAGAATGCATTGTGAAGCAAGAAGTTTTGCCTTATTAAATTCTGTTGGGAAAATTAGATAATAACGTGCAAAAAAAAAAAAAAGAAGAAGAAGAACCAAGCTAAACCATTACCTAAGATCATACACAGAAGTGAATTAATAATGGATTAAAGAATTGGGTTTATGACCTGTAATCATAAAATGTGTAGAAAATTCATAGAGGGGCCAGATGGTAGTGAACCTTCTTAAGTGCACACATTAAAGTGCTAAAGAACCCCGGTACAAGCCCCCAATCTCCACCTGCAGGGAAGAAGCTTCACAAGTGGTGAAGCAGGGCTGTAGGTCTCTCTCTGTCTCTCTCCCTCTCTATCTCCTCCACCCCTCTCAATTTCTCTCTGTCTTTATCCAATAATAAATAAATAAATGAAAAAGAAAAATCATAGACAACTTCCTCACACAATGATCCTGGTTCAAGCCCCTGGGTCCCCACCTGCAGGGCAGTCACTTCACAGTTGTTAAAGCAAGTCTTAAGGTGTCTATCTTTCTCTCTCCCTATCTTCCCCTTCCCTCTCAATTTCTCTCTGTCCTATCCAAAATATTGAAACAATGGCCACAGGAATAGTAGATTCATGGTGCAGGAACCGAGCACCATCAATAACCCTGGAGGAAATAAATGAGTAAAACAAACAAAAACAACACTAAAAAAAAAAAAAATCAAGAACTGGCAACAACTTAAGACCCCATAAGCTAATGAATGGACAAAGAAGAGATCAATGGAAGGGGCCAGGTTGTGGCACATATGGTTGAGCACACATATCACAATGCCCAAGGACCTGGGTTCAAGCCCCTGGTCACCACCTGCAGGGGGAAAGTTTGATGATTGTTGTTGCAGTTTTGTGGGTATCTGTCTCTCTCCCCCCTACTACCCATTTCTTCTCAATTTCTAGCTGTATTTATCTAATAAACAAAGATAGTTAAAAAATTATAAGTTATCAATGGAATAGTATGCAACTATAAAGAAAGACTGAAGCAATAGCATGAGTGGATCTAGAGGATGTTATTGTGTAGTTTGCACAGATAGGAGAACCACAAACATTAATTTTGCCTTTGAGATATGGAATATAAGCATTATAGTTTCACTCATATGTGTTATTTAGTAACAGCAAAGTAAATAAATACAATAGTAATAGGATTTTGGGAATTACAGAATTAATTATAGGTTATCAGAAGGGAAGCTGGGAGGGAGAAGGGTTCAGAAAGCAGCACAAACAGAACATACATATTGGTTTTACAACAATGCACAATAGACACTGATAGTTCACATTGTAGTAACACACCAAAAGTAATTTCACAGAAGAATGTGATGAATAGTTGAAATATTTGACAAAAATAAAACAAACACAAAAACTTGGCCTACTTGTGTCGAGGTAAAATGCCTAATTTTTATTGTAATTAATATTAGATGTTTTAATATTTAATATAAATCACAGCATTGCCTATGTATTTTCTTATGCATCAGATACATGTAGAAAACACCATCTCTCTACAAATAAGAAACATAACACTGAGAGACATAAATAATACAAAACAAACTGAGAAAACAAAGACACACAGATATACATACTTGCACGCACATAAGAAGATAGGAGGCAGATGGGGTTCTATCAATAATAAGAATTTGGGTAATTTCAAAATCCACTACACTTAATCTTGGCCAGATTAGTCAGATAGAGCCCCTGAAACTGCTTTTTATTTTGACAATAAATTCACAAGATTGAACTGCCAAAAGATTGTTTTAGCCTGAAAATCTTCTTGTACTGATTCTGAACTGTTGGCTTTCATACACAGAGCTATCTCCCAAGTGACTCGGATAAAATGAAAAGGCTTTAGAATAGAAAAATATGGTAAAAATAATTCTACTCTTATCTATGGCTAGTCCAAAAATCATACTAAATTTCTTTCTTATGAATTGCTGAAAGACTGTAAGCACAATTAAAAGTTGCCAACCTATGCCTGATAAATCTGCCATTATTATCCACACCTAGATTTGTGTCATTTGGGGGGAGTGTAATGACATTAGTGTACATCATCCCACTATTTGGGTGTTTGTACTCATAACAGTTTCTCATTGTAAAAGGTATTTCAAATGCATGCTGTAAAACACAAATCCACATCAAATGATCTCATAGGAACTTCCGAGCCTTAGTTTGGTTTTAGCTGCTCTTTCAAAGCACTATCTGAACAGGACAGTGTTTTAATGTCACAGAATCCTCTAGAGGCAAAACTAATGCATTACAAATCTGCATGAAAAGGTAACTAGGTGAGAGATGAATGTAATTCTTTTGTTGAAGACAAGGCAAATTATAGCAAAGTGCCACTGTAACAAGTTTCTGAACAAATCCATAAGAATAAAAGCACCTCAACCAGCGATAACACACAGCAACCGAAACTTGAACAAAGGATTTATATTTTTGAAGTCCAGAAAGAAGCCATATATTTCTCATCTTCAAACACGACAGTTAAATTGATGATCTTCTTTTGTTTCTTTCTGTTTTCATTCCCTTTTCTCCCACCATTACTCTTATTCTATGCCTTAGATGATAAATTGTCAGTGCTGGTGGATTTTCTCATATGATTCAAGTTTCAGTACTTGACCCACATCCAAAATCACCTTCACTGAATATAGTCCTTGATCAGTCTTTTAAAATTCACATTCTTTCTTGCTACAGAATTTAAAATGGTTTCCAGAAACAACACAGGACCTATTCCTGTGCTCATACACAAATTTACTCTATTCACACTCATACAGCCAGGCATGTACATTCAAATTATTCTAAAAGTTTACACTGGTGTCTCAGTTTCTTTTTATTTAATTTAAAAAAATTTTATTTAAGAAAGGATTAATGAACAAAACCATAGGGTAGGAGGGGTACAACTCCACACAATTCCCACCACCCAGTCTCCATATCCCACCCCCTCCCCTGATAGCTTTCCCATTCTCTAGCCCTCTGGGAGCATGGACCCAGGGTCATTGAGGGTTGTAGAAGGTAGAAGGTCTGGCTTCTGTAATTGCTTCCCCGCTGAACATGGGCGTTGACTGGTCGGTCCATACTCCCAGTCTGCCTCTCTCTTTCCCTAGTAGGGTGGGTCTCTGGGGAAGCTGAGCTCCAGGACACATTGGTGGGGTCTTCAATCCAGGGAAGCCTGGCCAGCATCCTGATGTCATCTGGAACCTGGTGACTGAAAAGAGAGTTAATATACGAAGCCAAACAAATTGTTGAGCAATCATGGACCCAAAGCTTGGAAAGGTGGAGAGGAAGTGTTAGGGAGGTACTCACTGCAAACTTTAGTGTACTTCTGCTTTCAGGTATATATTTTGCAGTAGTTTATGGATACGTGTGAACATATGCTCTCTCTCTCACAGAAACTGGTGTATATCTAGGTTTGGGGACTTTGTTAGAAAGTGAACCACCTGAGATGAAATTAGAGTGTACTATGAAAGGAAAGGTCTCACCTGAGTAATGAAGCTGAAGGGTTGTCATTCCACATGTGAAGTCCCTAGACACAGTCTGAAGTGAAGCATGTTGAGGTGGCAATCGTTGCGTTGGTTAGGTTGTGATCGGTGGATGCAATATTATTTGATATGGATTGGGAGAGGCATACTGGAGAGTGGGCCCTATCCAAGGGTTCCAGGACTGTGTGAAGTAGGGGCTCTATAGTGGAGATGTGAGGCTCCTGCTGTCTTAGGGTTCAAAAAGACAATCGATAGTTAATGTTATCATCACATTATTTGGTAATTGGATTAACTTTGAAAAGTCCTTTTGTTAGGGTTTGCTGTACAGTACCCAGTATCTTGTATATAGCTGTGCTATTGGATGATTCTGATCTACTTGGTCTAGGCTTTTGAGAGAGCCCGCATATCAAATACACAGCCTATATATTAAAAAGATTCAGTTTGTGTTTTGAAAATCTTTGAGACATACAATTGATTTTTCCCCTCTCATATTAATTAACTAGTGATTTATATGTCTACATTTTGCTAGGAGTGTACATAAACACCATTCCCACCACCAAAAGATTGTGACACATCCCTCCCACCCACTCCCACCCCCCACTGGCCCAGAAAGCTGCATGTCTACCCCTCACCACAGGGTTTTTACTTTGGTGCCCTACTTACAATTTGGTCAGGTCCTGCTTTTAGTTTCCCTTTCAGATCTCCTTAGTCAACTTCTGTTGATGAGTGGGATCATCCCATACTCATCTTTATGTCTCTGACTTAGCTCACTTAACATAATTCCTTCTAGCTCTGTCCAAGATGGGTCAGAGAAGGTGGGTTCATTGTTCTTGATAGATGCATAGTATTCCATTGTGTATATATAGCACAGCTTTCTCAGCCACTCTTCTGTTGTTGGGCACCTGGATTGCTTCCAGGTTTTAGCTATTATGAATTGTGCTGCTATGAACATAGGAGTACACACCTCTTTTTGGTTGGGTGTCATGGAGTCCTTGGGGTATAACCCCAGGAGAGGAATTACTGGATCATATGGAAGGTCCATGTCTAGCCTTGTGAGAGTTTTCCAGACTGCTCTCCACAGAGGCTGTACCAATTTACATTCCCACCAGCATGTAAAAGGGTTCCTCTGTCCCCACAGCTTCTCCAGCATTTGTTGCTGCTGTCCTTTTTGATGTATGCCATTCTTACAGGAGTGAGGTGGTATCTTAATGTTGTCTTAATTTGCATTTCTCTGACAATCAGTGACCTAGAGCAGTTTTTCATATGTTTGTTAGCCTTTTGGATCTCCTCTGTAGTGAATGTTTTGTTCATATCCTCTGCCCATTTTTGGATGGAGTCATTTGCTTTTTTGGTGCTAAGTTTGCTGAGCTCTTTATATATTTTGGTGATTAGTTTCTTGTCTGATGTATGGCATGTGAAGATCTTCTCCCATTCTGTGAGGGGTCTCTTTGTTTATTTAATAGTTTCTTTGGATGTGCAGAAGCTTTTCAATTTGATGTAGTCCCATTGATTTGTTTCTGCTTTAGTCTTCCTTGCAATTGGGTTTGATTCATCAAAGATGTCCTTGAGGTGTAGGTGGGAAAGTGTTTTACCGATGTTTTCCTCTAAGTATTTGATTGTTTCTGGTCTGACATCTAGGTCTTTGATCCACTTGGAGTTGATTTTTGTTTCTGGTGAGATAAAGTGGTTCAATTTCATTCTTCTGCATGTTACAACCCAGTTTTCCCAACACCATTTATTGAAGAGAGCCTCCTTTTTCCATTTAATCCTTTGGGCCCCCTTATCAAAGATTAGATGTCCATAGGTGTTGGGATTTATTTCTGGGCTTTCAATTCTGTTCCACTGGTCTGTGTGCCTATTTTTGTTCCAGTACCATGCTGTTTTGATGATGATGGCTTTATAATATAGTTTAAGGTCTGGGCGCATGATGCCTCCATTTCTCTTTCTTTTCCTCAACATGGTTTTGGCAATTCTAGGTGTTTTCAGGTTCCAGATAAATGAGTATAGTGTTTGTTCTATTCTCTTAAAGAAGCTTGGTGGAACTTTGAAGGGTATTGCATTAAATTTGTATATGGCTCTGGGGAAAATATTCATTTTGATGATATTTATTCTTCCAATCCATGAGCATGGGATATCTTTCCATTTCTTGGTATCAGTTTCTATTTCCTTGAGTAGCGACTCATAGTTTTCAGCATACAAGTATTTCACTTCTTTGGTCAACTTTATTCCTAGGTATTTGATTGATTTTGCTGAAACAGTAAATGGGAGTGATTTCTGGATGTCTTCTTCTTCAGATTTAGTGTTTGCATAAAGAAATGCCACTGATTTTTGTACATTGATTTTGTAGCCTGATACCTTGCTATATTGCCTAATAACTTCTAGTAGTTTTCTGCTGGATTCTTTAGGTTTTTCTATCTATACTATCATATCATCTGCAAATAGTGAGAGCTTGACTTCCTCCCTTCCAATATGTATTCCTCTGATTTCTTTCTCTTGCCTGATTGCTATGGCAAGAACTTCCAATACTATGTTGAAGAGTAACGGTGACAGTGGACAGCCCTGTCTAGTCCCCGATCTGAGGGGGAATGCTTTCAGCTTCTGTCCATTGAGTATGATGTTGGCTGTAGGTTTGCTATATATAGATTCCACTATCTTGAGGAATTTCCCATCTATTCCCATTTTTTGTAGAGTTTTGAGCATGAACGGGTGTTGGATTTTGTCAAAAGCTTTCTCTGCATCTATTGAGATAATCATGTGGTTTTTGGCTTTGCTTTTATTGATCTGGTGAATGACATTGATTGACTTACGGATGTTGAACCAGCCTTGCATTCCTGGGATGAATCCCACTTGGTCATGATGAACAATCTTTTTGATATGTTGCTGTATCCTGTTGGCCAAGATCTTGTTTAATATTTTGGCATCTATGTTCATCAGAGATATTGGTCTGTAGTTTTCCTTTTTTTTTCTGTCCCTATCAGCTTTTGGTATCAGGGTGATGTTGGCTTCATAGAAAGTGGAGGGGAGTATTCCTTTTTTTCAATCTTATGGAAAAGCTTAAGAAGTATGGGTACTAACTGTTTCCTGAAAGTTTTGTAGAATTCATTTGTGAAGCCATCTGGTCCACGACTTTTGTTGTTGGGGAGATTCTTAATAATGGTTTCAATTTCTTTGTCTGTGATTGTTGCATTTATATTTTGTATTTCTTCTTGGTTCAGTGTTCTTCATTTTCTCTAACTCATCCTCTGTCTGACCTATTCTGTTTTCTGCTTCTGTTAGTCTGTTTTCCCTTGCCTCAGCTTCTTTCTTCATTACAGCTATTTCAGCTTTCAGTTCTCTAATTGCCTCAAGATAATCAGTATTTTCCTTGGGGGTCTCAACTGTTGTTTCCCTAATACTGCCATTCCTTTCCTCCAATGTTGTTTTCATTTCTGTGATTAATAAGTTTATTATTGCTTGCATACTTTTCTTATCTATGGCTACTTCTGGCTGATTTGTAGTTTCTTCTGGGCTCTTGTCTTCATTCATTGGAGTAGCAGTTTTATTTGTTTTTGATCTACCCATTTTTTTGATTTATGTGTTTTACTTTTTTTTATGGTCTGTTGTTCCTCAGTTGTTGTGTCTTGAGTACAAGTAACACTGTACTAAATACCTTTATGACAATTGCACTCACCAACCTCAGGAATTACAGTAGCAACTGAAGCAAGTATTGAAGTAGTTTAATCGTTACCAGTTAGCCAAACAATTTCTCCAATCCGTGAAAAAATAGTAACCAAATCCCAGTGAAGAAAGAGAAAAGAAAGAAAGGATAGCAAGAATAGACAGTTATGCAAATCTACTATCCACTGTATATTCTAGGAGTAACAAGAGGGGAAAGGGTACTAGAGCAGAGATACACATGTAGGGAGTCCACTCTGAGTCAGATTTCTTCCTCAAAATAATTCACAAATTCAGAAAGGCAAAGAAGAAGGAAGAAGTGTATGACAAAGTTAAAAAAAAAAAAAAGAGAGAGAGACAAGAGAGAGAAAAGGGAGAAGATAAGAAAAAGAGCTGTAATTAAAGAGCAGTGAAAGGAAATTCCCAAATGTGTATCAGTGAATTCAAAAAGGCACCCTGTTTGGTGGTGTAGAGATCCTGCTAGGAGCTGGTCCCCAGGGACTGCTTATGGCGGGGGGGGGGGGGGCAGGAAGGAGGTATGCTTGAAAATTAAAAGGACGAAAAAAAATTTTTCCCCCTTTTTTCCCTACTCTATTTCTTAACCCAAATTAAGTTATAGTCACCTCCTTGGTGTTACCACTAGGACCCCTTATTGGCTGGCCTGCTAAAGGCAGAAAATCCTACCGTTTCCAGGAGATGTGGTCAGAGCTCAGCCACTAGCAGCTTCTCAGTCCGCCATCTTATGGGAAACCCCCCCCTCCAAACTTTTTTAAAGGATTTCTCAAAAACGAAAACTAGCTCCAAGTCCTTTTGATCCAATGAGAGCTGTACTCAAGACGTCCTTGGATCTGCCCTCAGGGTCGCAGTGGTCCCCGGAGACTCCCAAGAGAAAGCCCCTGAGCTACAGTGCTCCCTCCCGGTCCTCTGCCGGCTGCCCAGCAGCACTCTGCAACCAGCGGAGGAGCCGCCTTCCCGGGCTGAGGACAGTGCCCAGCGCACCCACCTTGCCTGCCGCCGCCTGGGAAGTCTGGAGCAGCTGCCCGCTAGTCCGTGCCACCTTTACTCTAATTCTTAACCCAAATTAAGTTATAGTCACCTCCTTGGTGTCACCACTAGGACCCCTTATTGACTGGCCTACTAAAAGCAGAAAATCCTACCGTTTCCAGAAGATGTGATCAGAGCTCAAGCCACTAGAAGCTTCTCAGTCCGCCATCTTCCGGGAATCCCCTAGTATGCTCTTTTTAATTTTATTTTCTTGGATATAGACAGAGAAAATGAGAGGAAAGTAGAGAGATAGAGAGAACTGCAGCATTCCTGCAGCTATCCACCCCACCACCACCACCATCACCACCACCACCACCACCACCACCCCGCCTCAGTTAGTGGAGACAGAGGCTCAAACCTGGGTTCCTGTGAATGGTAATATGTACACTCAACCATTGTTCCATGGCCTGGTTAGAGAGTATTCTTAATATAACTGCATCAATACTCTTAAACACCAAGGAAACAGCCTCTGAAGTCCCCTAAATCATAGGGATACAACCTTCTAAAAATATCTCCAGTTGAGAGGTCTCATCCATGGTATTACTTATTTCCTGTCTTCCCATCATGCATTCCATTCTTAATTTCACTCATAGGATGATCCCTTAAAAATATAAATAACCATGTTCACTTTGCCCCAACAGTGACCAGATCTTCAGGTGATATTTCTCTATGTATACCAGAGAGGATGGAAGGGATACTTAAACTTACCAATTATCAGTCAACTAAAGCTATTTGCAGTCTCTATTATTACACCTTTGTACCTATGTACAAGCTTTTCTCATATAGTCAAGTAGCTGTAATGACATAAGTGCTGGTGCATCTAGTAGAGTGCACACACATTGCCATGTGCTAAGACTTGGGTTCAAGCCCACAGTCCCCACTTGCATTGAAGAAGCTCCACGAGTGGTTAAGCAGTACTTTTCAGCTCTGGATTATGTTGGTGACAGGGTAAACCAGGGCCACTGATGCCTTAGGAGTGAAATTAAACATGTTTCAAATTCGACTTCACTGTGACTCACCGTGATCATTAACAAGCCATCATTAACACCTAAGTTTCCCTACACTTAGCGCCCTACACTCTTGTAAAACTTGTATTTCTAAATTATTATTTTTGTTTTTAGACTGTATCTTCTAGAAGAATGTTAACACCACATGAAGCTGACCTGCAATTCTCACTTTGCTATTTATTAACTTTGGGGCTGTGAGCATAACCCTTTAATTTTAGTTGCTTAGATTCTCTGTCAGTTAGATAGCAGCTCATAATCTCTCTCTCTTTTGAAAATATCTTTAACTTTGTTTTATTGGATAGGACAGGAAAATTTAGAGGGAAAGGGGATAGAGAATGAGAGAAAGAGACACCTGCAACCCTGCTTCATCCCCTTTGAGGCTTTTTCTCTGCAGGTGGGGACCAGGGGCTTGGACCTAGGTCCTTGTGCACTGTAATGTGTGTGCTTAACCAGGTGGGCCACCAATAGTAGCACCTACTCTCTGTTCCTATCACCAGAGCTATTACTTCAGTAACTATCTTCCTTCTGACAATAGAATTGAACAGCACAGAAAAAAAATATATATAGCCCCAGGCCTTTTCTTTCTTTAAATATTTCAATTACATTTATTTATTTATTGGAAAAGACAGCCAGAAATCTAGAGGGAAAGAGGCATCAGAGAAGGAGAGAGACAGAGAGACACCTGGCCCCACCCCTTGTCCTTTTATTATTATTATTAATATCTTTATTTAGTGGAAAAGACAGCTAGAAATCTAGAGTGAAAGAGGCATTAGAGAGGGAGAGAGACAGAGAGATACCCGCAGTCCTGCTTCACCACTTACAAAGTTTCTCCCCTGCAGGTGGGGACTGAGGGTTCGAACCCTGGGTCATTGCTCATTGTAACATATGCGCTCAAGCAAGTGTGCCACCACCCAGCCCCAACCCAAACTTTTTCCATGATGGACCAGACTCTGCAGAAAAAAAGAAAAAAATCTTCAGGAATTTCATGAATAGTAATTAACATTATCAATACTAGAAAGGTATTAACTGATCAAACTTTTTTTAAAAAAAGAGAGAATGATAAAAATAGAACCAACAAAAATAAAATTGGAGTTATGTCCCTGTGAGTGCCCCTGACTAAATTTAAATGAATTCCATCAAATTAAGGAGAAAAAACCACTGATAGAGGAGACTGAGCACTTTGGATTAGAAGGTGTTGACTTGAATAAGCAAGAGAACTCCCAAATGATGCTACTTTTGGGAGATTACAAAATGTGTCTCCACACCAAGGTGTATAGTTTGTTTGGTGTATGTGTGTGTGTGTGTGTGTGTGTGTGTGTGTGTGTGTGTGTGTGTGTGTGTTTAACTCACTGAATCAACCACCAAAGTTCCTATATCCCCCTTCCTTCCCTCTAATAAACCACCAATTTTCATTGGATCCAAGACAGAATTTATGGGGTCTGGTGGTAGTACAGCAGGTTAAGCACAGGTGATGCAAAGTGCAAGGACTGGCATAAGGATTCTGGTTCCAGCCCCCTGCTCCCCACCTGCAGGGGAGCTGCTTCACAGGCAGTGAAGCAGGTCTGCAGGTGTCTGTCTTTCTCTAACCCCCTCTGTCTTCCCCTCCTCTCTCCATTTCTCTCTGTCCTATCCAACAATGACATCAATAACAAATAAAATAAAATTACAACAACAATAAAAAACAACAAGGGCAACAAAAGGGAAAGTAAATAAATAAATAAATATTTAAAAAAAAGAAAAACTAAGACAACTTAATGCCCTTTTTTTTTGGAGGGGGGCAAATATATAAGTGAACCCATATGGTCTATGTCTTTCACATTTTTTTTTGCATAAACTTTTATTTTATTATTTTTTTATTTTTTTATTATTTCATTATTTTTTTATTTAAGAAAGGAGACATTAACAAAATCATAGGATGGGGGTACAACTCCACACAATTCCCGCCACCCAATCTCTATATCCCGTCCCCTCCCCACTAGCTTTCCCATTCTCTATCCCTTTGGGAACACGGACCCAGGGTTGTTGTGGGTTGCAGAAGGTGGAAGGTCTGGTTTCTGTAATTGCTTCCCTGCTGAACATGGGTAGCTGAAAAGAGTTAACATACAAAGTCAAACAAATTGTTGAAGAGTCATGGACCCAAAGGTTGGAATAGTGGAGAGGAAGTGTTAAGGGGGTACTCACTGCAAACTCTAGTGTACTTCTGCTTTCAGGTATATATTTGCCTTGGTTTATGGATACCTGTGAACATATGCTCTATCTCCTGGAATCTGGTCTATATCTAGGTTTTGGGACTTTGTTAGGAAGTGAACCACCTGGGATGGAATTAGAGAATACTATGAAAAGAAAGGTCTCACCCGAGTGATGAAGCTGAAGGGTTGTCATTCCACACCTGAAGTCTCAGGATACAGTCTGAAGTGAAACATGATGGGTGGCACTCGTTGGCTCCTTGTGTTGATTAGGTTGCAATCAGCGGATGCAAAATTATTTGATAAGAACTGGAAGAAGCATACGGGAAAGTGGGCCCTACCCTAGGGTCCCAGGACTGGGGGAAGTTTAGGCTCTATAGTAGAAATGTGAGGTTCCTGCTGTCTTAGGGTTCAAGAAGACAATGGATAGTTATTGTTAACATCACATTATTTGGTAATTGGGTTAACTTTGAAAAGTCCCTTTGTTAGACATACAATCAATTTTCCCCCTCATATTAATTAAATGGTGATTTATATTACTACAATTTAATAGGTGTGTACATAAACACCATTCCCATCACCAAAAGATTGTGTCCCATCCCCCCACCCACACCCACCCCCATTCCTACTCCCCTGCTGGCCCAGGAAGCCGAATATCCATCCTCCCCCTCACCACAGGGTTTTTACTTTGATGCCCTACTTTCAATTTAGTCAGATCCTGCTTTTAGTTTCCCTTTCTGATCTTCTTTCTGAACTTCTGTTGATGAGTGGGATCATCCCATACTCATCTTTATCTTTCTGACTTAGCTCACTTAACATAATTCCTTCTAGCTCTGACCAAGATGGGTCAGAGAAGTTGAGTTCATTGTTCTTAGTGGCTGCATAGTATTCCATTGTGTATATATACCACAACTTTCTCAGCCACTCATCTGTTGTTGGGCACCTGGGTTGCTTCCAGGTTTTAGCTATTATGAATTGTGCTGCTATGAACATAGGAGTACACACATCTCACTTAGCACCAAAAAAAGCAAATGACCCCATCCATAAATGGGCAGAGGTTATGAACAGAATATTCACTCCAGAGGAGATCCAAAAGGCTAGCAAACATATGAAAAACTGCTCCAGGTCACTGATTGTCAGAGAAATGCAAATAAAGACAACACTGAAATACCACCTCACTCCTGTAAGAATGGCATACATCAAAAAGGACAGTAGCAACAAATGCTGGAGAGTCTGTGGGGACATAGGAAGCCTTTTGCACTGCTGGTGGGAATGTAAATTGGTACAGCCTCTGTGGAGAGCAGTCTGGAGAACTCTCACAAGGCTAGACATGGACCTTCCATATGACCCAGTAATTCCTCTCGGGGGATCTACCCCAAGGACTCCATAACACCCAACCAAAAAGAGGTGTGTACTCCTATGTTCACAACAGCACAAGTGTTTCACATTTTTATGCATTTTACTTACCATAACTGTTCCCAGTGCCATCTATTTTGACCAAACAAGACAACATTGTTTTATATTGCAGTCATATTCAGTCGCATATGCCTCGCTACTTTTTCTTTAATTGACATCTCTGGGACTGCACTGCTCCAAAATATTCTTTTTTTGGATAAAGTTAGTGACAGATACAGAGACAGAGATACAAAGATACCACAGCACCAAAGTTTCTTGCACCAAAGTACAATGGTGGGAGCCAGGCTTGAACCTTGGTCATGGGCATGACAGAGCAGGCATACTAACCATTTGAGTTATCTCCTGGGTTCCCACAACTTCTTTAGTAAGTCATGGCCATTTAGATTGCTTCCGTATTGTGCTGTTGTAGATTTGAATGAAAGGGTTCACAGATCCTTTTGAATTAATGTGTTCAAGGCCCTCTTCTCCACCTACAGGGGGAAAGTTTCAAGAGTGGCCAAGCAGGACTGCAAGTGTCTCTCTGTCTTTTTCCCTCCTTATCTCTCCCTCCCCTCTCAACTTCTATCTCTATCCAATAATAAATAAATTTAAAAAAAAACTAGGGAGTCAGGAGGTAGCACAACAGGTTAAGCACACATGTTGCAAAGAACAAGGACCCGCATAAGGATCCCAGTTTGATCCCGCAACTCCCCACATGCAGGGGAGTCGCTTCACAAGCGGTGAAGCAGGTCTACAGGCGTCTATCTTTCTCTCCCCCTCTGTGTCTTCTCCTCTTCTCTCCATTTCTCTCTGTCCTATCCAACAACGATGACATTAGTAACAACAATAAAACAAGGACAACAAAAAGGAATAAATAAATAAAATATAAATAAAATATAAAAAAGGAAACTGAATTTTATGAAAAAGATGACACATATAAACTACCAATTGGTAGAAGAGATCAGATGAATACAAAAGAAAAATTTACATACAATCTTTGCATGTTTTTGATGTACTAAGTGTATTGGGAGAAGCAGGCAGTAGTAAAAAAAACAATAATGCCGACTCTGCAATGTTACCTGCCATCATGAATGACAGCAAGTGGATTCAATTCCCAATCTGTAGACACAGGCTTACAGCAGTTAGTCCCAATGATTATCTGGGGTGCTGTTGTGTATAGCGTTTCCCTTGTCATTAATGACAAAGCCTTTGATATCACTATAGTAATGCTTATTAATTATGCATTACGATTGCTAAGTAAGAGAAAGATTTTACCCTAAGTTTACAGAGACATGAAGAGGTTAAGTAACCTTATCAAGGTCACACAGCAGGCTATCCACAGAACCAAGCATAAATCCTTTGAATATTCACCAGGAAAAATATTGAATATTAAAAACAAGATTCCCTCAAAGCACCTTCAAATGCAATGAGCAATGCATTTTACATGGAAAATAAAAAATGAGAATGCTCTGAGGAAAAACAGAGAAATGACTCACTGTTTATTCTAGCTGAAAGAAAGCACTGGTTACACGTGATCCTGTGTTTCACCCACTTCTTCAAGAAATTCTGAAAACCTTTAACAATTTGTGAGGTTCAGACATCCCATGCTATTGTAAAATGGTGATCGTCAAAAGAGCTCTTACTTGCACTTAGAGTCAAAAGACCTGAGTTTGAGTTCTGACATCAATTACCACCTGTGTGACCTTGGATAATCATTGATGCTCTCTGAGCATCTAGTCCATTATCTATAAAAATGAGAACAGTGAGATAATAACAACCAGAGTTCCTGTGAGGGTTAAAAGGGATAATGGAAGTGAAAATTGCAGATGGCAAAGTGCTATGCAAATAAAAGATATTATTGTGCAGAAAGAACACAAATGTATTCCTTCCGTTAGAAAATGATAGATGGCTAACTGCAAGTTGGAGGTTCGCTTAGGTTCTGAGCCAAACTATCCTCACCAGATGGAAACAAAGATGTGAAGTTTGAAGTGTTTGGTTACTTTTAACTGCCTTGGAAAATATGCCCTTTATGGTCTGAACAAATCTGTCCCATACACATTGTCAGCCAGCCTATCATAGTAAATCCTGAGGGATGTGCTGAACTCATTTGGCCAAGGTTTTCAGCTTGGGGCTAAAAATCTTGCGGAGCAAGCACTCTGGCCTTGCAAAACCACCATGGAGTCATTAGTGTCCATCTTGAGCAGACTGGGCTCAGGCACGGGTTTTCTCACCAGCAATTCTTTTGATATATTTTTCATGTCCATCGTATTAAACATTAATATGTGGATGTCACAATAAAAAGTGAAGTTTCTCATAAAATAAATAAATCACCAAAGTGAAACAGGACAAAAGACATTTCAAATCAGACTACATATAACTGGGAAAGCAAACCAACGATTGCCTTTATACTTACAAACTGTAGGTATAACTTCCTGGGAGAAAGAAAATAAGATGAAGAAGACATGCTTGACATGCCAACCAATGAAAACCATAATTGTCTTTTTCCCCCTCTGACATTTGTTATGCCATCTGCATAATTCTTCTAGTACACGCATTATACAAAAGAAGGTTCAGCTAAAAACTGGAGATGTGGCAGAGCTGGACAGATAAAAGGTACACAAGCTCCAAGATTACCCGGTGAACTCTGTGTCTTCTGAATGATGAAAAAATACACTGAAATTAGAAGCAGATATGTAACGGAAAGGGAAATTTCAAAATTTCAGGAAAATAAAATGAAAAGACATTGTCTTGAACAATCCATCATTCCCATAAATTTAATAAATTTTATTAAATGAATAACTTCCCTTTGAAAAATGTTATTAAACCCCAATGGTTTGTCAAAGGCTTTTTGTTTGTTTATTATGAGAGAGAGAGAGAGAGAGAGAGAGAGAGAGAGAGAGAGAGAGAGAAATACCAGATGACTACTCAGCACTTGAACAAGGCAGTGCCAGGAATTGAATCTGTGGTCTCTGGAGCTTTGGGCATCTAAGTCAGTTCTCTCAAAGACTGTGCTGTCTGTCTCTTTAGTCCAAACATGAGTAATATTGTTTTGTCATCTCCAGTGCTTCACCACTCCAGGAAACATTTTTCAGATAGAAAGAGGGAGGTAGAGTTACAGAGAGAGGGCAAGATATCACAACACCAAAACTTCCTCCAAGAGGACCTGGCAGTGGGGCACTGGGTTAAGTACAAATAGTGCAAAGCTCAAGGATGAGAACAAGGGTCCTGGTTCGAGCCCCTGGCTCCCCACCTTCAACAAGCGGTGAAACAGGTCTGCAAGTGTCTTTCTCTCTCTCTCTCTGTCTTCCCCTCCTCTCTCAATTCCTCTCTGTCTTATACAACAACAACAAAAATTTCCTCCAGTGTGGTGGGGCCAGACACAAACCTGGGTTTACAAGGCAAAGCAGAGGCACAAAAATATTTGGTTTGTACTGCTGTTCTTGCTTTTACTTGTTGTTTTGTTCTGCTCAAAAAATACAATCTGTCAAGTAATTAAGCTGCTAAACTCAGAAACACACAGAGTAATATTTCATAAAGTATGAACTTTTTTTATCTAGTCACCTGTTGAAGAGCATTTTGACATGGAAACAAATGAGGAGATATATATATATATATATATATATATATATATATATATATGCAGATAGTTAAAGAACTAATAGTCACCTCATATCTGTGACCTTGGGAGAACTACTCTAACTACTATAGAACTGCTATAACTTCCCAATACACTTAATACATCACAAACATGAGAAGATTGTGTGTAAAATTTTCTTTTGTATTCAACTGATCTCTTCTACCAGTTGGTAGTTTATACGTGGCATATTTTTCATAAAATTCAGCTTCCTTTTTTTGTTTTTTCTATATTTTATTTATTTATTCCTTTTTGTTGCCCTTGCTGTTTTATTGTTGTTATTGATGTCATCGTTGTTGGATAGGACAGAGAGAAATGGAGAGAGGAGGAGAAGATACAGAGGTGGAGAGAAAGATAGACACCTGCAGACCTGCTTCACCGCTTGTGAAGCGATTCTCCTGCATATGGGGAGCCGAGGAATGGGGATACAGAACTCTGGTGGTGGGAATGATGTGGAATTATGGTCCTGTTATCTCATGATTTTATAAATCAGTATTAATCCACTAATAAAATTAAAATTCATAACAAAATTGCACAAAACTTACTTCTGTTAATGTGATGGCACAGCCATAACTGAACTCCTCGGTGTTGTAGAAGAAAAGAGACAATTCTGGAATTCAAGTTTAATGTATAGGTAATTACTCTTCCACTATAATTTGCATTGCTGCAAAGTTACAGAGAAAGATAAATGAGTGTGGTGTGAAGAATATGTATGCTGGAACTACTACAAAAAAATGGTGACCACAGCTCTGACAAAGAACTATATAGCATTTTTCACCAGTGACTTGTCTTTGGGAAAAAGTGGAAAAAAAATTTTTTTTCAAAGGGAAATCAAATGAGTTAGAAGTAGTGTGGGAAGTTCAGCAAGAAGTAGTGAAGACATGAAAAATTCTACCAAGGGAGACTTTCTAGGGAAGAAGTTTTAGGCATGTTAGAAAGACATTTCTGGCACAAAGTGAATAAATCCCGTTAGGTATAGTTACATGTGGAGGATACAGAAGAAGCCAAATTACAAAGAAAGATGGTTTTAAGGTTTTAAGAGCTGAGTTCCAGGGGTGGAGAGATGACATAATGGTTTGGCAAAAGACTTTCTTTTTTTTTTTTTAGCATTTTTTTTTTCTTTTGTTGCCCTTGTTGTTTTTTATTGTTGTAGCTATTATTGATGTCCTTGTTGCTGGATAGGACAGAGAGAAATGGAGAGAGGAGGGGAAGACAGAGAAGGGGAGAGAAAGATAAGACACCTGCAGACCTGTTTCACAGCCTGTGAGGCAACTCCCCTGAAGGTGGGGGTGCGGAGAGCAAAGGACTTTCACGCCTAAAGCTGAATGCCCAGCAACACCATAAACCAGCTGAACGATGTTCTGGTCTCTCTCTGTATATTTATCTTCCTCTCTCTTTCTGTTATTAAATTAAATAAACAAAAGCATGTTTGAAATACACAGTTCAAAATAAAAGAGGAGTCATTCTAAGAGAAGGATTGTAAATTCCATTTGAAGTAGGATAAAAGCTGCCTCAGATTCAGCCAGATGGAAGCAGTAAAGTCAGTATTGGAAACTGTATATCAGAAGTCAGAAAGGACATTACAAGAGAGCTGCTGAAACTTTAATGTACAGCGAAATCATTAAGTGATCTTATCAAAATGTAGATTCTGAATCAGTGGGTCTGTTGTGAGAGTAAAGATTTCTGCATTTCTGATTAGCTCTCAAGTGATGCCAATATGGCTGGCTGAGGGATGACAGCTGGAGTACCAAACTCTCACAGAAATCAAGAAAAGCTTTGCAAATACAGTTCCTCATATTTGAGGTAATGAACCTCATATATTGATAAGATAGGATAGTCCTGCCGTGAGGCAAAAATAGCAAAATATCATACGATGAAGCTTTATTACTTTAGTTTTATTTTTAACACCTAGAAGTCTTCTAAGTGAGAAATTCATGAGTTTAACTTCAAACACAAAACTTCCATTTGAGACAACCATATTCACTATAAACTTAGGGATGCATTGGATTGACCTTCCCGTGGTGCATCCCGTGAGTACCCATTCATTGGGGAAACTGACAATCCTTCCTAGCCGACTGAATCCACATGGATCCCAGTCACTTTCAAAGCCATTAACTGGCTATGGAAGAAGGGCAAACGCTAGAAGAAGAACTATAAACTTAAGATACAATTTGGGGGGGGGGGAGGGGCTGGGTGGTAGTACATTCAGTTGAGTACATTTGTTACCAATGTACAAGGATCTGAGTTTAAGCCCTCAGTCTCCCTCCCCATCCCCTGCCTTGCAGCAGAGAAGCTTCTGAGTGGTAAAACAGTGTTCTCTCTCTCTCTCTCTCTCTCTCTCCCTCTCTCTCCCTCCCTCCCCCCCACTCTCTCCTCTCTCTCTTCCTCCTCTCTCAGTTTTTCAGTCTCTTAAAAAATATGTTAATTCTCTTTTTAGCCACCAGGTTCCAGATGCTACCATGATGCCAACCAGACTTCCCTGGACAGACAACTCCATCAGTGTCCCCAGGAGCACCGATTCTCCAGAACCCTGCCCCACTAGGGAAAGAGATCTTGAGATCTTGACTAGGAGACCACGGTGCCAGACCGTGTCATAGGCTGCTGTGAGATCAACAAAGACAGCACCCGTCTTTAAATTCTTCTGGAATCCATTTTCAATGTAAGTTGAGAGGGCCAGGACTTGTTCGCAGGTAGATCTTCCTGGGAGGAAACCAGCTTGGGCGAGTGATAGGAATTTCTCTGTAAGAGGAGAAATATGTGACAGAAGCAGCCTCTCAAGGAGTTTGTAACACACGGAGAGGAGAGAAATTGGTTTATAGCTGGCGGCCAGTGTTGGGTCTTTCTTTGGATCTCAAGATCTCAAGATGCCTGCCTCCATGGGTGGCCAACACTATATCGTTTTTTCTCCAAAACAGAAGATTCCGGGTGCATCTGGGTGACAAGTCTAGCAGATGGAGACTTGTCTCAAGTGGCCTCCCCCAGGGCTCTGTTCTGGCTCCTACGCTATTTAATATTTACATCAATGACCTCCCAGAAACTTCTTCAAGGAAGTTCATCTACGCCGATGACATCTGCTGTGCAACTCAGGCATCCAAGTTCGACATCCTCGAGGAAACACTCATGAAAGACATGTCTCTGATATCTGATTACTGTAAAAAATGGTGACTAATCCCTAGCACTGCAAAAACGGTATCATCTGTTTTCCATCTACACCATGCCTTGGCCTCGCGTGAGCTTAATGTGCAGCTTGGCGATACGAGAATCCGGCATGAAGCCCAGCCAGTCTATCTTGGCATTACTCTCGATCGCACTCTGTCATTTCACAAACATCTCATAAAAACTGCAGCAAAGGTGGGCGCGAGGAATAACATCATTGCAAGACTGGCCAGTTCCTCATGGGGCGCGAGCGCTTCCACACTACGATCATCATCTCTGGCATTATGCTATTCCACTGCAGAATACTGTGCCCCAGTATGGTTCCGTAGCCCCCATGCCCACTTGGTCGATTCCAAATTATATTCCTCCATGAGGATAATTTCTGGAACCATCCGTTCCACCCCGGTTCCATGGCTGCCAGTTCTTAGCAACATCGCCCCACCAGATATTCGTCGGGATGCAGCATCATCTAAGTTCATTTCCCACGTCTACGCTCAACCGGACCTGCCAATATACGCGGATATCTTCGCCCACCCTGTCCAACGCTTGACGTCTCGTCACCCAATCTGGTCCCCTACGCCTACACTGAACTTCTCTGTTCCAGACTCTTGGAAACAGAGCTAGCAGTCAGCTGAGGTCAAGAACAAACACCTCATCACAGACCCCTGCAAGCGTCAACCCGGCTTTGACCTAGCACGTTATGATTGGGCCCTCCTCAATCGCTATCGAACAGGCCATGGCCGGTGTGCCGCTATGTTCCATC
The DNA here is from genome assembly GCF_950295315.1 of Erinaceus europaeus. Taxonomy (NCBI): domain Eukaryota; kingdom Metazoa; phylum Chordata; class Mammalia; order Eulipotyphla; family Erinaceidae; genus Erinaceus; species Erinaceus europaeus. Next base: position 136,062,679 of record NC_080165.1, on the reverse strand, counting down.
GCTGGGGAGCCAGAGATGACCCGAACTGCCCCTGCAGCTCCAGACAGACTATGACCCACACAGTCAACGACTGCCACCTCTCCAGATTCAAAGGAGGTCTCGAAACTTGACATCAGGCTCAACCTGATGCTGTTGACTGGCTACAGAAGAAGGGCAAACGCTAGAAGAAGAAGGGAAAGAGAGAGACAGTCTGGGAGTATGGATCCACCTGTCAACGCCCATGTTCAGAAGGGAAGCAATTACAGAAGCCAGGCCTTCCACCTTTTGCACCCCATAATGATCTTGGGTCCATACTACCAGAGGGATAAAGAATAGGGAAGCTATCAGGGGGAGGAGATGAAATACGAAGTTCTGGTGGTGGGAATTGTGTGGAATTGTACACCTCTTATCCTATGGTTTTGTCAGTGTTTTCATTTTATAGATAAAAACAATAAAAATATATATGTAATCTTGTCCCAGTGTTATGAAAAATTCTGTATTATTGTTCTCCAGTGTTACAACTCAAAAGTAACCAAAGAATGAGACCGAGGCTGCATGGAAAACAGGGAGTTACATTGAAATTTTACATTGCATCACAGGCCAATTCCCACCAGACCTGCACTCACTGGACCCACAGCACCCAGCTTTTATCTGTCAAGCTGATTGGTAACAAACAGAGTCCATCAAGGTGCTGACAATAAAGGTGAGAGCAGGTGGGCTGCAATCAGAGTCCACCACTTGGGATACTGGAATGTGGAACTGAGAGTCTACCAGCAGCAGTACTTTTCTCATTCTTTTGCCTATGGATTTTTCACTTCATCAGGAGACACAATAAGATGTGTGGGGACCTGGATCTGAATCCTGACAACACAAGGAGGCATCATGACATCATCAGGGGAGTTTCATAGACAGAGGGATAATGTCTACTTTCTCTGTGTCTCTTCCTTTTACCTATTTCAAAAACGATAAAAAACTAAATAGAGCAAAGAAGTTCAGTGGTATCCCACTTGTTGAAGGCTCTGGGTTTATTCCGCAGCACCAGATAAAAACTAAAATGAAGGGGAGTCAGGCTGTAGCGCAGCAGATTAAGCACAGGTGGCACAAGGTGCAAGGACTAGCATAAGGACCCCAGTTCGAGCCCCTGGCTCCCCACCTGCTGAAGCAGATCTGCAGGTGTCTATCTTTCTCTCCCCCTCTGTGTCTTCCCCTCCTCTCTCTATTTCTCTCTGTGCTATCCAACAACAATGACAGCAATAACTACAACAATAAAAACAACAAGGGCAACAAAAGGGGAAATAAAAAAACTAAAATAAAATCAATAAGAGTTTCAATTTGCTGAATAGTATTTTTGGAAGCTGCAGTGCAGCATCAGAGGATGTGTTGATGGGTTTGGGCACAGATTTGTTTGAAAGAAGACTGCTCACACTCCTCATTATACCACTAGTTTGTTATGTGATGTTTCGGCCTCTCCACCCTTCATGATTAAATTGAAGAATTTGATCTAGAAGACTTCTACTTCTGTCTTATTTCCCCCCACTAAATTCAGTTCCTTAAGTGCACTCATTATTATGTCAAGGTCCTGGATTTAAGCCCCACTCCACACCTGTGGTGTGTATATGTGTGTGTGGGGGGGGGGAGGGGTGCTTAACTGCTGCAGCAGAAGTCTCTCTTTGAATATATGTATCATCTATCTACCTCTACCCTCTCAATTTCTCTATGTCCTCTCAAACAAAATATAAAGAAGAAGAAAAAATGGAATTACTGTGCCAAGATGGACCCCCAACAATAACTCTGGTGGCAAAAAAGAAAAGGAAAGGAAAACAAGAAATTAAGAGAGAAAATAGAAGAGAAGGGCCCAGGTGGTAGTACAGCTGTTTAAATGCACACATTACAATACAAAAGGACCCAGGTTCAAGCCCCTGAACCCCACATGCAATGGGAAAGCTTCACAATTGGTGAAGCAGTGCTGCAGATGTCTCTCTGTCTCTCCTTTTCTCTGTCTCTCTTCTTCCCCTCTCAATTGCTCTCTGTCTCTATACAATAATAAATTAATAAAAATGAAAAGAAAAGAAAATGCAGAACACAAGGCCAGGCGGTGGCCCACCTGGTTAAGCTCACACACTGTAGCGCTCAGGGACCCAGGCTCAAGCCTCTGGTCCGCACCTGTAGGAGAAAGCCTCACGAGTGGTGAAGCAGGGCTGTAGGTGTCTCTCTGTCTGGCTACCTCTCTCTCTTTACCCTCCCTTCTCAATTTCTCTCTGACTCTATTCAATAATAAATAAATAAACACTTTTGTTTTAGATGAAGAACATTTGTCAGGGGCCGGGTGATGGCATACCTGGTTGAGTGCCCATGTTACAATGTGCAAGGAACTGGGTTCGACCCCTCAGTCCCCACTTGCAGGGGGAAAGCTTTGCAAATGGTGGAGCAATGTTGCAGGTGTCTCTCTGTCTCTCGCCCCTCTAAATTTCTGGCTATCTCTAATAAATAATGATAATTAAAAAAATTAAATTAATAAAATTTTAAAAAGAACATTTATCTAAGTTGTGTTCTGTCATGTATTTGGTCTAGTGTCTTTGCCCTTCCTTTGGATGCCCACTCAGGGAATGTTTTTATTATGCTCATGTCGAAGCCTGCACACAACCCCATTGCTCATAGAAATTATTCACTAAATGTCTATCTGATTAAACTCCAACAATTTTTTTTAAATTACCTAATTTCAAAATGATTGTCACTATAAATATGGTCATATTTTGGTAAGAAAATAAACGACTCACACACTCGAGCCAGAGAGAGGGCATACAAGTTACAGTGTCTGCCTTGCCAAGTGCATGACCTAGGGTCCGAGGCCTGGTGCCCCATGGGAGGTGTATGGCAATGGGACAATGGAAGGAGTTCCCATGTTGTAGTATCCCCTGCCCCCCATCTCTCTATCCAAATAAAAAAGCAGCCTGGAGCAAGGCCCAGTTCTCCACAAAAATAAAATAAAATACCCCTTGCCAGGGACCAGTCCCTTCCTTGTGCTGCCACCTGCTTGCTGTTCACTATCCTAAGGTGAGAGGTTGTGTGAGCACAAGAGCTAAGGAGAGAACTGTTAAGTATGGTCACTGATTCTTATTCCTCCAAAATTCCCTTGTACGTTTCTGGTTTACAGTCTCAAAACCATCCAGATTCCAGCTGCTTACAGTAACTATCATTCTTCTTCTTCTAGCGTTTGCCCTTCTTCCGTAGCCAGTCAACTGTCATTGAAACCTACAGGCAATCTTTTCTAGTCACTGGATCTCAGACAGAAGCAAGAAAATGTATATGCACTGAATTTCAGTTGTTGTATACACACGTGAACAGATGTTATTGTGTGAATAGTATGTGTAAACGTACATCAACAGACATCTTCAGGTAAGGACTTCCACTATCCCTTATTTGAACTGAACCTAGTTTATGCTCCCTTTCTTGAAGGAAATCTTTCCTGCTGCTTCCCTCACCTTGCTATACCCACTAGCTAAAACCAATACGGTTCTTGACAGTGAAAACGTTTTTCTGTGCAGACACACAGTACTCTCTATTTGCTCAAATAAAAGCCATCTAAGAAGCATGTGTCATTTCTGAATTTTCTTCATATACTCCAGTGAAGACTATACCCTTGCCTTGACTCTACAGAACTTTTTTTTTCCACCCCACTCCCTAGGATGTTGTGCATCATAAATCTCTTGTCACAGTCTTTTGATGACTTAAGTTGTCCTAATGGTCTTTCTAAACACCCTCTGCAGTACAATCTGTTCCTTGGCAGTCACAAGCACCACCAGCTTCTTTGGGTACATTCTGCTCATAATCCTTCTTGGCACTGTCAGCACTAGCCCAGTGATGGAGCTCAGAGCCCCAGTGTTCAGTGGCTGTCAGTGTGAGAAAACCATGAGCTACAGTAGTCTGCTCCTCCAGCTCCGACTGTAATCCGATGATCACCACACCCTCATTATGGCCTGAGCAACCTGTGAAAATGCCATCCAAACACACTGTCATGATGATGCACCTCTCATCTGAGAATCCGGAACACAATAGCAAAAAAAAAAAAAAACACGCCTGCAGTGAAGCACAACCAAAGGACTCTGCTCCTTGTAATAGGTTGACTAATCTATATAGTAGATCCAGGCCACTGGAAATGCTGCTCTTAGATGCATTCAGTCTGAAAACAACAGTTAGCATGACTTCTGTTCTATAATCAGTCAAGAACAATTGCACGGAGCGCCTGGCCAATGAAGGTGCATAGTAGACGCCCTAGAGCTCACAAGCCAGGAAAAGGCACCTCTCCCAGAGGAGTCTATTATCACAGCTGTGTTTCCTAATAAGTCCAAAGAAGCAAAGAACAAAACTAGATTGTGTGAGCCCATTATTGAGCAGTATGCTGACATTAAATTGATTTGAATCAGCTCTTACTTTTTAAACTTTTTTTTATTAGCTTTATTTATTCCTGGGATAGAGACAGCCAGAAATCAAGAGAGAAGGGGGGTGATAGAGAGGGAGAGAGACAGAGAGATGCCTGCAACACTTCTTCACCACTTGCAAAGTTTTCCCTCTTCAGGTGAAAACTGAGGACTCAAACCCAGGTCCTTGTACATTGTAACTTGTGCACTCTACCATGTGAGCCACAACCCGCCCCCCCTAAATTATCTCTTATTTCTACCTCGCTTTTCCCATTCAGATTTATAGTCAAATGATTTTTCTGAGTTGATTTCCTATAACAGTTGTGCAGTCCCCTTGCCCTTGCATAATCAGCTGCCAGTAATATTCTCAACCCAAGACCTCTGCTCATAGTAGATGCTCACTAAATGCATGATTGGACTAGTCCTACTTCGAGCATTCTAGAATTTTTTTAAATACATGAAGCAGATCTGTCCCTTCCATATCTTCCTGAATTTATCAATAAGCAGCCATCAATAAATAGATGTTGAAGAATTGTTTAATTAGATTTTATTTATTTATTAATGAGAAAGATAGGAGGGGAGAGATAGAGAACCAGACATCATTCTGGTACATGTGCTGCTGGGGATTGAACTCAGGACCTTATGCTTGAGAGTCCAGTGCTGTATCCACTGCACCACCTCCAGGACCATGCTCTTGAAGAATTGTATCACTTTGGAGTATGTAAGGGAAAAGGAAAAGGAAGGGAAAGGGAAAGAGGGTATGGTGAAGTCACACAACTATTACTCCCGGGCTAGTTGTTATGCCAGTGTCATATCAATATGTCTCCCTCCAAACTCCCAGACAGTCACAGAAATTTTCCAGACTTTTTTTCTTCCTCCTTGAAATATGAAAGAAACATCTAATCCAATTTTACTTTGACCCAGGCTCAAAGACAAAGTATTAAATAAACTTCAAGATTTAAAAAAAATCATCAAATAACTTTAGATTGTTGACTTCTTTATTACTTTTAACCAAAGTTTCCTGTAGAATTTTCAGAATAAATATCTGTTGTACCCTGAACTTCCAGCTAAGTTATTTGCTGTGCTTAAACACCCAATTAGGACTGGGTGTTTAAGCACAGCAAAGAAAAGACAACGTAACATTTCAGAGTCAGTTTTTAAAACAAATAATTATATATATATATATATATATATATATATATATGTGTGTGTGTGTGTATATATTATAATGTCAGATCTAAAGTTGCTTTAGCTCAGGCTGTTAAATAGTCACTTCTGAATGATAATCTCTTAAATTTATTTACCTGTGTGTCAGGCAAAAGACAATTTATTTTTTAAGTAGGGTATTGATCTTGAGAAATTATTAGTAGAGATTTACTTGCAAAGCATTTAGCATGAATTGATAAAGATAAATGAGAAGAAATCATACACAAGACCTGCTTTATCAAGACTATGAATGCAGGTCCATTGACTGGAAGATGGTATCGGTGACAAAAAAAAAAAAAGAGTTTAGAGAGAATAATGACTAGTCGAGAGACTGAGCTACTATGCACACTCCCTAGCACTGTTGCCTTCCTTTAAATCAGGGGAAAATAATCAGAAAATTTTTTAAAAAAGTGTCCTTATTAGTATAGAAAATGAACCTACAATTCAAATACTCTGCTGAATAAACGAACACCTGTCCATGCCCCCCCCTTTCATTTATACATCTTCGATTATTGCAATTCTGACAATTGCTTTATGGTGTCTTTGAAAAGTCTGTAGATATATATGTTCACCATATATATGTTGAAAGAGAAAGAGAGAGGAGAGATACCACAGCACCACTCAACCACTAGAGAAGCTCTCACTGTACATGGTGTTGCCATGTGGCTCCAGAGATCTAAATCCAAGTTCTTTTGCATAGTAAAGTGGAGTTCATTAGGTGACCCGTCTCCCAGGACCCAACAGATATGCAATTTTAGTTTAATGAAATCTGTTTAAAATTTCAATGCCTATCAATATTTTTTTATGCAGTGTGGAATCTAACCTAGAACCTCACATGCACAAGTTATGCAAGGTATGAAAGTCTACCTCTACCTTGGCCTTTTTTTTTTTTTAATGAGAAATAGAGATGGAAAGATCTACTTTTCAAATCAGAAAAGTAAAAATAGCATTATTTTCAAGACACTACATCATTTGTATACATTTCCTGGACCCAAGTAGCACCCTGGTGGCAGGCATTCACTAAATAGACATTGTGTCTCAGAAAAAGACATCTACCTACCCAAGTGTGTTACTGACTTCCAGCTCCTTCTCACAGCAGGCTTAATGGTGATGATCCAATAAGGAATAGAGCTGAGAGAGAAGTTGCTATCTTTGTAGTACTGCAAACATAATGGGAACTCCACAAAACCCATTCCATAGGCAGTCAGCTACTTGCATACTGTCGAGGTTAACATGTTCCTTTCTTCTTGCGAAACCAGTCAGAATAAGCCATTAATTTTCTATTAGACCAGCATTAGTGGATTCAGTGTGTTGATCTCCTTCTGATAGAAAATTTATTTATCTGTGATAAATAATTCAACACTGGAATTTACATTACCTAGAAATTTCATGGTGTAATATCAAGGGTTATTATCTGGGACAAATTATAGGCAAGAAAAATTATTTGTGCAATACCTCTACACACACACACACACACACACACACACACACACACACACACACACCAGGGCTTAGAAAATCATCATTAAACCAACTGACCATAGCATGACAAGTAATACTATTAATTCAATGGGAATATATATTTTTTAACTTTCTGACTTAAACATCAAGGCAAAATTATGAGTTACATTTGTACAATCAATGTGTTTTCATTATTAAAGAAAACTCAACAAAAAGGAAAATCCTCACAAGGGTTTTATAAAGACTACTTAAGAGCTGGCAAAATAGTTCCATTTGATAGTGAACAGCTTTCCCCTGTGTTTGAGCCCAGGTTCCAGCCAGGCTCCCACTACACTGAAGGAAGCTTTGGTGCTGTGGTTTCTTTTTCTCTTTCATTGCCTTTCTATCTCTCTGTCTCTCTGCCTCTATCTGAAAATAAAAAAGAAAGTCATACTGGAGTAGTGACTCTTAGATATGTGAGAAAATGAAAATAAGCAAGCACAGTCAACCTGCTCCTTTATCAGCCCTAGCTTGTTAGTGGGAAAGTCATGCTTAATAATCAGGAGGTTAAAGGTTGAATGAACATGGATAAAATCTGTGCAATCATCTATGTCAGAGCAAGAATCAGAATCTGACGGTTTTATTTTTGGGGAGTGAGGGGTGGGGGAGGTGTCTTTCCCAATATTACATTTTAATTTTTTTAATTTTTATTTCTTTATTAGGGGGGATTAATGGTTTACAGTCAACAGGAAGATACAGTAGTTTGTACACATGTAACATTTCTCACTTCTCCACATAACAATCCAACCCCCTCTAGGTCCTCCTCTGCCATCATGTTCCAGGACCTGAACCCTCCCCTCTCCCATCCCAGAGTCTTTTACTTTGCTGCAATACATCGCATGTTTTTCTAGTCATGCAAGACACACATATCTTTCTAGATTTAGAAATACCATAGTTACTTTTACTTTAACATATTTCCTATAGTAAAATATCAATAACTAGGTAATATCAGATAATGTACTAGGTGCCTATATACCTTCTAATCTATGACTAATATCTAAATAAGAAACTTTGATGATGAAATGTATTATTACAACAATAAGAAATTAAGACAACTTTAAGTTCTAAAGAGTATTAAGAGTTAGCATAATAAAAGCTTTCTTCCTGTTTGGGATTTAAAATCACTCATTTTATTCTCTATGTTTTTAGGCAACATCACTGTAACTTCCTTTTAGTCTTCATCTAGGGTATAAACAATGCTTTCTCCTGGATATAAAGAGCAGAAGGAAAAAATCTTTCCACTCCCACATTAAAAATTCTTAGAGATGGTAGAGATTTCTTGTCAAGTCTCAGAAATCATCTACAAAGTAAACTCAAATAGTAATAATGATAATAAAGAATGAAATGCATGGATATGTTCGGTAAGACATGGTGTGACAGCTGTGTGATAGAAGTTATGTCAGCAATATAAAACCTTGAGGAATCTAATTTCTAATCATCATCTATCAGTTCACTACCCACAACTGAATAGACTCATAGTGGCAATAGCATAGATGTGCTTTCTTCTGCTATGAAAATACCAGAACTGAAAAAGAGTTGGGGGTGATGCCCTTTGGTGTTAGCTATTCTGATTGAAATAATCGCAAAATCCTTTGTTTTCCCTGTTACAATGTTTATTTTGTGAGTTAAGGCAAGTTGTTGAGGTCATTTTCTTTACTGTCAGATCAACCCTGTTACATCCAAACTATCAAACATGGTAAAAAGGCTTGGGGGAATATGTTGGTATTCTTCGTGTTGGTTTGACCCCCCTTCCCCCTACCTCTGAGAGAAATGGTTTGGTCCTTGCTACTTTCAAGCCCCTCTTTCTCCCCGCCCCCTATGCTAAGGACGTCCAGAGTCCCAGCAGCGGCGGAGAAAGAATGATGGGGGAAGCACATGGTGTGGTGATTTGCCCGTTCGTGAATAAAGATTAAACTGCAGCTTCTCAGCCCAGCCGTGTGTCCCCAAGTCTGTCTCTGTTCACCGCCGTGAAGCTAGCCCGGCCAGCTGGAGCCCCCGAAAAATTTAACAACAAATGGCGCCCACGTGGACCTGACCTGCGCATCTCTCAGAGAAGTGAAGACAATTTGGCTGCCTATGTACTATGGCCTTCTCTTCTGCTTGTGAAGAGATCTCCAAAGGCCTCTGCCCTTTCTTCATGAGACTGTTTCACTGTTTCTGGAACATTTATCTCTGGACCACTCTGTGGTTTCTGCCCAATGCCAGCCCGCAGAAGCCCAACGCCAGCACGCAGGAGCCCAACGCCAGCCCACAGGAGCCGGCTTTCCACCATGCAGCACGGGCATTGGGCGTGGGCTCCCTCCACGCTGCTCGGCCGACATGGCAGGGCCATGGGGCAGGGCCGCGGTGGCCTATCCTGGCCACCACCCTGGGACACCTCCGCCTGCGCCTTCTGCACAGCTGGCCCGCCCGCCCTCCTGCTATGAAGTCTGGACAGATCCCGGACCACCCGGAGACCGCAGGCTCCCTACCAAAACTGGGCCCCCTGGCCGAGATCTCTAGCTTGGGTCTGAAGGCAGACGAGCTAGAATACGCAGCGATTCGTGCAGAGATGGCAACCTGCAATTCCTAGAAGTGAAGCTGCCCAAGAGGCCACTGCTGGACAACACACTCCCAGAACGGCTAAGACAGTATAGATCTAAATTCGTGTTTAAAATGACATGTCTTCGTAACAAAAGTTTCTCTCCTTGTGTATTAAAGACCATGTTTACGTGTGTGTTTAAAGTTTGGTAACATTAACTTTAAGGTTAAAAATGTAACTTTAAGGCTAAATTCTTACCAGGCAAAGTTAAATGAAAAAGGTTTTCAACGTAATTCTCATAAAGATAAAATTAACTTACATTTAAAGTCTGAGGTAAAAATTAGTTAACAATCAATATATTTTAACTAAGTTGGTCTAAACAAAACCTGCGCACACCTAGGGTGTGTCTCCATCTTGAATGGGTGTAACAAAAGGTTAAATAGACTTGTTGATATGTAAAACTCTCGATTACCTTCTCTATTAGAAATGATAGATTACACAAAGGCTATGCTAATGATTCTGTTGCCTGAGGCTTTCTTTCCTTGATACTTATGTCTACCTTTTCACATTCTATTGTTTAAACTTTAAACAACCTTTAAATCATTCTAAAAAAGACTTCTAATTGTAATAGAGTTATCAATTGTGATAAACTTCTAACCTGCTACAAGTTTGTTTCATAGTAAGTAAATTGCATCTCTCAAGTTCTCTACAGAAAAGTGGAATTCCGGCAGTGGACCTTCCTCATACAACGTTCTACCCCCTGGCATTCTTCCGTGGACATCTGCTTTTGACTGGCACTCCTATTGGACTTACTGGTACACCCTTGGACACTTTGCACAAGAGTGCAAAAGTGCTGCTAGATTTCTCAAACACTGACTGCAGCCAGCTGCCATTGGGACTCTAGGCCTCACCCTCCCCACATGCTAAAAAATGCCCATCAAGGCAAGTACGCCCCCAGAGGCAGGAAATGTTTTTTTTTAAGCTGATAAAGTTTTGCCCACAGAGGCAAAAAATGGCCCCCTAAGGCCTTCCCTTGGCAGCACACTGGTTCTTGTTGCCCACTTACATGTTTCTCCATGTTTGTGCCAGTTTCTTTTTTTTGAAAATGCCTGTACGATATAGGTTTCTGTTCACCCCACACCCCTGATACTGTGGTCATTTAGTTAAAAAGAAAAGGGGGAATTGTTGATATTCTTCTTGTTGGTTTGGCCCTCTTACCCCTACCTCTGAGAGAAATGGTTTGGTCCTTGCTACTTTCAAGTCCCTCTTTCTCCCCGCCCCCTATGCTAAGGACATCCAGAGTCCGTGAAGCTAGCCCGGCCAGCTGGAGCCCCCGAATTTAACAACAGCTTGGACCAAGTGAAAGGCAGGAAATAGCTGGCTCTGGGTCCTGACATTAAGAAGAAAGCTTAATACTGGGAGATTTATGGCATTGCTACTACTGTCACTGAATAGTTGGTGTCTGTATCTTTTTTTAAAACCTTTAAAAAATATTATCATAATTTATTTATTGGATACAGACAGTCAGAAATGGAAAGGGAAGGGAGTGATATAAATGGAGAGAGACAGAGAGATATCTGCAACACTGTTTCACCACTGGTAAAGCTTTCCCCCTGGAGGTGGGGACAAGACACTCAAACTCAGGTCCATGCACATTGTGACATGTGTGCTCAACCAGGTGTGCCACCACCTGAGCCCATAAAACTATTTGTTTGTTTGTTTGTTTATTACCAGAGCCACTGCTCAGCTGTGGCTTATAATGGTGCAGGGAGTTGAACCTGGTACTTCAGAGCCTGAGGCATGAGAGTCTCTTTGCAAAACCATCATGCTATCTAACTCCATGTTTGTATCTTTAAGTCAACAACAGGGCAGGTGGAAATACTTTTGAAGAAGAGACATCAAATATCACTTTGGAGTACTATATATGTCACATGGAGCTAATGAGATAATATAAGGAGAAAAATTTGCAATGTATGTCTAGCAATGGCAATCAACATTTTTGTGGGATTTGTAGCTTACAATACAATTTAAGCTGCTTCTTCTGCAAAACAGTGATAACAAAATTAATGACAATATTACTCTCATCATAGGATTGCTGTGAGAATTAACTCATCTAGAACTTACTTAGAATTTAAAATAGTACTTAGCATGCACAATAGTATTATGTATGTACATATATTAATATAGATGTTAATATTACTTCTGTCCATTTAAAAAAGATTTATGCTATACTAGTAAGAGAGTTTCAAATGACAGAACAGGAGAGAGAAAGAAAAAGAAGTCAGAGACTCTCTTTGGCACATGTAGCACTAGGGAGAGAATTAGTGCTTTCACAGGCTGAGCTATATCACTGGCCTGCTGTTATTAGTTGATTTTTACAGAAGCTATGGAATAAATAAAATTTTCTTTTTAAAAAAAGATCTTAATTACTTATTAATGAGGAGGATAGGAGGAGAGAGACAAATAACCAGACATCACTCTGGTACATGTGCTGCCAGGGACTGAACTCAGGACCTCATACTTGAGAGTTTGATGCTTTATCCACTGCACCACCTCCCAAACCACCTAAACCTTTCTAACAGAATATTTTGTGTCTATTCTGGTATGCAAAGCCACATTGTGTGAGAGTGTCATTTAGGAAACTTTGAGCAGAGATTTTCTTTTCTTTTTTTTTTTTTTTTTTTGTGTGTGTAAAGCAAGGGGCTCATGAATATACAATGTTACAATTCCACCGCCCCAGGGCACTTTTTTCACTTGGATAAAAGAGGAAGACACCTTACCACAAAGCTTCCTCCAACCTGGGTCACCCACAGGTCAGTGCAGACATGTGACCCTGTAAGTTGCTTTTCTGCTCAGTGAGCCATAATTAGAACACAAGACTGTTGCTTATGTGTTTAAATCCTTAAATTGTTATCTCTAGTGTATCATATTCTATCTACGTATATATATTTGCCTCCAGGGTTATTGCTAAACTATGAATCCACTGCTCCTGGTGGCTTTTTTTCTTTCTTTCTATTTTATTGGATAGGACAGAGAGAAACTGAGAGGGGAGGGGAAAACAGAAGGGGGGGAGAGAAAGTTAAGACATCTGCAGACCTGCTTCTCCATTTGTGAAGCAACCCCCCTGCAGGTAGGGAGCCAGGGGCTCAAACCTGGATCATTGAGTGGGTCCGTGCCCATGGCAGTATATGCACTTCACCCAGTGCACCACCACCCACACCCTTCTATCAATATTTCAAGCACCCTAGGATTTGTCAGTTCTTCACCTGAATCACCAGATGAGATATGTAGCAAACAGAGGAGTTATAGAGGACTTCAAAGCCTTTCTTTTTCCCTATGTCTGATGAGTAAAGAAAAAGCTACAGATAACACAGCATTTTTTTACAATAATTCACCATACTCAAAGTAATCATCCCACTTTTAACAGTCGACTATTAGCTTTGCTGGTAGAAGAGGTGGGAAGGGTCATTTTATTAGTATTAGCTATTTCACAATGTTTTACAAAATTACAGCTTATCAAGAGTCTAATCTCACGGCCAGCCATACACGGTGAATTATCAGCACACTCTCCAACTAAGTCCTGCCCTCCTCAACCCATAATCACCATGGTTCTAATCAAGTCTAAAATATAATTTGGTTACTGTATATATATAATTTTGGTATCTTCATTTGTTTTAGCCTTCTGTAATACGTTACACATCCAGCAGTACTTTTTCAACCTGTTCATTTCTTTACTTAATATAATCACCTCCAGCTTCATCTCTTTGTCCCCAAGATCAATCTCATTATAGGTTATTTCAAAGCAATATTTCACTGCATATATTCAATATATTCCATAAGGCCTTTATCTAGTCATCATTCCTTATGCACTTAGATGACTACCATATATTTTTAATATTTTTATTTATATACTAGATAGAGAGAAAGGGAAATCAAGATGAGAGAGAACAAGAGAGAAGGAGAGAGAGAGAGAGATCTGCAGCACTGCTTCACCACTTGAAAAGTTTTCTCCCTGCAGGTTGGACCAGGCACTTGGACGTGGGTTCTTGTAATATAAAACATGTGCTCTCTAAGGGTCACTACCATCTGGCTTCTAGCTCCCATATTTTTCCTATTGTATATAGTACAGCTATGAATGCAGGGGTATACATACTCATTTATTTGTTTATTTATGTCATTCATTCATGATTTATCAGTGATTCATAAGATCGCAAACTCCTTATGGAAAACAGCATGAAGCGTCCTCAAGCAAATAAAAAGTAAATGCCTTATGATGTAGCAATACCACTTCTAGGTCTGTATGCAATGACATTAATGTGAAGGAAGCACGCACGTCTATGATCACAGCTGCATGATTTACAATAGCTAAAGCATGGGAGCAGCATAAATGGCCACTGCCCAGTGACTGGATAAAGAAGCCATGGGACACATATCCTTATGGCTTTCATGTCTTTGTATGCATGCCTAGGAATGGCACTGCTGGATCATATGCTATTCCACTTTCATTTGTTTAAAATCTCTCCACACTGTTTTCCATAGAGATGATACCAATTTGCGTTCCCACCAACAGTACAGGAGCATTGTCTTTTTCTATATTCTCTCCAAAGCTTTTTTTCCCCTTCCCTATTTTGTTTCTGTAGGTCATAGTGTGAGGTGGTATCTATTGTAGTTGTAATTTGTATTCCATGTTATTTTCATATGTCTGTGGGCTATCTGAGTGGCTTCTATAAGAGAACTGTCTATTTATATTGCTTTTCCACTTTTTTTCTGCATTGATTTTTGTTTGTGTGCTGCATCATTTCTTCATATTTTTATCTATTTTAGGCATGAAGCATCACAATGAACTTGCATCTACTTAACTGAATATATCATTATCCCCAATAGGGATTCTAAAGTGTTTCTAAACACTCCCAAATCCCTCTAGGCAGGAAAAATTGCCACTTACTGGTGTTGATGAGAAAAAATCTGACACTTCCCTCATTGTCCTCAGGGTAAACAGCTATGATGGTTCCATCCCCCTTCACCCATTTGTTGTTGTCTCTCAGTGGCTCCTGGACAATTATCCATAGAAGTCTATCACCACAGCAAAACAAATACCTTCCAGATCTATCTGGCTGATCTTTTGAAACATCCAGGAGTAGAACTGGGTTCACATGTTATTTTACATCTCACTAACACTTCCTTTCTCCTTCCTGGAGAAGGAAGAACTTGTATCAATTTAAAAGATCTCTACTTTCTTCCCAAGGTTCTCTGTGCCAGAGAAGCTTTTAGGTCAGTGCCTAAAACCACATGGCAAGGGTTACATAGATTTTTCTGGATCTTTACTCACCTTGCTAACAAATACCACTTTTAAAACATCTTATTAATCTTTGCATGCTTATTTAATTATTTATCTATCCATGAAGAACCCAGAGGGGTAGTAGGAGGTATCTTATTAGAATTTCTTGTTCACATGATGTCTCTTGGAAAACAACAATTTCTACCAAGTAACAGAGATTAAACCTAGATTATATATAAGAAAATAAAGGGGTTCAGGTTAATTTGGGGGAGATGAAATGTCAGCTGGAGCAGGAATGGTTAGAAGTCACAGAAACAAACTTCAGTTTAATTCAGTTCAACATTCTCCAAGTGCTGACCAGATTCTGGACTATGTACTAGGGCTGTGAGAAGAAAACCAGGAAATCCAACCTTTAGAGCCAAACAGATGCATCTACTCTTCAGGTTCAATCAAGGTCAGCCCTGTCCCAGGAAGGCCATTTGTGGGTGGTTAATTGTTGTGATTTTAATTTTCTGGCTCACCACTTGTTCTTATTTTCTAAAGCTATCTGGAAAATGAGAACTGGATTTAAGCTTTTAATAAGGCATAGACTGAAAACCTTTATTTACTACTGAGACCACAAATCTAGTTATAAACCACAAAAATCAAAATTTCCTCTGAAACTAAGACCTTGGCAGAAAAAGTGCATCAGTGACTTCTGCACCTGTTTCAGGAATTGTAATGTGTATCACTGTGTGTGTCACTGTTGATCTATATGTTTTTTGTCAGTTAATATATATTGTTTTTCATTTTTTTTAATGGAGAAAGAGGTTGCAGGTTGCAGTACCTGAGTACTTGGTAATGAACTGCTTTCCTATATGTTGTGGTGTAGGGAGCCAACTCAAGAGATAAATGATGGAAAACTTCTTAAAACAGCATTTTGAGACAAATCTCATAGATCTGTCATTCAGCTATCAGAGGACACATCCTCCCTGCTATGTGCCCTGAACTAGCTTCAGAGGCCAAACCTCCGTGGGATACGTGCTGAAACACAAGCTCTCTGAGGAGAATCTCAGTATATACGCGCAAAAGAGGACATCACTATTTGTCTCTGACCTTCTCCAAGTCTAAATTAGAGAATCAGAGAATGTCTCAGTTCATAAGCCAAATAGTTACATAATGGGTGAAGGATCCAAATTCTAGAAAATTTACCAAAATTTGCTGTATAAATATGGCCCCAATATACGTGTTCAGAATTCCACTCCTTAAATGGTTCCAAGATTCCTTGCTCCAGAGTGTGTTCAATTCCCTCCCTTCCTTTGAACCCCAGCAAGAGCTAGACTCTTGCATTGTGGTGTCAGAACTCAAACCTAGACCAAGGGCATGGCAATACATACACATTGCCCATCAGGCTTCTTATCAACTTCTATATAATTTTTCATTAAAATGTATTAAAACTTTTTATTAAAGTCACACTGTATGAGTTTCAATCCCGGTTTTGCTACTTGTTTGTATGTCCATGGATAGATTACTAAAACCCTCTTCTGTTTTACTTTTCTTTAAGAACTAGGATAAAATTACCAATATGATTATGATAACAAAGAATAAGTCAGTTAAAGTTGATTAAGTGTTTAGAATAGTTCCTAGGAACTAGTATGTACTTAATTAATAAATATTAGTATTTACCTGAATTGTTGCAATTGTTATTATTAGTGCTAGCCTCTAAGCAATCTTCACATACTCACCTCTATGCTAGATAATTTAGACGTTTTATCCATTTTTAATTTTCACAGAAATCCCATGATGTAGCTATTATTGCTGTCATAAATACAAAGATATGAGATTTAAAAAGATAAATTGTTCAAAGTCACACAGTTATAGTGAATTCAAGGTCCTCAACTCTCAGAACTAATTATAGAGAGAGAAATAGCAATTATATGTTGACTAACAAATATGTCTCTGAAAATTCAAATGATCCTCTTCATCAGTACCTCAGATTGTAGCCTTATTAGAAAATAGAATTGCTGGGGCCAGGCAGTACCACAGTGGGTTAAGCACACATAACATGAAGCGCAAGGACCAGAGTAAGGATCCCGCTTCAAGCTCTGGGTTCCACCTGCAGAGGGGTTGCTGCACAAGCGGTGAAGCAGGTCTGCAGGTGTCTATCTTTCTCTCCCCCTCTTTGTCTTCCTCTCCTCTCTCAACTTCTCTCTGTCCTATCCAACAACAACAATAATAATAATAACAAAGATAAACAACAAGGGCAACAAAAGGGAAAATATAGCCTCCAGGAGCAGTGGATTCATAGTGCAGGCACTGAGCCCCAGCAATAAACCTGGAGGTGAAAGGGAGAAAGAAAGAAAGAAAGAAAGAAAGAAAGAAAGAAAGAAAGAAAGAGAGAAAGAGAGAAAGGAGAGAAGATAGTATTACTGCAGATAGAAATAGTTAAATTGATATGAGTCAGACAAGCACTGAGGGGAAACAAAATATGTACACAGAAAAGGATAGCCATGCACAAGCCAAGCCAAGAAGAAAGGCCTAAAACAGTTCCACCCTCACAATCCTCAAAAAGAACCAATCATCTGGCTTCCAGACCCGTAAAACAATAAGTTCCTGTCCAATTCTTGACATTTTTTTCATTGTTATAACAGTTCTTGCAGTCTAACACACTTGCCAGTTGTACCAGTCACATAGAATATATTCATTGAAAGCTTGTTTCTCTACTGTTCAGCTGTTGAAAATGAAGTCATCTCCCTTACCTCATCTAAGACGGAATTTGAAGGAATTGTGTTAAAGGAGACAAACGAAAAAGAGAAAGAAAAATACGGAATGATCTCACTTAGAGGTGGAGCACAAGAGGGACAGAGAGGAAGAACACAAAGTGAAACACGCACTGGGCATGGTGTGCCACACCAAAGCAAAAGACTCAGGAAAGAAGAGGAGGGATGCGTCTTCTTCTTCTAGCGTTTGCCCTTCTTCCTTAGCCAGTCAACAGCATCAGGTTGAGCCTGATGTAAAGTTTCGAGACCTCCTTTGAATCTGGAGAGGTGGCAGTCGTTGACTATGTGGGTCATAGTCTGTCTGGAGCCGCAGGGGCAGTTCGGGTCATCTCTGGCTCCCCAGCGATGGAACATAGCGGCGCACCAGCCATGGCCTGTTTGATAGCGATTGAGGAGGGCCCAATCATAACGTGCTAGGTCAAAGCCGGGTTGACGCTCGCAGGGGTCTGCGATGAGGTGTTTGTTCTTTACCTCAGCTGACTGCCAGCTCTGTTTCCAAGAGACTGGAACAGAGAAGTTCAGTGTAGGCATAGGGGACCAGATTGGGTGACGAGACGTCAAGCGTTGGACAGGGTGGGCGAAGATATCCGCGTATATTGGCAGGTCCGGTAGAGCGTAGATGTGGGAAATGAACTTAGATGATGCCGCATCCCGACGAATACCTGGCGGGGCGATGTTGCTAAGAACTGGCAGCCATGGAACCAGGGTGGAACGGATGGTTCCAGAAATGATCCTCATGGAGGAAGGGATGCGTCTAAGAAAACCTTGAAGTCCTATTGCATATGGCATAAAAGGACCTCAGCTGTGGATTGGTTCTCTGCAGAGAACATTCACAAAAAGATCAGATATTGTACTCTTGGGTCAGCAACTGTATAAAACACTAGCCCTCCCACAAGAAAAAATGTTAAAAATAAAAGAAAAAGAAAAAGAATATGGCCTTTTCCATCAGTAAGAACAATGGTAAAATAAACACCCTGTGTTCAAGAAAAGCAGGGGGGGAAAAAAAGACATGCTTCCAAATCAAATGTATGCTCAACACTGAACACACAGAAGAGAAAAACAAAAGAGAACCAGTCATTACCTTGATGCACAAGTGGAGCGTACAAAGCAATGCAAAAGTAATCCAAATGGTGGTAAGTGGTTTGAAAGAGAAAGTAGCATTGTACTTAATAGAGGTCATCTATGTAGGGTTATTAGAGGAGGCCTTTCAGAGATTACATTCAAGATGAGAACTAACCGATAAGAGAGACCTCATGCAAAAATGCAAGAAAAATGCCCAAAACGCCAGCTTTTTAATACATCATAATATGAAACACACTGCTTACTGTGGGCCAGGTGCTTTTTTCTGTGTCAGATATTTATAGTTTGTTTTATCTTGTTTTTATAATTTTCTGGGGGGGTTTAATGGTTTATAGTACAGTAGTTAACACATAGGTAAAATTTCTCATCTCTTCACACTAAATGTCTGCCAAACACTCTTTTTTAAAATGTATTTATTTGTTTTCCCATTTGTTGCCCTTGTTGTTTTATTGTTGTAGTTATTATTGTTGTTGTTATTGATGTCATCATTGTTGGATAGGACAGAGAGAAACGGAGAGAGGAGGGGAAGACAGAGAGGGGGAGAGAAAGAGAGACACCTGCAGACCTGCTTCACCGCTTGTGAGGGGATTCCTCTGCAGATGGGGAGCCGGGGCTCGAACCAGGATCCTTATACCGGTCCTTGCACTTCGCACCATGTGCGCTTAACCCGCTGTGCTACCGCCTGACTCCCAGCAAAACACTCGTATTCCCAATTTATGTCCATTTCCACCATCATGCACTAGGACCTCAAGTCCCCCAGCTCTCTCCCTATCTCCCTTCCAGAGTCCTTTGCTTTTGTACAAACAAAACCAGTCCAAGTTTTACATCGTATTTCCCCTTTCTGTTCTTGTTTTTTAAGTTCTGCCTACTAGTGACCCTCCTATATTCATCCTTCTCTTTGGCTTATCTTGCTTAATATGATTCATTCAAGCTCTATCCAAGATGAGGTGAGTAAGGTGACACAGAAATACATTTAATCCATTTTATAGGCAAGGAGACTAACAGAGAGATGAAGTGCATTCTCAAGGTCACATAACTAGTAAATGAAATGTCTGTCTAAGATTTAAACGGACACTTTGGTTCTAAAATCTGTATGCTTAACCACTACGCCTAATATCTATGGATGAAGGGTTTAACTTGATTAAGGAATTTAAATCAGAATAGAATGGAATGATAGAGTGAAGAAAAGAAAGGTCTGAGAGGCATTAGAGAGTGCTGAAGCAGAAACTAGATCATGCAGGGTCTTCTAAGTCCTTGTAAAACTTCAAATTTTATTCTTAAGTGCAGTTTGAAGCCACTTAAGGGTTTTAAGGAGAGATGTGAAGTGCAATGATTTGCATTTTAAAAGACCACCTGAGAACTAGAGTGGGTCTAGATTGAAATCTGGGAAGCCTCAAGGTAACTAAAAGTAGGTTTTTTGTTGTTGTTGTTTTGTTTTTTTATTTTTTTGTTTTTGTTTGTTTTTTTGTTTGTCTCTGTACAAATTAGCAAAAAAAATACAGAATTACAACTTAGTTTTTTTTTTTTAAGTCAGTGGTATAACTTTTATTTTTTTTAAAGATTTGTTTTTTTCGTGAGAAAGATAGGAGAGAAAGAGAACCAGACATAACTCTCTGATGCATGTGCCGCTGGGATTGAACTTGGGGCCACATTCTTGAGAGTCCAATGCTTTATGCATTGCGCCACCTCCTGGACCACCAACAGCAGTTTTTTAAGTCACCTTGTGACAAAGACTTCACAGGGCTAAGATCAACTTCTGGAAGCCCTAAAAGAGAATTAGTTATTTTGTTTTTTTCCATTTTCTACAAGTTGCTGTTTTTCTGGATTCACAACACCTTCCCTCCATCTTGAAAATAAACAACTAAGGACCCTCTTGCAGAGTCATTTCTCACGTTGCCACTGTTCTCAGACTCCCCATTCCACTTTTAATGACTCGAGATTGCACTGAATCTCATTGAACATCAGTTGAAAAGCTACTTTGATTTCATCTGCAGATTTAATTTCCATTTGCCATGTAACCTAGTGGAGTAACAGACTCCTAGGTTTAGAATGTAGACATGTTTGAAGGGACATTATTCTGCCAACTACACATCTTAAACATTAGAAGAATAACTTAACTCATAAATTTTGGTATAGTTTCATGCTGAATTTATGCTTGACAAAGCATTATATAGAACTATATATACAGCATCTACCAGTTTTAGATTTCTTCCATAAAGTTAGACCAGTAAGAAGAACAGGTATGAAAATGTTTGCATTACACCAAATTTTGAAATCAGGTCAAAGAGCAAACATGTCAGAGTTGAGAAGATCTACAACTCGAACATTTGGCTCATACATACCCTTACCCAGATGATCTCTTTGTCCTACACAGATTTCTTCCATATTCTATTCTACCCACCCTCCCTGTGATAGTCTGGAGAACTTTAAGCATGCCAAATCTTTCTTGCTTTACCGTGTTTTTATTTATAATTAGTATCTCAACCAAAATATAAATATATTTTATTGCCTCTAGGATTATCACTGGGTCTCAATGCCTACACAATGAGTCCACTTCTCCTCATTGTCCAGTTTTCCTTTTTATTCTCTTTTTTCCCTTTTTTTCTTCTCTTATTTTTATTTGATAGGATAGATAGAAATTGAGATACAGGGCGGGAGAGATAGTATAATGGTTATGCAAACAGACTCTAATGCCTGAGGCTCCTACTTCCCACGCACCACCATAAGCCAGAGTTGAGAAGTGCTCTGGGGTTTCTCTCTGTCTCTCTCTCAAAAATAAAATAAATAAGTAAATATTAAAAAAAAAAAGAAAAGAAATTGAGATATGAGAAGAAGATAGGGAAAGAAAAAAAGAGATACCTGAGACATCTACTGTCCTGCTTCAGTACTTGTGAAGAGTAGTAGGTGGGGACCAGGGCTTCAGGGCTACTGCCCAGCCCTTCTACATAGTAATGTGTGCACTTAACTGGGTACACCACCATGTGCATACAGGATAAGAAGTTTAAAAGTGTATTTCCCAACATATATAAGTAATTACAAAAGCACATAGAAAGTGCATTTCCCAAAACAGTAATTTGTCAGTAAACTTATGTTAACTTTTATTTTACAATAAAATTTTTCCATCTAGTCAAAATGATCCATACTTCCAGTTACTTGTATTCCAGAATTTTAGCTCTCAATATCATGCTTTATTTCTAATATTCTATATTCTGAATAAACATTCAGGTGACAAAAGGAGTTTAAATGCCAGTATTTTAATATGTAAGTATGAAAGTGTGCTCTGCTGTGCTAATGTGCTAACATAGCTGCTAATGTGTTCAAGTCTGGAAAGATAAGAAATAAAAAAGGGACCAGACTTCCCTGGACAGACAATCCCATCAATGTGCCTTGGAGCTCTGCTTCCCCAGAGCCCTTCCCCACTAGGGAAAGAGAGGCTGGGAGTATAGATTGACCTGTCAACACCCATGTTCAGCAGGGAAGCAATTACGGAAGCCAGACCTTCCACCTTCTGCATCCCACAATGACCTTGAGTCCATACTCCCAGAGGGTTAAAGAATAGGAAAGCTATCAGGGGAGGGGATGGGATATGGAGTTCTGGTGGTGGGAATAGCGTGAAGTTGTACCCCTCTTATCCTATGGTTTTGTCAATGTTTCCTTTTTATAAATAAAAAAAATAAAAATAAATAAAAAAGGATAAGGACCTAGTCATAATTAACACTTTCTCTAAGTGAGGAATTCAGAGGGAAATCAGGCTTTTACACTTTGGTGTTTTATCACATTAAATGTTTACAAAAATGAGAGAAAGTCACTACTGTTAAAAATTATTTACCATTTAAAGATTACTGATTCATTAATAGGAAAGAGAAAGAGAGAAACTGAAGCAGAGCATCACTCTAGCACATGTAACTAGGGTTGAACTCGTACTTGAAAGTTCAGTGCTTTGTCCACAGTGGCACCTCCCAGGACACAAAAGGCATTATCATTTAGTAATTTGGTTTTTTCAATGATATTTTAAATTTTATTTATGTACCTATTGGATAGAAACAAAGAAATTGAGAGGGAATGGGGAGATAGAGAGGGAGAGAGAGATACATACAGCCCTGTTTCAACACTCTCAAACCTTTCCCCCCTTCCTTGCAGGTCGGGACTGGAGGTTTGAACCTATGTCTTTGCCCATGGCAACATGTGCATTCAACAGGGTGTGCCACCATCCAGCACCTTTATTTATTTTTATTGAGGAAACATTTTATGACTGGTGTCTGTGGGGGAACTATCTCACAGTTTCTCAAAAATACATGGTAGCTTACTTGGTCCAGTACCAATGTGACCTTCTACTTCAGTACAGATCCCTTATCCCTATGGCCCTCTCCCCTATCCAACTCAGTGATTCCAGGTCTGAACCTGAACTTCAGAGAGTTAGAGTTTTTAAGCACAGTATCTATACTACCTTCTGTGCATGACTTATATTTCACAGTATTGTTCAAGATCCACACTATCCTATCCCTGGGCTATAGTCACAATAGACTCTCTTGTCAGGTGTGTGAAAACTATCCAGAGGTGTGTGAGATACACAGATGTTGATTAAACCAACCAACGAATAGATTTCTGAAAGTTAATAAAATTGTCATCAACATCAATAAAAGTCAAGCAGCATCCAAACTCAACAAAGGAAAGAGAGAGTTAATATATAAAGCCAAACAAGTTGTTGACTAATCATAAATCTAATGCTGGAGTAGTACAGATGAAGAGTTGGGGGGGTCTCCATTTTGTAGATAGCTAGTAGAAGTATTTTAGTTATATTCCAAAGGGCATGTGGCTATACTAGCTTTTTTTTCTTTTCCCCCTGAGCCTAAAATCTGATATGCAGGTGGATCCAAGTTATTGTCTGGGGAGATGATATCATGGCTGGAAAGGGAACAGAAAGCTAGATCAGGGAAGAGAGTAGTTCTCTAATATGGGAAAGGGGTATAAATATTATTGACTGTAAACCCAATGGATTTGATTTGGTCTGTGGTCCATATTTGGCTTAGGAGCCTATATGACCTCTGCATCCTTGTAGATCTGAGCTCTATATTAGAAGGCCATAATCATCAAAACAGCCTGGTACTGGAACAAAAATAGGCACACAGACCAGTGGAACAGAATTGAAAGCCCAGAACTAAATCTCCATACCTATGGACATCTAATCTTTGATAAGAGGGCCCAAAGTATTAAATGGAGAAAGGAAGCTGTCTTCAATAAATGGTGCTGGGAAAACTGGGTTGAAACATGCAGAAGAATGAAACCTAGCCACTTTATCTCACCAGAAATAAAAACCTACTCCAAATGGACCAAGGACCTGGATCTTAGACCAGAAACTATCAAATACTTAGAGGAAACTATTGGTGGTACACTTTCCCACCTAAACCTCAAGGACATCTTTGATGAGAGAAACCCAATTGAAAGGAAGACTAAAGCAGAAACAAATCAACGGGACTACATCAAATTGAAAAGCTTCTGCACAGCCAAGGAAACTATCACACAAACAAGGATACCCCTCACAGAATGGAAGAAAATCTTCACATGCATATATCAGTATAGCCACAGGACCCCTGGAACATAACCAAAATACACCTACTAGCTATCTACAAAATGGAGGACCCCCCCCACACACACACACACACACGCTCTTCATCTGCACCATTCCAACCTTTAGGTTCATAATTGTTTAACAATTTGTTTGGCTTTGTATGCCAACTCTCTTTTCAGCCACCAGGCTCCAGATGCTAACATGATGTCCACCAGACTTCCCTGGACAGACAACCCCAGCAATGTGTCCTGGAGCTTTGATTCCCCAGAACCTCACCCCACTAGGGAAAGAGAGAGACAGGCTGGGAGTATGGATCGACATGTCAATGCCCATGTTCACTGGGGAAGCAATGACAGAAGCCAGACCTTCCACCTTCTGCATCCCACAATTACCTTAGGCCCATACTCACAGAGGGATAAAGAAAAGGAAAGCTATCAGGGGAGGGGAAGGGATACAGAGTTCTGGTGGTGGGAATTGTGTGGAGTTGTACCCCTCTTATCCTATGATTTTGTCTATGTTTCATATATATATGCAAGCAGTGAAGCAGGTCTGCAGGTGTCCTGTCTTTCTCTTCCACCTTCTGTCCTCTCCTCCTCTCTTGATTTCCCTCTCTCCTATCCAGCAACAACAACAGCAATAACAACATTAATAAAAACAACAATGATAAACAACAAAGGTAATACAAGGGAAAAAAATAACCTCCAGGAGCAGTGAGTTCGTAGTACAGGCACCCATCCCCAGTAATAACCCTGGAGGCAAAAAAAAAAATTATAAAAAAATTCTATACACACAAACCTTGGAGCAGATAGAGATCATGAGTTCCTCTTTCTCTCAGTAATAAATAAATGATTGGGGAAAAATGGTTAGTATAAGTTGCATATTTGCTTCTATGTAGGTATTACCAGAGCACTGCTTATTGTCTGGCTTCTGGTAGTGCAGGGGATGAACCTGGCAGCTTTGTAGTCTCTCTGCAGAACCAGCATGCTGTGTCCCCAGCCCTGCTAGGTCATCTGAAGACACCTTGAAGGAACCACCTGCCTCCAGGGCCTGACCCACACCCAGCCACTGTGGGCCCAGGAGTCCTGGGGGTCCCGGGTATGTGGCAGCGTGTGGGAGCTATTTCTCAGACCCGTGCATCATGTTGAGGTGGTGGGCCAGGCTCCATGTGTACTTTAAGGACCTGTTGCAGCTGGGGCACGGGAAGGGGTGATCCTTCCACCAAGTGTGCGGGACCTGGGCAGGGTCGCTCTTGGGGGTAGCAGTGGGGGGCGCTCACGATTAGGATGCCTGGGGGACCCCGTGGTTCCTCCTGCATCCACACCGCACTGCAGCTGCCCCGGGGTTCTTTTCACCCTGGGGGGGGGGGGCATGTGTGGGTTCCCTGCCTCCTGTCAGCTCCTCCTCCAGTGAGACTCCTGCCCACCATCTTCACAGCATCGCTCTGGAGGAGCTGAGGCTTCAGAGATACCTCCCCTGCTGGCTCATGTCTGTCAGCACTCAGTTCAGGCTGCAACTTCTGGGGAGGCCCCGGTTCTTGTTTTCTTAAAAAAAAAAAAAAAAACAACCCTATCAGGATAACTTCCTGTTCCTGCTCTATTGCCATGTGCTTGTCTTCTTCAACTTTCTGCTGCTCTGGGGGAACTTGGGGACTCATCTCCTGAGGTTCATGGCTCAGGGAGGCCTGGGCACCTATGGTCAAGTAGAATAGCCCACCCAGGCTGCTGGCCCACACAGGGGTCATCTCCACAGCCTCCAGAGCCTGGTTTTCCAAGAGAAGCATCATTTGGGAGTCATCCATAATGATATGAGTGAATCGATACAGTTGTTGTCTTATAGAAATGCAGGTCCTGGGAGCCAGGCGGTGGTGCACCTGGTTAAGTGCACATGTGCCCATCTCCTCTGTAAGTCGGCTTGGTCTCCACGTGGTCAAGAGAGTCTTGTGTCCAACAATCTCTTCCTGGTGTCTACTTGGTTTCTACCTGTTTCCTCACTCTGTCAGTTGTGATGTATTTTTGCATAGAAAATCATAGAAAAGGAAAGCTATCAGGGGAGGGACTGAGACATGGAGTTGTGTTGGCAGGAATTGTGTGAAATTGTACCCCTCTTATCCTATGGTCTTGGCAGTGTTTCCATTTTATTAAAAAAAAAAAAAAAAACCTTTAAAAAAAGAAAAGAAAATCATAGAAAATAGATTATGACTTTTCCAACAACCCAGAACAAAAATTAGTAGAATTCTTTTATGCAAACACTGAACTGGAAAAAAGAAGAATCTCACAAGTCAACTTCTTTTACTATAACTGCAGAAACAATCAAATATCTGGGAGTCAACTTAACTAAAGATATGAAAGCTTGAACACCTAAAATTATGAGTTACTGTTCAAGGAAACTGAAACAGTTGCAAAGAAAGGATAATGAGATATACCATGCTTATGGACTGGAAGAATTAACAGTGTCAAAATCACTATGCTACCCAGATCCATATACAGGCTTAATGTCATTCTTATCGCGGTTCTACCAAATTTCTGCACAGGAAAAGCTACATACACTTATCTGAAAACATAAATTACCTAGGATTATCAAAGCAATTTTGAGGAGAAAAAAAGTCTGGAGGCATCACACTGAGACATCAAATTGTATTACAGAGTTACTTTTCATCAAAACTGTCTGGTACTGGACCTAAAATAGGCACATGGACTAGTGGAATCAATTTGAATGCCCAGAATCGATTTGAGCCCCTGTACCCAAGGGAAACTAATTTTAGATAGGGAATTTCAGAATATTAAGAGTTTTTTTCAACAAATGAAATTGGGAAAAGTGCGTTGAAATATGGAGATGTTTGGAAGAAGATCTCCACATATCTCCATGTGTAACATTCAACTCCAAATGGATCAAAGACAAGAAAATTCAACTGAAAACCATTAACCACATAGAAAATGTTGGATAAAAGGCTAATAAAAATTATTAAGGGCAAAAAGGGAAAATGCAAAGGAAAACTTGAACTGGGTGTGATGATATATATATATATATATATATATATATATATATATATATATATATATATTTCTGGAGACAGAGAGAGGAGGGATTATATATATATATATTTCTGGAGGGTTTGGAGCTCCAAATGATATTGTAAAAGGACATAAGATGGGAATGAAGGGAGTTGGGTGGTAGCTCAGTGGGTTAAGCACAGGTGGCTCAAAGCGTAAGGATTCCGGTTCGAGTCCCTGGCTCCCCACTTGCAGGGTAGTTGCTTCACAAGCATAGAAGCTAGTCTGCCGGTGTCTATCTTTCTTTCCTCCTCTCTGTTTTCCCCTCCTCTTTCCATTTCTCTCTGTCCTATCCAATAACAACTACATCAATAACAACAATAATAACTACAACAATAAAACAACAAGGGCAACAAAAGGGAATAAATAAATATTAAAAAAAAAAGATGGGAATGAAACTTTTCTGCAGAAACCTATCACAAGGAAATAATTGTGCCCACGTGTCAACACCACACTATAATCCATTAATAACCCCAATAAATGATATAAAAAAGTAACCATCATTCTCATTAAAAAGAAATTTTACCAGGGGCGCCTGGAGGTAGTGCAGTGGAGTTAAGTGCACATGGCACAAAGCGCAAGGACCAGCATAAGGATCCTGGTTCAAGTCCTTGGCTCCCCACATGCAGGGGGTCGCTTCACAAGCAGTCATCCTTAGATGCATCCTTAGAAGCAGATCTGCAGGTGTCTAGCTTTCTCTCCCCCTGTCTTCCCATCTTCCCTCAATTTCTCTCTGTCCTATGCAATGGCAACAAGGGCAATAACAAGGACAACAAAATGGGAAAAATGACCTCTAGGAACAGTGGATTCGCAGTGCAGGCACTGAGCCCCAGCAATAACCCTGAAGGCAAAAAAAAAGTTTTCATATTTTTACTAGATTTTTGTTACCAGTTCTAAATAGAGTACACATTTCCCCAAGTCATTTATTCACCTAAAAACCAGGCAATTTCAGGTCATCTATCACTTTTACTAGGAACTAAACCTGACCTCCCAGACTACACACCCAAAGCAGAAAGTGTGACCCTTTCATTTCTGTGATTGCTTATTCCTCCTCCTCAAATCCGGATTACTGAGTCCAAACTAAAAATAACATTTATCATGTGACAGCCTGCTATAATATAGTTTGAATTAAGTCATTAATAATCACAACTGCCCATTAGATAAGTATTTCTATTATGTCATGTTTATAGAGTAAAAGAAAAAAAAAACTAAAATCAGTTGTAATTTGTAGGAATCTACAAGGTTACAGGTATTTTAATCTGTGATTCTAGTTCCAAAGATGACAGCTGCTATATTATCATTCTTGGAATTTTAGTTTGCATGAAAATAACAAATTTAGGAGTAAAACTGTATTAAACAGTTTGGTATTAGAGTCAGAAATGGGATTTTACCCTTCCCTAAAATAACCTTCACCAACAAGATATTGTTTTCTGGCTATCTGGACAGAATAATCATAAATTAATGGAGAAGGGTCTGAAAAATAGTTTAATTACCAAGTAGAATTTTAAAATTTTTTTTCTAAAATATTTATTTATTTCCTTTTGTTGCCCTTTTTTTTATTGTTGTAGTTATTACTGTTGTTGCTATTGATGTCATCCTTGTTGGATAGGACAGAGAGAAATGGAGAGAGGAAGAGAAGACAGAGAGGGGAAGAGAAAGACAGACACCTGCAGACCTGCTTCACTGCCTGTGAAGTGACTTCTCTGCAGGTGGGGAGCCAGGGCTCGAACCAGGATTAAACAGGGATCTTTACGATGGTCCTTGCACTTTGCACCACCTGTGCTTAACCTGCTGCACTACCACCCAACTCCCTGAATTTTTTAAAATTTTTATTTATATAATGGAAATATTGGCAAAATCATAGGATAAGAGGTGCACAATTCCCACTACCAGAATTCTGTATCCCATCCCCTCCCTTGAAAGCTTTCCTATTTTTTAATCTCTCTGGGAACATGGACCCAGGATCATTGTGGGGTGTAGAAGGCGGAAGGTCTGGCTTCTGTAATTGTTTCCCCACTCAACATGGGCATTTGCAGATGGACCCATACTTCCAGTCTGTCTCTCTCTTTCCCTAATGGGGCAGGGATTTGGAGAGGCAGAGCTCCAGGACACATTGGTGGGGTTGTCTTCCCAGGGATATCAGGCTGGCATCATGGTAATATCTAGAGCCTGGTGGCTGAAAAATGGTTAATACATAAAGCAGAAAAAACTGCTGACTAATCATGAACCTAAAGGCTGGAATATAGCAGATGAAGATTTGGGGTCTCCATTTTGGAAAAAGCTAGTAGGTCTATTTTAGGTATATTCCAAGGAGTGGAATTTACTAGTTTTTGTCTGAGCCTGACAGCTAACATGCAGGTGGACTCAAGGTATTGTCTAGGGAGATGGTATCAGAAGTTGGAAAAAGGACTAGAAATCTAGGTCAGGGAATAAAGTAACCTCCAAATATGGGGAACGTATATAAAGATTGTTAACTGTAAACCCTATCAATTCTACTTAGATCTAGATACCCTTTTCACCTACTTCCTATTTCACTTCCCTCAACCACTCCAAAGCTATTCTTTTACTTTTTTCTTTTTCTTTTTAACTTTTTTTTCTTTTTTAATATTTATTTTCCCCTTTTGTTGCCCTTGTTTTATTGTTGTAGTTATTATTATTATGTTGTTATTGATGTTGTTGTTGGATAGGACAGAGAGAAATGGAGAGAGGAGGGGAAGACAGACAGGAGGAGTGACTGTGAATCGACTACTCCTGCAGGTGGGGAGCCAGGGACTCAAACTGGGATCCTTACACTGTCCAAACCCATTCTTATCAGACAAAGTAAGGACTATGAAAGCTAGATGAGGGCAAGAGACCTGCATACTTTAATGATGACTCTTTAATCACTACCAGGCCACCCCATTACCTAGGGCCCTAGTCAGGGAGTCCTGGGATTCCCACACAGACAAAATGGGCCTAGACCTCTAACAGATCCCTCTCTCCACTGCCACTGGTCATTTCCACTTGCAACAACAAAATAGACTCCTCTGTGGTTCCCTACAGGACCTTGCCCTCAATGTGGATCAACAATGGTAGTTACTATTTGTTGGTATGCTTCTAAATTCTGCTTTTAAGACCTTCTGTTTTGATCATCACATTAGGTTTGCTTGTATTGCTTGACATTGTGGTCTAGTTACATAATCATTGTTTTCATTGGTTTAATCCCCATTGGTTCACACACTTCTTCCTTCTCCCCACCCCTTATCCTACATACTTCCTCTTCCTGACACTTCCACCTCAGGAGATACAAAAAGACAGGGCTTTCTAATGAAGAGAGATTAGATTAGATTGTTGAACTGCATCCCCGCTTGTCAATAAAGATTGAACTGCGTTCCCAGCTCAGCCATGAGTCCCTGGTTGTCTCTCTCCCTCCCGCGAAGTTAGCCCAGCAACTGTTCCATTCTCCAAAGGCAGGTTGGGCAACATAATCTACCACTCAAGGAAGATGGGTCCTGAAGTGAGTGTAGCCTGGAATGTTCCTAGCTGTGACCACAGAATGTGAGCTCAGACCTACAGGGATGCAGAGGTTACATAGGCTCCTGTGCTGAATAAGGGCCCCAGATCAAATCAATGGGGTTGACAGTTACCAAGTAGAAATGTTAAAACTTGCAATAAATGTATCTAAGTTTGAAGAGGATCCTAGTCTAATGGAAAGTCCTCTATAATGCTCTACATTCCTGCTTTCAGGAATCAGTCCAATCACTGGCAGTTCACTCCATCCTAAGCCTTTTGATTACAGTTTCAAATGGCTCAAACTATTAGAAAATAGTCTATATTATGCAAGTATCTCTCTGTCCTTTTACTTTTACTCACTTGTCCTGGTTCTATTCTCTGGACGCAAAGATAAAGCCATTAATCAATTCATCTACATGAGAATTCAAGATTCTGTATCAAGAATCCTAAATGTGGCCTTCTTGTCTATACTATCTCCAGTTTTTATATCATAGGCCATGATTAACACTTCCAAAAATATTCTCCTTGTGCCTGTAGTCATCTTGCAGTATCTGTTCTACATTCTGGTATCCACAGCTGAACATGACAGAATAATTTCAAAGTCTTACTGGTGTGGAGACGACAACTAGGACATCTGCAGTGAGATGTTACTTTTGTTAACATAATTTTGAGGGAACAATCCTATACTAACGTTATTTTATATTATGTTTCCAATTAATATAAACAGGTAACATTTTTATTGTTTTTATCGAGGTGTGTATTTTTTCCTTTTATTTAATTATTATTGGATAGAGACAGAGAGAAACTGACAGGGGAGGAGGAGATAGAGAGGGAAAGAGAGACACCTGCAGCCCTACTTCACCCTTTTTGAGACTTTCCTCCTGAAGATGGGGACCAGGAGTTCGAACTAGGGTCCTTATGCTCTGTAATGTGTGCATTTAACCAGGTGTGTCACAGCCTGGCTCGAGTCTAGGTGTCTATTAAATAGTGTTGTTATCTAGCTGTAACAAACCCAACTTTCATATCCCCCTTAGTTTGAGGACTGTTTCAAAATAGAATATGTAAAGAGCTATATACTGATCCAGAGGAAATTTCATTTTACTATGATAGCCCAGTGATACTCAAATTCAAGTCTCTTTTATTGGTCATGACTTCTATTTCATTTCTGCATTTATAAAAGTCAGATACTCATAATCAGATCTTCAATACATAATGCAATTGAAAAGCCCTTTGTTACCAGGTTTATCCAGCTCTGTGAAACTAGAAGTTGTTAAGAAATTTCTCTAAAAATTCCCTAAGATGTTTCCTTTTTCAGACTGGCCCACTCCTAATTAGTGTAAATTATTGAGGCTCTTTAGAAATTATATCAATGCAATTTGTCAGCAATCTGCAAAATGATTTGCCATTGCATCTGGCACTGACAATTGGCAGCTAGTGCACTTCACTTTCAAATGGTTTGATGAAAGTTGATAACTGTCATTCAATTAGATCTTGAGTGCATCTCCATCTTAAAGTGAGACTTTTTCAAAGAAGCGAGGTAGGATTAGCCAATGGATTCCTGGATGTACCAAGGGAGAACCTAATAAATCTCTTATGCTGAGTGTTATTTTTTTATTATCTTTATTTATTTATTGGATAGAGACAGTCAGAAATTCAGAGGGAAGGGGGTGAGAGAGAGGGAGAAAGACAGAGAGACACCTGCAACCCTGCTTAACCACTTGTGTAGCTTCCCCCCTCTGCAGCTGGGGGCCGGGGGCTCAAACCTGGGTCCTTGCACACTGTAACATGTGTGCTCAACCAGGTGTGCCACCACACTGCCCCGTCTGAGTGTTATTTTCTATCCCACTGGATAGATATTTGTACAATGTATCATTCACAAAAATATTTTCAATAACTTTAGTTCAACTTTCAGCTAATAATATGTTTATTGCTGTGCTTCCCAAATTAGCTTCTTCATCAAAAAGCATAAAAAGCATTTCTCATCTCCCAGAAATCTTTCCCTAAAATAATTAGTGTAGTAGGACAATTAGAATATGGTCAAAGGAAGTAAACATGGTTAGAATTTGTAAAATGTTAGAGGAAACTCTGCTAGATGTTGCTCTTAACTTTTAAAATCAATATCCTTTGAACAACAATATAGCATAGAGAGGATTTCAGGAATGCACCATAAATAGTGCATGACTTAGTCTCTGTATGTAGAAAATTTCTGCCTATAGAAAGAAATTATGGGCCAACACTTGTTAAATTAATAAAGGATGGAGGGAGACAATGAATATAGAAATATAGTATTTGGCATAGAAGTAATGGTCAGAGGGAATTACTAAAGGGTTAATGTTATTAGTAGAGGGGCCTGAGATTGATTGACACTTGCAAACTGCATATGAAAAAAATGTTACAGGTAAAACTTTCTGAGCAAGGATTGATGGGAATTGTTTAACTTCATCAAATGATAAATTATGTGAGCAAAGAATAATAGAAACTGATAATTTATATTCTCTAACATTCTTTCTCAATCAATAAATTATTGATTAGAATTGAACAGACACTTAGCTGTGGTGACAACAGACGGCCTTGAAAGAAATATTCTGCCCTTTAAAATGTTTAAAATGCAGCAGACACCAAAGAAATTCATATAAAAAGATACATAATTAGTATGAAAGATGAGGTAAATATATTAAGATCTATGTGTTTGTATGGAAATCTGATACCAGTGCTGGAGAGATTGGCATGACTAATTCATCTAGGAATATATATATATATATATATATATACATATATATATATATATATATGTCTTACTTGAATTATTTACATTTAAATTATTCCTAAGATTGGCCTATATTATACCTAATTTTAAATTCCTTGAAATGAAATTCTTATAACATCATTGTGATTCTTGTAGTTTTCTTAGGAATAAACATTAAGTAAAATAAGAATGAAGAATTTATCTCTGGCCTTTTTCACATATAAATTCTTATAAAGATTTTGTTTCACAGAAAATATATTATGGGTTTCTATCCTTTATGTTCTGTGCTTCAAGATATCTAATTGTTATTCAAGGGTCTCTTTAACATTCTGTATAATGAAGAAGAATATTACTCTTTAATCATTGCCTGATGGATTACAATCAGCATGTCTAGACAAAGTGAGTTCATGTTTTTCTCCCAAGAAAATTACCAAGCAACAATTATGCCACTTGTCCACTGTTTTTGCAGGGGAAGCTTCATAACTCATCTCCTCAGAGAGGGCAAATAGTTTGATAATCATCTTTTGACTTTAAATGGTTTTATCATATTCTCTGTGTATGCACAGTCACTTCTACTAGTGAGAGTGATAACCACAGATTTCCATTAGTCTTTGCTATTTTTCTACTAATGAAATGTTTGCTGCATAAGCATGTTGACAATGACATGCTTAATGAACTGCTCATTTAATATATTGTTTTCTTTATTTTTTAAAGTATTTTATTTTTTTCTTTATTGGAGAATTAATGTTTTACATTCTACAGTAAGTACAATATTTTGTACAAGCATAACATTTCCCAGTTTTCCATATAATAATACAAACCCCTCTAGGTTCTCTGTTATCCTTTTTGGACCTGGATTATCCCCCCACCCACCCACCCCAGAGTCTTTCACTTTGGTGCAACACGCCAATTCCAGTTCAGGTTCTAATTGTGTTTTCTCTTCTGATCTTCTTTTTTCAACTTCTGCCTGAGAGTAAGATCATCCCATATTCAGCCGTCTGTTTCTGACTTATTTCCCTTAACATGAATTTTTCCAGGTCCACCCCAGATTGGCTGAAAATGGTGAAGTCACCATTTTTTATAGCTGAGTAGTATTCCATTGTGTAGATATACCACAACTTGCTCAGCCACTCATCTGTAGTTGGACACCTGGGTTGCTTACAGGTTTTGGCTATTATAAATTATGCTGCCAAGAACATATCTGTACACAGATCTTTTTGGATGGGTGTGTTGGGTTCCTTAGGATATATCCCCAGGAGAGGAATTGTAGGATCTTGGGTAGGTCCATTTCTAGCCTTCTGAGAGTTCTCCAGACTGTTCTCCACAGAGGTTGGACCAATTGACATTCCTACCAGCAGTGCATAAGGGTTCCTTTGACCCCACACCCTCTCCAGCATTTGCTGCTGTTCCTTTTCCTGATGTATGACATTCTCACAGGGGTGAAGTGGTATCTCATTGTTGTCTTTATTTGCATTTCTCTGATAGTCAAAGACTTGGAGCATTTTTTCATGTGTTTCACAGCCTTTTGGATCTCTTCTGTGGTGATATTCTGTCCATGTGCTCTCCCCATCTTTGGATGGGGTTATTTGCTTTCTTGTGGTTGAGTTTGGCAAGCTCTTTATATATTTTGGTTATTAGCCTCTTGTCTGATGTATGGCATGTAAAGATCTTCTCCCATTCTGTGAGGGGTCTCCTTGTTTGGGTAGTAGTTTCATTTGCTGTGCAGAACATTTTTCATTTGATGTAGTCCCATAGTTTTATACTTGCCTTGTCTTCTTTGTAATCGGATTCATTTCATTGAGAATGTCTTTAAATTTTATGCGGAAAAGAGTTCTGCCAATATTTTCCTCTAAGTATCTGATAGTTTGTGGTCTAACTTCCAAGTCCTTGATCCACTTGGAATTTACTTTTGTATTGGGGGAAATATACTGACTCAGTTTCATTCTTCTGCATGTTTCAACCCATTGTTTCCAACACCATTTGTTGAAGAGAATCTGCTTTCCCCATTTGTTGGGTAGTATGTCACCTCCCCCTGGCTTTTGTTTAACCATATGCCTATATAGGGATTTACTGATCCAAAGCTTTGGTCTATTTACATAAATCACTTTTACATAAAGCACTCCAGGGCATTGGTGGTTCAGTGATAGGATTCTCGCCTGCTCCACCCCCTCCTTGTCACACCCTGATCCCTTCTTTGTCACACCCTGATTTTCACCAGTCACTTTTCTCTCCACCCTCTCTATATCACATCCTGTTTCCACCCTACTTGGAGAGTATAAAAACAGCTGCTCTTCTGATTAAAGACACTTGGAAATTGCTTTCCGACTCCGAGAGTTCCAGAGTGTATCTCCTGCAGAAGTTGGTGCAGCATGAGTTCCTGATCCCTCTCCCACACAGCAGCCTAGATCAGCTCCAGTTGAGTTCTCTCCAACCCAGAGAGCACTAGCTCGGGAAGAAGTACCCTCAGGCTATCCCGGCATCTGGCGCCCGAACAGGGACATGTAAGCAGCAGATTTTCAAGAAGACATCTTAGATAAGTACACACCTTTTGGGTATCTGCAATATTGTGTTAAGGCACTGTGATTTTTTTTCTTTCTTATTGTTTTCCTGAGATCTCTCCACCATGGAAAATCTTTTCCAAATCCTGCATTCTTTTTCCAGTATACAATTTTTATATATCTGGGACATTTTTCTTGGGGCTTCACCTTATATCCTATTGATAATCATAGCAGCTTTTAAGGGATATATAGGGCAA
Source organism: Erinaceus europaeus (assembly GCF_950295315.1). NCBI lineage: Eukaryota > Metazoa > Chordata > Mammalia > Eulipotyphla > Erinaceidae > Erinaceus > Erinaceus europaeus. The sequence continues at coordinate 136,026,326 of NC_080165.1, read as the reverse complement.
CCTCTCAGAAGGCTTAAGGACCTAGAGGCTGAGGTCCAAGAGATAAAGGAAGTAATTATAGAACTTAACCAGCACCTTAAAAACAAGAAGAAGCAAAGGCCTGTTGTGATCTTGACCCACCCTAATTCCTCTGCATCTTGCCCTGAGGCCCCTATTTTGACATCTTGCCCTGAGGCCCCTATTTTGGCAGACACGTGTCTGAATTCTCCTTTAGACTCCACAGCCACTTCTTCGGCCACCCCCATTTTGGCAGAAACGTGTCCGGAACCTCCTGCTGCCTCCACGGCTGCTTCTTCACCCACCCCTGTTTTGATAGACACATGTCCGAATTCTCCTGTAGCCTCCAAAACCACTTCTTCGGCCACTTGTCCAGAAGCTTCCACTTCGGTGACTCCTCCTACCGCTACACACTTATCAGAGCAAGTCCACACATTTCCGGTCAATGTTGCCCCCAATAGACAAAAACCTCAGGCCTGGTATCCATATTCCGCCACAGACCTGAAGGAACTACGCCAGGCTATCAAAGATGACGGTGTTCATGCCCCATGGACCAGGTCCATTTTACAAGGCCTGCTTCAGAACCTTAATACCCCCCAAGATTAGAGAGATGTGACTCGTGCTACGCTCCCAGGCCCCCTCTTCCTGCAATGGGAGGCATTCTTTCACGACGAATGTTTACAACAATTGCAGAAAAATATTCAAAATCTGCCTTTAATTCCTTGCTCCTGCCTGATTGCTATGGCAAGAACTTCCAACACTATGTTGAATAGTAATGGTGATAGTGGGCAGCCCTGTCTAGTACCTGATCTGAGTGGAAATGCTTCCAGTTTTTCACCATTGAGTATGATGTTGGCTGTAGGTTTGCTATATATAGACTCCACTATTTACAGGATTTTTCCAACTATTCCCATTTTTTTTAGTGTTTTGATCATAAAGGGATGTTGGATTTTGTCAAAGGCTTTCTCTGCATCTATTGATATGACCATGTAGTTTTTGGTCTTGCTTTTGTTGATGTGGTGAATCTTGTTGATTGATTTACATATATTAAACCAACCTTGCATCCCTGGAATAAACCCCAATTGGCTATGATGAACAATCTTTTTAATAGACTGCTGTATCTGGTTGGCAAGAATTTTGTTCAATATTTTAATATCTATGTTCATCAGAGATATTGGTCTGTAGTTTTCTTTTTTGGTTGTGTCCCCGTCTGCTTTTGGTACCAGCGTGATGTTGGCTTCATAGAAACTGGAAGGGAGTATTCCAGTGTCTTCAATCTTCTGGAAGGCTTTTAAAAGTAGAGATGTTAACTCTTTTTGAAGGATTTGTAGAATTCATTTGTGAAACCATCTGGTCCAGGACTTTTATTCTTGGGAAGTTTTTTGATAACTGTTTCAATTTCATTAGCTGTGATGGGCCTGTTCATGCTATCTTCCTCTTTACTTAGTTTTGGAAGTTGGTAGGTATCTGGGAAATTGTCTGTTTCTTCCAGGTTCTCTAGCTTGGTGGCATATAGCTTTTCATAGAAGCCTTGCATGATATGTTAAATTTCTGTGGTGTGTTTTGTGGTATCTCCTCTTTCATTTACAATACAATTTATTTGGGTCTTCTCCCTTTTTTGCTTTCTGAGCCTGGAGAAATGTTTGTTGATTTTGTTCACTCTTTCGAAGAACCAACATTTACTTTTGTTGATCTTTTGTATGGTTTTCTTATTTTCAATGTTATTGACTTCTGCCCTAACTTTAGTGATTTCTGTCCTTCTGGTTGCTTTAGGGTTTCTTTGTTCTCCTTCTTCTAGGTCTTTAAGATGTGCAATCAGGCTGATTATTTGTGCTTTTTATTGTTTCCTAATGTGTGCTTGTATGGCTATGAACTTCCCTCTCAGTACTGCCTTAGCTGTGTCCCAAATATTTTGATAGCTGTGTCTTCATTTTCATTGAACTCTTGAGATATTTTGATTTCTTCCTTGCTTTCCTCTTTGACCCAGTAGTTGTTAAGTAGTGTACTTTTAAGCTTCCACATTTTGGTAGTATGGCTAATCTTTTGTTGATTGTAAAGTGTTAGTGTAATTCCACTGTGGTCTGAGAAGATGCTTGGCATGATTGCAATGCTCTTGAATTTTCTGCTGCTATCTTTGTGGCCTAACATATGGTCTATCCTTGAGAATGACCCATGTGGACTTGAGTAAAATGTGTATTCGAATTTATTGGGATAAATGACTCTGAAAATGTCCAATAGTTCTAGTTTATCTATCTCCTCATTTAACTCCCTCATGTCTTTATTGATTTTCTGCCTGAATGATCTGTCAAGTTGAGAGAGTGGAGTGTTGAAGTCCCCTATACTATGACTGTGTTGCTATTAATATATTGCTGTAGCTCTTTCAGTAGATGTTTGATGTATTTAGATGGCTTCTCATTGGATGCTTCTCATTGCTAAATCCTCTTGATTGACTGATCTACTGGGCATTAAGTAGTGTCCATCCCTACCTTTTAAAATTTTATTTATTTTAAAGTTTATTATGTCAGATATGAGAATAGCTGTTCCTGCCCTTTTTTGTGTTGCCATTGGCCTGAATGATAGTTTTCCATCTTTTCACTTTTTGTCTGTGTTTCTCTTATTGAGTTAGGTGGGTTTTCTGTAGACAGCATATTGTTGGGTTGTGTTTTCTGATCCATCTTCCTACTCTGTGCCTTTTAAGAAGTGAATTCAGGCCATTGACATTTCTTGATATCAAAAATTGAAGATATTTTAACACCATCCTTGTAGATTTTTAGAGTGTTCTGATAGACGGCATATTTATGGTGGTCTGACTTTATAGGAGACCTTTTAGAACTTCTTTCAGGGCAGGCTTGGTGATAGTTGATTCTTTCAACTGTTGCTTGTCTGAGAAGGTTTGATGCTGTATGTAGTCTGACAGTTTATCAGGATATAGTAGTCTTGGTTGAAAGTCTCTCATTGAGTACTCGATAGATATCTTGCCATTCTCTTCTGGCCCGTAGTATTTATGTGGAGATGTCTGCTGCTAATCTTATGGGTTTTCCTCTGTAGGTGACTCTTTTTCTCTTGCAGCTTTCAAGATCCTTTCTTTATCCTTATTCTTTTCCATTCTAAATAGGATGTGTCTTGGTGTTTTTTAGTCTGGGTTAATTCTGTTTTGGACCCTCTGGGCTTTTTGAACCTTTATGTCTTTGATGTTGTCTAGACTAGAGAAGTTCTCAGCTACTATGTCCTGAAGAATGCTTTCTTCCCTTCCCTCTCTTTCTTCCTCTGGGAAGCCAATAATGTGTATATTATTTCTTTTGAAGTCATCCCATAGGTCTGTTGTTGTTTTCATTATCTCTTAATCTCTTTTTGAGACCTCTTACTTCTTTTTTACTTGTCTCTAATTTGTCCTCAATCTTCCTAATTCTGTCTTCAGCCTCATTTATTCTATTCTCTCTCTCTCCTCTACTGTTTTCTGGAGTTCATCTATTCTGTCACCCTCTTCTGATACTGTTTTAGCTTTTTCAGCTAGTTGTGTTCTTAGCTCAGCTATTTCAGCTTTCAGCTCTCTAATCACCTTGAGATAATTAGTGTTTTCTTCCAGAGTCTCATTTGTTGTTTCTGCATTTCTGATGACAATTCTTTCAAATTTTTTATTCACTCCTATGATTATTTCCTTAACTAGTGTTTAGATGTTGACCTCATTGTTTTGTGCTTCAACCTTTGGGGGGCTTTTAGTCGGACTCTTGTCCTGGTTCATTTCTCCAATATTTCTTCTTGTTGGTTTAACCATTTTATATAGTATGTTATGAGGTCTCTGTCTCTCTTAGTACTTTTCAAATTACCGATCACTCTTGCCTGGATTGACTTGTGTCTAAGTAAGGTAATTAAGGGGGTCAAAGTTGTAGAAATTGACAGTTGTTTTAATATTACTTTAATCCCTGAGTTGGAGCTCAGTGGCTTAAAAGACTCTTTTGTTCTTTTTCTTCCCTGTAGGCTATGGGAGCCTGAAGGCTTTTAAACTATAAGTAGGCTTCTTAGCTTAATCACTGACTCCTGACCAAGAGATAAAGCAGGGTGTGGCAGAATTTTCTGATTAGATCTCTGTCCCCTGGTGTCAGCACAGGGCCTCCCCCCTGCTACTCCAGATTCTGAGGTCAGTAGCAATGGAGACTCACAGTTGCATTTAGTGAGTCTTAGGGGAGTCCTCTCCTCCCTTTAGCCATATTTTTGTTGGTGAAATAGACTGTAGGTGATGTATCAACTGGTAAACTGCCAGACTGTTGCCAGCCACTTAATTTCTCCCTAGGTCCTCTCTGTCCATGAGCTACATGTGTTTGCACTCACTGAAATTTGGTGGGATCCTGAAGCTGTTCTAGTCCTATCTTATTGAGATCTGAGTTGGTCTCCTTTCGTATTCCTAGTTGGCCCGGGAAAGGAGAGAAAAGGAGAGGAGAGACACACACAGCTGCTGCTGCTCCATAGCCTCGCCTCTGGAAGTCCCCTAAAGTATTTTATTTGTTTTTTATTTTATTTTTGAGAGAGGTAGACATTGAAGTATCAGAGCACTGTACAGCTCTTGCTTTTGGTGGTGTAGGGGATTGAACCTGGGACTTCAGAGCCTCAGGCATGACAGACTCTTTGCATAACCATTATGCTATCTACCTCTGCCCAATATATTGTTTTCTTATAAACGTTTGACTTCAGTAATGAGTATAGTATATATGTTGATATGATATATCAGAAAATCATTAAGTACATTAAGTAAAGTGGAAAATGAATTTTATTTGTCAATATAATAAAACTGAAAACATGATTGCTTTATCTAAAAGCTTTTTTTCTCTTTTATGCATGTTACTATTAAGATTCTTGTACTTTTACTAGGACTGTCTGTGATTAACAATTTTTCTAGTACCTGAAATTCACCCACAGTACAAGAACTGTCATTATAATAATTATCTCCAAATGGAAGACTTAAGAATGACTTCATAAAGAGGCATTAGTTCCATTTTTGATCACTTATGAATGCATCTAACCTTATTACCGCCAAAATGCTGAATGTCTTAAATGCCATTATATTGGGAATATGGTCTTAATATATGGATCTTGGGTCCACAAAGACTTTGAAATTCTGGGTCTGTGGGTTGGCACACCCAGCAGAGTTCACATATCACCATGCATAATGATCTAGTTTCAAGCATCAGGCTCATAGTTCAGGGTGGAAACTTCAAGTGTTTAAGCAATACATCAAATAACTCCTTTTTTGTGTCTCTCTCATACCACCACTCCCCATTTTTCTCTGTCTCATAAAATAAAAAAAAGGAAGAAAATGGCTGCCAGGAGAAGAGGATTCACTATTTACATATGAAGCACTGGCAGTGCAAAGTAGCAAAACAGACCAATTAAATATCTTGAGAGCTTGGAACATATGTTGTTTTTTTTTTTCAAAAGGAAGAAGACACTTTAAAAAATCAGATGAAAAGTTCACAGGATAGATTACAACACTTACACACAGATATTTTTCATTTAATTTTTTTATAAATTTATGTATTCATTTGTTTATTTTTCAGATAAAGGTAGAGAAGTAGAGAGAGAAAAAAATGAAAAGGATCACATCACTGAAGCTCCCTTCAGTGCAGTAAGGGCTGGGCTTCTACTTGGACCACAAATACAACAAAGGCAGTACACTATCCAACTGAGATGTTTCTCTGGACCAATATTTTAATTTCTTTAAAGATATTTTGAATTTTTTACATCTATTATCTTTATATCCTTTTACCTTGTTTTCATGACACAAGCCCCACACACACACACATACACAACTGATCTTGAATCTTTCAAACTGAAAGATTATTTGGTTCAATAAACACATCCTTTAGATAAAGAAACAGAGTAATAAAACACTTCAGAAACTTACTGACTCACAAACAACTATCATTTAATTAACTCGTGAATCTGTGGGCTGGCAGCTCTTATGTACTGACTGCTGATCTAGGCTGCTTTCACTCACTATTCTAAGGTCACTTGCCAGATTGAATAGGGACTTTCCGTCTAAAATAATTCAGTTAGCACACAGCTCTTCTCTAATCCACATAGTCACTCCAGGTCAGCCCAGTTTTATGGCTGGGCTCTAAGACAGGAAAAGATAGTATGTAAGGTCTTCTGAGGTCAAGACAAAAAACCATTTCAACTTTGTTTCTCTCATTACATTGATCAAACAAGTGACAAGGCCAACTGATATTCAAGGTTTGGAGAAATAAACTCACAAAAAATTATAGATTGTTTGTTTTTTTTCAATCTATCTACTAAACAGGAATTTTATGACCAGCCATGCTTATTTCATTTTGAAGCAATTTATTTGTCAGTCTAGTCTTTGACAAAACAATAAATTAACTTTATCAGTTTAAATAGAGTTATATCTTTCCATTTATTCTGTCACCTCACTGACCCACGTCTTTTCTATCAAGTATTTTTAAATACTACACATAAATTAATAAAAATATTAGTTTTCACACATCAATATGCAGTATTAGTCATTGTGCAAATTTAATGAAGGATTTTCAGAAAGTAATACAGTGTTACTAAACATTTTCTACATTCTGTCTGATTAATGTGTGTCTATCGCTACATAGAAAAGAACAACTTTAGGATTCAAAATAGTTCTTCTGTTTCAAGGCGTGCTCACTTGCAAATGCGATAAAGGATATAAACATACGAGTGAGAATATATTCTTAAAAAAAACAGATTTAGATCACTTTAGAATATTTTTGGAAAACTTTATTCACTTCATCTCCTTGGCATTTCACTATACTTTATGATCACAAAGTCAACTCTCCTACAACAAAGCGCAACATGGCTCTTTGAAATAAATGTTGTCATTAACAAGCCATGCCAGGCACAGTGACAGATTTGCAGCTGTAATGAATAACATTTCCCGCAAAGTTCTTCTGTCTGACAGAAAAGCTGTGACATTACTTCAGGCAACAGTGTTGAAAACTAAAAGATTGATTGATGCAAGTGGATAATTGAAACTTCAGTACTGTCACATGCATGTCAGCCTAACAACCAAACTACTACTCTAAGATAATATTTATCATGATACAAGCTCTCTATGAATAAAAAAAAAGCGCATGTTGAAAAATGTAGACTATATCTCATTAAATATGTATTAGGGGATGCCATTGTAGATGAGTCCATCAACAGCAATAAATTACACAGTGCTCAGTCTTAAACTTACTCTGAAACTCACTAGTAGTTGAAAATTTGTTTTTTCACTGAAATCTACCCATTTAACTCTCTTAAAACAGAAAACTGAGGAGTACATTTTCTAGCTCTTCTGTGACTAAACTTGTAGTAAACCAGTGTTGATTTAAGTTTGGAAAAAAAATTAGCAGGTTATAATCTTGGTAAAACTTTGTTTTCAAACCATTTATCTCTGTTTACTCATTTGAGCCAGATTTCACTCTGAATATTTGTAGTCGTGTATTTATACAAAGAACAAATATGTTCTGATAGAGAACATTAGTGAAGTATAAACAGATTTTTAAATGTAACAACTCATGTGACACATTAAAGGTAAAAAAAATGGCATGACTGTAGAGTAATGAAGAGTGTAATGTGAACTACTCAGTGGCATGGTAGTAATAGGAAGCTGAAATCCCTTTTTGTAAACACATTTAGAATATTTGTAAACTCTCACTACTCTTCAAGGATTAAGTTTTCCTTTATTACCTTTTTGTTTGTTTGTTTCTTGGTGATCTAATGGTGATTTACAAGATTATAATAGGGGTGCATTTCCACAATATATTCTCCACCAAAGTTTTGTGCCAATCCCCCATTCCCAACAATAGCCACCACAGTTCTCCCAAAGTTTTAGAGGCACATTGATATTTTTTTCTTTATAATTTTATGTTTCAATGTTCTGATCACTTTAGAGGGGTGAATGTTGATTTATAAGACTTATCACAGGTACATAATTTTGTATCTCGTTATGTATAGGTGTCAAGACATCTATATATCAAAGGAATATATATACATATATTATATACAAATATATAAATTAATGGATTATAGGTGACAAATGTCTCCCAGTTTTCTCAGATGTTTCCCAGTTTTAAAACTTAAATCCCTACATCTTGGAAAACCCTATCAGATAAACAGAAATGGTTGATCATCTTAGTAATCATAAACACCATGGAAATTACAGATTATTCCACAACTATAGTAAAAATATGAATATCCTCCCTTGTACATACTCACAAAATGTTCCATAAGATTTCAGGTCATTAGAGACCACTTAGTGGAACACCAGTTGAACAAGGGCTAGGGTTCACACCCTTAGTCTTCACTTGCAGTAATGAAAGTTTCATGAGGGGTGAAGCAGTGTTGCAGGTGTTCTTTTTTCCTTTCCTATATCACTCTCCATTCTCAATTTATCTCTGTACAAAAGATAGAAAGAGAGAGAGAGAGATACGTAGAGAGAGAGAGAAGAGAGAGAGAGAGGGAGAGGAAAAGGGAGAGGGAGGGGGAGGGGGAGAGGGAGAGAGAGGATCATAGAAGCAGTGTATTTGTAGAGCAGGCACTGAGCCATCAGCAATTACCTTGTTGGCAAAAATAAAGAAATAAATAAACCATGCCACTGATCTATTTATGAATCTCAAGTTAAGAACTGATCTATTAGATTATCATTTCAGCTCTCTGCACTTTGCATTGTAACTAGAGTTAGCGAGAAAATTGCTGTGCTGGTGGCAAAGTTTTTTTTTGCATTCTGCTGAACTAAGTCAAAGGGGAGAAAGATTTTTTACCCGAGGGCTTAATTATTCCAATAAAATGACAGAACAAAGAAGGTGACATTTTTCCAGTGAGTGTTATACAAAAAATTAATGGACAAAGCAATAAAAATGACAGTCAAAATGTTTTTAATCAAATTTACTTCATAAGTTCTGTTGTGCTATTAGAGCCAAGTATCTTCCAACCTTTTCCCTTGATTTCTCATTTCCTGTTATAGTCCATCAAAGTCTGCGTTCCCTAAAGCCCTTTCTCCTTTGTGTAGTTGTGCTCATGATCTTGCTTTTTGATTTTTTTACTCTATTTTATATGCCTAAATTCTTTTACTTTTCATAAATTATGTATTTTTTCAATATCATCTGGCTTGCATTGTTACATTTCTGTTCATTTTTCCTTTTCACCTAACACTGTAGAATGTTATAATGTATTCAAACTATGGAAGGGTCTCAACATTAGAATATATATATACACATATATATGTATATATATATATTCAAATTAAGCACAAGAATTCTATGCTTTCTTACTAAACACTTGACTTTTACTTGTTTTCTTTGTTACTCATAACAATAAGGAATGAGATGAAGCACAAATTCCCAAGGTAACCAAGCCATTAATTTGCCTTTTATTTGCCCAGTGTTCTGCAATGTAATAATTTATCATAGTCTCAGATCCACATGTGCTCAGCTAGCACCTATCTCTGCTCCCTGACTGCCCCAAATCCAGGTCATGGCTTTCCTATTAGCCCTTATACCTACCTACCTGTAAAAAAAAAGACTAAAAATACTAATACTCCTTAGAGGGAAGGAACTTAATTTGAGCAATGCTCCATCCCTCAACCCCACTGCACATTTAAATGGCAATAAAGCGGGTTCCCTTCATGCAAAAGTCAAGGCAGATTCGGGAGTCGGGCTGTAGCGCAGCGGGTTAAGCGCAGGTGGCACAAAGCACAAGGATCGTCATAAGGATCCCGGTTCGAACCCCGGCTCCCCACCTGCAGGGGAGTCGCTTCACAGGCGGTGGAGCAGGTCTGCAGGTGTCTGTCTTTCTCTCCTCCTCTCTGTCTTCCCCTCCTCTCTCCATTTCTCTCTGTCCTATCCAACAACGACAACAACAACAATAACTACAACAATAAAAAAACAACAAGGGCAACAAAAGGGAATAAATAAATTAAATAAATAAATAAAAAAGATTTTTAAAAAAAGTTAAGGCAGATTATGACTTTCTGTGACTCTGGGTAGCAGGTCACTGCTTGGTTTCAACTAAATCAATACTTACATATACGTGTATTAAGACATCTTGCTTGTCATTTGCAGGCTCCTCCTTCTGTTAGACTAGGTCCAGAATATTGCCGAATCCTGAACCCTAACAAAAAATACAATTTTTTTTAAAATTTGCTTTCTATCCATTTGTAATTGTCTAAAGGTCTCACTTTGCCCTTGATTTTAGATTAATAGAACAACTTTATTTTGCATCAGTCAAATCTATAGTCTTCATTTAAATAAGGGCTGTCATGGGGGCTACTATTCTGGAATGTGCCCTTTGATCCTCAATTTTTCATGTGAAACAAATTATTTTATTTTGCTTTATTTTATTTTACATGGTGAAGGGAATTTACTGCTGTGATTTAGAATATATATTTCATAAATCCACTAAGCTAAAGGTCATCACAAAAGTGCTTAAAAGATGACAACTTTTTCTGCCTGAATTAGAAGAAAAGAGTTTTAAAGATAGAATGCGGGAGGGGTCTGGTAATGGTGTACCCAGTTAAGCACACATAGTACTATGCAGAAGGACCTGGGTTCAAGTCCCCACTCCCCACCTGCAGCAGAGAGGTTTACAGGTGTTTTTATCTTTCTCTCTCTCCCTCTATATTTTCCCCTGCCCTCTCAATTTCTCTTTGTCCTAGCAAATAAAATAGGGAAGGAAGGGAAAAATGGCCACAGTGAACAGTGGATTCATAGAGCCAATATCAATCTCCAGTAATAACCCTGGTGACAATTTAAAAACAAAAGTTAAAGTAATGATCTGATGGCTATTATGTTGACTTTATTAAATATAACAAAGGGAAACCACAAGTCATGGAGGAACACTTCCAGAAACGAGAAAGGATAACAAAAAATATTCTCTCCTGGGATCTCTAGAAAAGAACATGGATGTCTCAATATTTTGATTTTAATCCAATGGCACTGATACTGAGGACTATGGTATAATTTTTTCCATCTTTTTATTAGGACATTAATTATTTTTAGTAGATTTGTTGACACCCAGGTAAAAATTCTCATCATTTCATGAAAGATGTCTGCAGAATATTCTTACTGTCAACTTAGGGCCTTTCCATTATCATGCAACTGGACCCCAAGGTCCTCTCCACCCCTTCCCTGCCTCTCCTTCCCCAATCTTCTGCATTGGCACAATAAAACACATCCAATCCAAGTTTCACTTCCTGTTTTCCCTTCCTGTTCTTGTTTATTAAGTTCTACCTATAAATAACATCATTCAGTATTTGTTCTGGTTTTGGCTCATCTCACTTAGCATAACGTCTTCAAGTTCCATGCAGGATGATGCAAAGGAGGTGACTTCATCATTTGTAGCAAGTAAGTGGTGTTCCATGATGTAGATATACCACATCAAAGATGAGTTGGGAACATGAAACCCATGGGCATGATATATGACAATAGGAGTAAATACTTGGGATTACATTTAACAAACAAAAAAAAGCTTCTACATGTCAAAAACAAACTACACAAGCATAACTCGGCAACCCAGTAAATGGGAGATGTACTTCACACATTTGGTAAGTGACTGATATCAAACAACTATAAAAATAAAATCACCAGCTCAACAAAAGGAAAAATAGACTGATATAAAAGTAGGCCAAAGTAGTAGGCAGTTTTCTAAAGAAAAGATACACATGTCCCACAGAAATATGAAGAAATGCTCCATTCCACTTCATTTATGTTTTATCAAAAACAAGTTAAAACTACACTGAGATTGTACCTCATGCTTGTGACAATGGTCTACATCAACAAAACAGGAGTTGGCATGTTGGCAGGTTGTGGAGAAAAGGGAGTCTGCTTCACTGCTGGTGGGAATGCAAACTGGTATAGCCTCTGTGGAAGATTGTATGGAGCAAATTAAAATGGAATTACCTTATGATTTAAAAAGATCATTCTTCGGCATTTATGGAAAGAATTCCAGCACTAATTTGAAAGGGCATGTGCACACTGTGTTCATAGCTGTATTATGTGTTAGGAAATTGTGCAGATGTGGTTGAGCTTGGCAGGGCTCACAAAGTGCCCCACATTCCCTGCTACTATGGCCCATCCCTTTATTATCTACATATCAATCTTCTGCTTTGTCTTACAAATGACTAAAGGTCTCCTTTCTATATCCCCACAGGGTATTGCTAATCCTGCCAGTTGAACCCTTAGCAACAGTTGCTGGGGAGGTCCATACCATTCCTGACTCCTTTTTCCACCCCTTCCCTAACCATGTATGGTATTGTCAAGCTACTTCCGTTTCTGTCTTTTGTCTCTTCCCTGTTCCGACCTGGAGGAGGGTGGGTGTGCAGATGGAGAGGCTGATGCCAGCCCTTGCGGTTGGCACCAAGTGGCTTAAGCAGGTGTGCTAGCGCCTGACTCTGGGGCATTCGGGTAAATAAAAATTTGTATAGCTTTGCTGCCACAAGCTTTGTTCCTGGGTCATCTCTCTCCCTCTCATGACTAGAGAGTGGAATCAGTCCATCAACAGATGACTAGCTAAAGAAGTTATGAGATATATATATTCCATGGATACTCTCTTATCATACTTTCTTATTTTTGTCTATACAAAGTATACTAGAGGGCAAGCCATATATACATGTATTTATATGCCTGGTGTACAGGTGTGTATATCTGTATATATGTGTGAGTTAGTTTGGTCAGATAGTATAGCCGCACTTTACTGATATAAGCAACATAAAAGGTGACATAGGTTGGAATCTATCCCATTAACACACATAGCTTCAGATGTGCAGTACCTACCTGTACAAAGATAAACACCAGTAGCCCCCACCCCACTTCACCTTACTTCCATCATTTTTCTAAGCTACAGAGATTGAAGACAATAATTTAAGTAAATTGGTGGGAATAGACTACAAAGATACTGAATACTGGTTGTTTTAACTTTTCTAAAGATCAAGGCCTCCAAATGAAGAACTGATGTAGATTCATTCAATATGGCAGGAATCTTGTAAAAACCTTTAAAAGGAGAATGTCTAGAAGATAATTTCTAATTCTATGGTGAATAAGATATATGCTTATCAATGAAATGAGAAATCAAAAGATTAAGCATACATTTTTCATTTTTAATTGTCATTGTAAGGCTTCTCTTTTCTTAAAAATAGAAACAGAAAGACAGAGGGAGAAAAGGAAAGATACCACAGGACCAAAGTTTCCTCCAGTGCAATGGGGCTGGGCTTGAGCAGGACAAAATAAGCATGTGATCCAAGTGAGCTGTCTTGCCTGACCAAAACAGCTGATTATTACACCACATACCACCGCTTTGTAATGCTAGTTTTAAAACTTTAATATTCATACACATCATCTGAAGCTTTGCCATATTAACTCAGTATATTTATGCTTGATTCTCAAAGTTCACTATGTTTCTAATAAGCTTTAAGAGAATGTATACTGCTGGCATAAAGGGTGTACTATAAATATACTGTATAATATATATTTTATAGTAGTAATATAATAATATATATTTATATATAATATATATAACCTTTATAGCATATATGAAGGTCAGAAATAGAGTAATACCTTTTTCCAGGTAATTACAATAGTACATATGCTGATCTTGGGTCTTGATTGGTTCAGTGCACTCAACTATACACTTATTTATAGGCCTATAAGAACAAAATTGAAAGTTGATGCCCTGGGCCATCTGCCATTTCAGGTTCTCTGTTATGTTGTATTCTTTCCACTAGAAGTTGAAATGCTCCAAGATCACCATAAGCAGGCTTTCTGGTTGATTCAATTACAGTGACTTTTGCCTGAAGGTGAGTGACTAAGAAAGTGCCCGAAAAACTGTACTGGTCATATGACATCAGCAGGAGTTAATAACATACAAAAGAAAAATACTCTTACTTATTTACTTACTAGAAAACAGCCATTACAGTCTTGACCAATAAATTTATTTTTGCAGATTTGTTCCCACCAAAGTATTGGTTAGAGGCAGGGTCATATAAGGAATGTACTAAAAGTAATTGTTATTCATAAATATAAAATATTTCTAAGGGTTTTTAAAGGAGTGGACTATTTGCCATGAATTCTCCACATTTCCTATATTTGTAAGGAAAATCTTGAAGACTTAATGACTACTGGACAGAAATTTCTTGATTGTGTCTCTAAATAGAAAGCTTCCAGTTTTAGGTAAACCTCTATTTTAATAATTAAAGTCTTGTGCCATTGTTAAGGGTTTGGATCTCAAGCAAGTTTGATTTAAGACTGAAGGGGCATTCATTCTACGAATTAGCAAAAGAGAACACTAGAGAAAGAAGAGAAGTTCACAACCTAGCAGCAAAACTCCCTGCTGGTTAGAATATGTGAAAGGTTATGGGGCAGCGGTTGACAAAGACCACTCAGAAGTTCCTAAAGCACCTGGGCAAATTTGGGGGTGGGTGGGAGTATGAACCTACTGGACAATGTCTATGCTATATCCAGCTTAGAATTATAGAAGCCAGAACTTCTTTCTTCTGTATCCCCAAAAGAATTCAGGCCTATACTCTCAGATGAGGGAATACAAGGGGAAAATAACCAGATGGGTCTGAATCCCAGTTCCACTGGGATGCAGAACATTTGTGACAAGGTACCTTTGTTTTTGATCCATCACTAAGAGGGAAGACAATTTGGAAAACACAAGAGGAAGTTAGGCCCTGTTTCCCTTACCTGAGAGAGAAGAGGCAAAAAGAAGAACAGAAGTTAAAATAGGTGTGGGTTTCTTTTCCTCAAGATGATTTTGGCAATTCTAGGTCTTTTCAGGTTCCAGATAAATGATTGTAGTGTTTGTTCTATTCTTTTAAAGAAGCTTGGTGGAACTTTGATGGTTATTGCATTAAATTTGTATATGGCTCTGGGGAGAATACTCATTTTGATGATATTTATTCTTCCAATCCATGAGCATGGAATATCTTTCCATTTCTTAGTATCAGTTTCTATTTCCTTCAGTAGCAACTCAGTTTTCAGCATACAAGTCTTTCACTTCTTTGGTCAACTTTATTCCTAGGTATTTGATTGATTTTGCTGAAACAGTAAATGGGAGTGATTTCTGGATGTCTTCTTCTTCAGATTTAGTGTTTGCATAAAGAAATGCCACTGATTTTTGTACATTAATTTTGTAGCCTGATACCTTGCTATATTGCGTAATAACTTCCAGTAATTTTCTGCTGGATTCTTTAGGTTTTTCTATATATACTATCATATCATCTGCAAATAGTGAGAGCTTGACTTCTTCCCTTCCAATCTGTATTCCTTTGATTTCTTTCTCTTGCCTGATTGCTATGGCAAGAACTTCCATGATTGCTCAACAATTTGTTTGGCTTCGTATGTTACCTCTCTTTTCAGTCACCAGGTTCCAGATGACATCAGGATGCTGGCCAGCCTTCCCTGGATTGAAGACCCCACCAATGTGTCCTGGAGCTCAGCTTCCCCAGAGACACACCCTACTAGGGAAAGAGAAAGGCAGACTGGGAGTATGGACCAACCAGTCAACGCCCATGTTCAGCGGGGAAGCAATTACAGAAGCCAGACCTTCCACCTTCTGCAACCCACAATGACCCTGGGTCCATGCTCCCAGAGGGATGGAGAATGGGAAAGTTATCAGGGGAGGGAGTGGGATATGGAGATTGGGTGGTGGGAATTGTGTGGAGTTGTACCCCTCCTACCCTATGGTTTTGTTAATTAATTCTTTCTTAAATAAAATAAAAATAAAAAATAATAAAATAGGTGTGGGTGTGGCTTAGAAGGGAAGTTTAGGCTAGGCTTAGAAGTAAACAAAAATGTTCATCAGTTTCCATGTGAGGCCATCCTTCTTGGCCTGAATGGCTCATGTACTTCTCTAGTTTATTCCTTTCATTTTCCTGATTAAAAGTTTAAAAACTATCTGAAAAGAAAAAGAAACAAAGAGAGAAAAAAGAAGAGAAAAGAAAAGAAAGGAAGGAAAGGAATGGAAAAGATAGGAAAGGGGAAAGAAGAAAAGAGAAGAGGAAAAAAAAGAAAAATCCTATGAGGCATACTTAGACTAAGGAGAACAAAAAAATTTACCAATGGAATAAAAATAAGTCATTTGATTCTTATAAATAAAAACAGGAAGAAGTCATGGCACATGTATACAATGGCTTACTACTCAGTAGTTTAAAAAAATGGAACTGGCCATGATCATACTTAGTGAAGTAAATAAGGACATGGCAGAGGGGACAGGGCAGTAGTGAAGCTTGTTAAGCACACATATTACTATGTGCAAGGACCTGGGTTCAAGCCCACACTCCCCACCTGTAGGTCTTCAGGTGTGCAGGCGTCTTATCTTTCTCTTTCCTTCTCTATCTCCTCTCCTCTCTCAATTTCTCTCTATCCTATCTAATAAAATAGAAAAAAGAAAAATAATGACTATGGGGAGTTATAGATTCTTAGTGCTGGCACCCAGTCCCAGTGATAACTTTTGTGGCAAGTAAATAAATAAAATAAATAAGAGCATGATAGCCAGCAACTACTGAATGATTTCACTCATATGCAGAAGAAAGAGAATTTGAAACATCTGAACTTGAAACAAAAGTACACACACACACACACACACACACACATAGACAACCCATGTTTGTGACCTTGAATGAACTATGGTAGTTACAATTGGCAGAATGTAGGGGACATTTTGGTGATGGATGTAGGCTTATCATACACCTATTATCTTATAGTCTTGTAAAATGCTACTAAATCAGTAATAAATCATGAACAATCAAATGAAATCATTGGCCCTGAGTGTTCATGCCCCTTGTGATGACAAATAATAATAATGATAGTAATAATAATGGAGCTAGTGGGTGGAAAATCAAGTTTAGTGTACACATTACCACTCCCCACATTCAGGGGGCAAACTTGACTAGTGGTGTAGCAAGTATTGCAGGTCTCTCTCTCTCTTCCTCTCTCTTTCCCCTCCCTTCTCAATTTCTCTGTCCTAACAAAGAAAGAAAGAAAAATGTCTACCAGGAGCAGTAGATTTGTCATGTAGGCTCTGAATCCCAGAGATAACTCTGGTAGGAAAAAAAAAAAAAAACTTTTGAATAATTTTCTATCCAACTGGTATTGTTTAATATATTTGAAAATCATACGCCTTCACTTTCATAAGACTAGAGGGATGATGAATGAATGCTCTATGGCAGACAAAAATCAGGAATGGAGTCATACAGTTTGGACTCACAGGTAGAGTACAAACAAGATCTCAAAGTGATAGTTACGTATTATTTATTTAATTATGTCCCTCTGGAATGTGTGACAAGAAATGACAGTGTCACTTCTGTGTATGTGTTTACATTCACTGGGCTTGGTAATGATTTCTGTTTCTATGTGACTGTATGATTAAAAAATGGAGAATGCAAATATGTTATTTTATAGTATTAAAAATATCACTTCAAAACCTATTATTTCCTTGCCTTTTTATTTTTTTCCTTTTCTAAGTTCATCTTCTTTGCTTCAGAGTTAATAACAATGTCCATTTAACATGAAATACCCAGAATTCATTATATGGCTCATCATTCTATGCTTTGGAGACTTCAACCTTCCTGAACTGTGAGTCGATTTTGATTCCTCAATATCTATGCAAAACAGTTGCTAGATGATAATAATACAGAAAATGAAATATATTCAATCATCATTTGAAATTTTTCATGAGAGAGACCATGGATGAACATTTAATCCACACAATTGCTATGAGTTCGTGTATCTACTCAGCATAGAATAACCAGAATAATTTTCCAGCTAATGAAATATCATTAGAAACAGGTAATTTAGTAATGTGCACTCATTAACTGTTTTTAGATACACTTTTTTGACCTTTATATAAAAGTAATGCCATCTTATTGTCTGGGGAGATGATGTCATGGCTGGAAAAGGGACAGAAAGCTGGATCAGGGAAGAGAATAGCTCCTTAATATGGGAAAGGGGTATAAATATTGGTGAATGTAAACCCCACCGATTTGATGTGATCTGGGGCCCATATTCAGCTTAGGAGCCTGTGTGTCCTCTGCATCCCTGTAGATCTGAGCTCACATTCTGTGGTCATGAGTAGGAACATTACAAGCTGCCCCAATATCGACCCATCTTCCTCAGGTGTAGCATAGAGTATTTAGTCCACCCTGCTTTCAGAGGATGGAACATTCTCTACCATTGTGGATCCAAGTTGAGGGCAAGGTCCTATGTGGGGCCCACAAAGGGGTCTGTTTTGTTGTTCCTGATAGATATGACCAGTAACAATGGAAAAAGGGATTTATTTGTGGTCTAGGCTTATCATGTCTGTTTGGGATTCGCAGGACTCCCCAAATAGGCCCCCAGCTGATGGGTTGCCCTGATAGTGACTAAAGAGTCATCATTAAAGTATGCCAGTCTCTTGCCCTTATTCAACTTTTGCAGTCCTTGCTTTTCTAAGGTTAGCTTTGGAGTGAGTGAGAGAACCATAATAGGAAGTAGGTGAGGAGGGTATCTAAGGCTAATTAGATACTATTTCATTAGGAACTTGGATCCACTTGCATATCAGATTTCAGGCTCAGGGGAAAAAAAAAAAAAAACTAGTATAGCCATAGGCGCTTTAGAATATAACTAAAATATGCCCACTATCTACAAATTGGAGGATCCCCCAACTCTTCATCTGCACTATTCCAGCCTTTAGGTCCATGATTGGTCAACAATTTGTTTGGCTTTGTATGTTAACTCTCTTGTCAACCACCACGTTCGAGATTCTAGAATCATGCTGACAAGACTTCCCTGGACAGACAACCCCACCAATATGTCCTGGAGCTCTGCTTCCCCTGAGCCGCACTTTAGTAGGGAAAGAGAGAGGCAGGCTGGGAGTATGGATCAACCCGTCAACACCCATGTTCAGTGGGAAGCAATTATAGAAGCCAGACCTTTCACCTTCTGCATCCCACAATGACCTTGGGTCCATACTCCCAGAGGGATAAAGAATAGGAAAGCTATCAGGGGAGGGGATGGGATATGGAATGCTGGCGGTGGGAAATGTGTGGAGTTGTACCCCTCTTATCCTATGGTTTTGTCAATGTCTCCTCTTTATAAATAAAAACAATTTTAAAAAAGGAAAAAAAAAGTAATGCCTTCTAGGTGCAAGACTAGTCATAATTGATTGTACCACAGACAGATTGTCATGATTGTCTAGAGAAAACAATGGAGAGGTGAAAGGAAGCCAGAAATTTGCTAATCAGCATCAAGAAGTGTCAGACAGTGATTATTATAACATATTGAGTTAATATCACTGTTTATCAAGAGGAGGGTACATAAATTGGCATTCTCTACCACTGTTTCCTTTTTATGATAAAACTAGAGTTATTGAAAGCATAGGTCATCAAACATACATCTTGCATAATATCCTTATAGCATGTTCTTGACTGTTTACTATAACTCCTAACTCATGAGAGAAAAATCTTACCTTTTTCTATTATTGTCATTGCATCAACTTTACATATATTAACTGGTTGTACCATCAGAAGTTTTGTTAATAACTATAAATCATCATAGAAAACTGTCATTTTAAATAATATCATTACATAAAATTCATTCACACACAGAAGACTTGATTCAAAGTTCATATCCAGGTTTAGAATAAGGAGAGAAGAAACTTGAGTCCTCAGCCCTGTTTCCTTTTCAGATCGCGCCCCCTGTGGTAATCACAGTCATCATTAGTGATGACTTGACAGTAGGAAAAATATGACTTAGTATAGCTCCAGTCTGCTATAACCCTTGCAATTCATGTTCTGTGAGCATGCAGATTTCCATTCTATTAATGAAATGTCAGTCTGCTTCTTTGCCATTTGTTCAGCTGAAATTAAGTAGTCATTGTTTCTTTCTATAAGATTGTATGAGTGTGCCAGGCAGCATATATCTAATACTATTTCAATATCCAAAAAAATATATCAAAGTTTGATAACTTGAATAACTATAAAAATATGTTTTATGTGATTTATTCTTTAACCTCTAGTCATCTACTCAAAGAATAATGTGAAGGTTAGCATTGAAATAAAATGATCAGTGACCTTTCCAATTGCTATAATTAAAAAAATAATTACAGAGACTTCCACAGCTATAGCCATGGAGTAACAGCAGACTCATTTTGCTCTCCTGAGTCAACTACAAAAAGCAATGAAAACTCTACAAAATACAACGAGGATTTCTTTACAAACTCAGTGAGCCACAGGTGAGGACAGACATGGGTGGCTCATGAATGGAAGATGGGTAAGGGAGAAATTCCCACACAACAAGTCATACTCAGGGATGGCTGGCGCTAAGAGAGATTAGTAGCTAAGGCACACCACTTCTAGTCTGAGTTAAAGCAACAAGTGTTAAAAAAAAAAAAACTAAAAACTCACCAATTTATAATTGTGACTTCTTAAGCTTTTAGTGTTATTACCCCACAGAGGCTGGAAGGTCAGCAAGGAGATCTTACATAGACATCAAAGACACTAAACTGGCCTGGTAACTCCAGGTAAAATCTCCCTTCCCCTACGACTGTGACTTCTAAAGTAACTCATTTAGCCACAAGTGGGTACAGGCAAGAAGTGAGGGAAAAGGTCTCAAAACTTAGGAAGCCATGCTCAAAGGCAGCTGATGCATCTTGATAATTACAAAAGAGAGCATATGAATGGAGGAAGGAAGGCAGGGAATGTTTAGGGCCATACATATTGTTGTCCCTTTGACCATTAAGGAAAAAGGAATTCTCTAAAGCTATAATTACCCTGCACCCTGCCCCCCAGGGCTGGAACAACTGCAGAGTGGTCCTATACTGACACTAAAGATACTAAACCATTGGCCTGGTGACACAGGATCAAATCTCCCCTCCCCCACTAAGATATATATTGAAATCCAACAGCTTAGCCAGAGTATCCCCTTTTGACAGAATAACAAAAGCCCGACTAAAAGCAAAAACCAGACTACACAAATGAACAGAGAACAGGTCTAGAAAAAAATGACACAGTTCAGAAATCTCATTATAAAATCAACTCAATAAACTAGTTTTAGTTAAGTAAATCAACACAAGAAGTATGTGCATAATATAAAAAGTCTGCACTATTTTTGTATTTTTGTAAATAACCACAAAATTTGAAAAATATCTGTATAATAGGTATTTTCTTAAATTTTCACTAAAACTCAGTGAAGGTTTTCATGTTTTAATTCTGACCTGTAAATGAGGTAACTTGAGCCCACTTCTGCTCACTTCAAGAAAAATTTACATTAAAATTGCTGGGGAAAATCTACTGAAACGGATAAGAGAAATACAATTTTTTTCTGGCCATGGATCATTGAGCAAAATGATAAGAGCAAGGTTAAATATGCAAAATGGTTATAATCTGAAGCATTACCTCTGAGCTAATATCTAGTCACTATTTTACTCGTTGTGTTGTCCCACTTATGCATACCCTCAGTGAACAACTGGAAAACTTACAGATTTCCCGAAATGAGAATGACTGCTTTTCCTTTTGCAATGTAGCCATTTTGGTATGCACAACTCTAGTAGAAAATGTGGCAGGGGAAGAAGAAATGAGGAAACATATTTACATAGATTCTAACTGATAGCCTGTGAATTCTGAGCACCAATACAGAAGGTTGATTTCAAGGTTATGAGTGATATGAAATGGCTAGGCCTTGATAATGATCAGGAGGATTTTTAGAGAAAACAGATAATAAAATAAGAATATGGCAAGACTGTCAGAACTCTAATGTTGGTTTATTTCCTTCACTCAAATGCTAATTCTCATTTTTTAAAACAAGGGGGGGATATGATAAAGTTCCTCTAATAATTTTTAATCTAAGTGGTTATTAGGAGGACCTTCCTGGACTCAAAAACTAATAGAGATACATGCAATTAGTAACCTGATTCATGTTTCTTATTATTATATTCTTCCTTACACTTTTCTTCAGTGGATAACATTAGTTCTTTTTTCTATAAATTAATTTTTTATGATGGAAAGTACTAAAAGCATGCAAGTGTTATATTCTCATAGACAGCATCATCTCCAAATTGATGTTTGCCATTAAGATGTCTGTCTTAACAAGCAAGAGTTTCACCAACAAAAAAGTCTCTGTTGTTGAATGATCATATTCTTTAGTTTTCAAATGATTGTGGCAATTTACTCTACTTGAAATTTATGTTCAGTACATGAGCAACTTCAAATTTCCACTTTATTTCAAGACAATACATTATAATTTCAGAGCCATTTAAGTAATACACAAAAAATATGATGAGTAGCAATTGGAAATTGCTAAAAAGTAAATCAATAAACAATAATCAAACTAAAAAAGTAAGTCATGTGGATAATGCAAAATTTTTGGCAATTTTAAGCTGAGTTAACTTTGTTTTCCTTGCAATACTAAACATGCTCAAATCCTTATTGACTCTAGGAGGTTAGGTCTTTATTGAAAGGGCTAAAATCCACCCTCCTAATTGGGTACCCTCAGCTCTCCTACTCTACCTTCTCTAATTCCTTAATGTTCCACAGCAAATTCAGACCTGTTTATTCTGGATGAGATACAAAAACTTTTCACTCCACTTCTCAGACACCATGCAGCTCAATACTAAGGCCCACATGAAAAGTTTACTCAAACACAAGGCAAAAGATTGCATAAAGTAAAGCCAGGTGGTGGCACACTTGGTTGAGCACACACATTACAGTGCACAAGAACCCAGGTTCAAGCTCCTGGTCCCCAACTGCAGGGGGAAAGCTTCACAAGTGGTGAAGCAGGGCTGTAGGTGTCTCTCTTTCTCTCCCTCTCTCTCTCTCTCTCTCTCTCTCTCTCTCTCTTTCCCCCCACTCAATTTCTCTCTCTTGTCTCTATCCAATAATAAAGAATGAAAATATTTTTTAAAAGATTGCATAAAGTTTGGGTATAGAATGCTTTAGTATAAATTTGTAAGCCTGACTTTTGCCCAGCTAGCAACCTAGAAGTAAAGCTAAGCAAAAAATTCAGTCATACAGTTATATGATCAAAACCTCCTCAGTACTAGTAAGATAGAAACAATGAAATATGTAGCCCACCTGATTAAGAGCGTTGATGAAAGTTTAAAAAAAAAAAATGTTACAAAGCACAAGGACCCACCTAAGGAACCTGGTTTGAACCCTTAGCTCCCC